>NC_136592.1:1837500-2032500 GCF_910589615.1 Taurulus bubalis
CATGCTAAACTCCGCACAGCCTTAGCATTGTGCAGCACTAGTATTAAGTGGAAGTCTGGTATGCATTTAAAACCAACTGTTCCTTTAAAAAGGAAGAACGCTTAAGGGAAATGGTCACATGCAGCCTTTTGCTTTCTGAAGAGTTATATGTTCTCTGTTGTTGGTTAAGAAGTTTGGAAGATGGGGTTTTACATATTAGTTGAAGTTGAAGTAACAGTAATCTGCTTGTGACGGTTTCAGCCAAAGACGTGCCGAAGATAAGGAGGAAAAGGGTTGTAGAGACGAGCGAGTGACAGATATCCAGCCGAGAGGAATCCACTGGAAGCAAGAGAGCATACAGAGGGTTCCTGCAGGAGTGTTGGGTTACTTCTTTTAGTTCCAGTCAAGTCACGGTTTTGATGACAGCATATTAGTTTAAGTTGCATCTTAGGTATTTAAGTCCAAATATGGCCCTGACTGTATATATTTTACATATCTAAACTCACCGGTTTTGATATCAGAGGATACTTGTTTAGTTTCAGTCTCATTTTAATCTTTCATCCCCATTTTGGGAAAAGCAATTTCCTGTTTCAACATGAAAGCTGAAATGTAGTTCTGCAACACCTTTGGGAAGAACTGGAACGGCCCCATCAGCGTGACCTCACCGACGCTCTCACAGCAACACTCGTGGTTTTGGAATGACATGTTCAACTCGACCACATCCGAGTGTGATATTCAAGTGTCCACATACCTCTGGCCATGCAGTGTATTTGCAGCACACATCTCTCTGAAACTAAACTACAGATGGCAGCAGAGCAGTAAGAACCGCCTTTAAAAGCTCAGAGCCTGTAGAACAGATGTGTGTTAATGTCTCGCTCTTCTCTTGGCTTATCGCTCCATTTCAATTCATCTACCTTTTCCAATCAAAAAGAAACCATTAATTGGCAGATCTTTGAACAGTTTGGTGTAGTATTTCCCCAAAGCTCTCAGACTACCTTTGTTTGTTGTTTGTTTGAGTCTCACTGGTTTTCATTAGTAGCATACACCTAGCCAGCTTCAGGATTTATCCGTGATTGCAGCTGAGGAAGAGCACACAGCCGGCTTGATGGTGAGCAGTTTCACTGGGGCTAAAGACGTGGGCAACATCAAACTCTCCAGCAGGGCCTAATGGGAAGCAGCTGTCTGAGGAGACTCAGCCCCAGTCTTCCAAGTCAGTCCTCTGGGAGGAGAGAGGAGGAGAAAGAATGATGCTGATTCAACATTGATGAAAACATTTGTTTTGCATTAGCCTCTGTCTCTGCTGCCAGCGGTGACTAGTGACCTAGATCTTTAGCAGAACATTGACTGAATGATTTTACTGATGTCAACCACACAGGGGTGACGGCAGAGGCCAGCTGGGTTCATGTCAGTGCAGCGCAGGTCTCGTCATGAACAATGACTTGGAGAGTTGTGTTAAAGTTGATGCTTGTTTTTGGAGATTTTTTAGCCGAGTTGCTTTGGTTTTTACAGTAACACAACCTCTGAATGTTAGATTATTGTTTTACTGTTTCACTTATGGGCAGATGATTGATATAAATTTCATCTCTGTGCTGTTAGACATTTCTTTACTTTTACGGTTATGCTAGAGACCATTGGACCAGGGATTCCCTTTCACAAACCCACTTTGTTCATGTCGAGCAAAGATACTGTAGCGTCAACATGGGTTTGGTCTATCTTAGCATAGAGACTGGTAGCAGGGGGAGAAATGGAAATGCATTTTCAACAAACAATTGTCTAACCCATGCAGAAATGGCAGTAATACAAAAGAGTCCAGTCCACTGAGTTTAACTATAGATGTCAAACTTTCTACCACTCTGAACACTTTTGGGGCCGTCCTTGTTGGCTTGAAAGTTGAGCTTGAATTATATCAAGGATAAACTGTCCAGAAGTAAGTTAATGGACCTTGAGGTAAGACCTTGTCAAACAAACTATTTTAACTAAACTTCTAAAAACCTGTTCTAGATTTTGCCTTTTTCTATCAACACATTCTCATCCCAACTCATCACATACTGAGGCTTTAGGCTGGTTTAAATTACTTCTGTCTAAAGTTGAAATGAAACTTAAAACACGTACGGGACACATGTGACAAGTTGTTGCTTTCACACAGGACATGAATACCGGTCTCTTGGTTGAAAGTCCTGTTTGTTCCTTATGAGTCTCATACGGACGCCAAAGGGTTCCTTCTTTCTCTTTAGCAGACGCCAAAGGGTTCCTTCTTTCTCTTTAGCAGACGCCAAAGGGTTCCTTCTGTGTCTTTAGCAGACGCCAAAGAGTTCCTTCTGTGTCTTTAGCAGACGCCAAAGAGTTCCTTCTGTGTCTTTAGCAGACGCCAAAGAGTTCCTTCTGTGTCTTTAGCAGACGCCAAAGGGTTCCTTCTGTGTCTTTAGCAGACGCCAAAGGGTTCCTTCTGTGTCTTTAGCAGACGCCAAAGAGTTCCTTCTGTGTCTTTAGCAGACGCTAAAGGGTTCCTTCTGTGTCTTTAGCAGACGCTAAAGGGTTCCTTCTGTGTCTTTAGCAGACGCTAAAGGGTTCCTTCTGTGTCTTTAGCAGACGCTAAAGGGTTCCTTCTGTGTCTTTAGCAGACGCTAAAGGGTTCCTTCTGTGTCTTTAGCAGACGCTAAAGGGTTCCTTCTGTGTCTTTAGCAGACGCTAAAGGGTTCCTTCTGTGTCTTTAGCAGACGCTAAAGGGTTCCTTCTGTGTCTTTAGCAGACGCTAAAGGGTTCCTTCTGTGTCTTTAGCAGACGCTAAAGGGTTCCTTCTGTGTCTTTAGCAGACACTGAAGGGTTCCTTCTTTCTCTTTAGCAGACGCCAAAGAGTTCCTTCTCACCTACAGTAGGAGGTACACGAGACAGACCAGCATCAGATCGGTTGGTCCCTCGAGACGAGATGCTGCCCTGAAGAACACACCGGCAGCTGGTTACCTGCCCTCTCCCTCCTCTATGCTGGAAGAATCACAGCTCAGTCATTTCTAAGAAAATATATCCGGTTTTAATTCGGGTTGGAACTCCTTTTTTTTGACATAATTTGGAAACCTCTATTTACCCAATCGTCACAGGGAAATGTAACTCAAGTATCAATGCACTCCCCTAACACTGTGCTCATCTACAGAAACATGGTGGAAGTTCTGAATCAGAACATTGCATATGTATTCATGCATGCCGAAAACAACCTGAGCATATGTCCTGCGGCATTAATTAGAGCAGCTGCATTGCGTGAGTTAATCATGGTTTAAGAAGCAGTTGATGCTGGGACTGTTTTATGGCCTGGTTGGAACGTAAACCTGTTTTTACCCTTTTTGAAAACTTGTCGGCTGGAACTTGCTCCAGTTAAATGGAAGGATCTCATCCTCAGCCCCTTTTTTTCCATTAGTGGTTTAACTCGTGTTCTCAGTCTCAAATGTCCCCACACGGTAGAAATCCATGTGATTAGCAAACCCTAGATGTTAGTAGCTTTTTCCATACAAGGGGCCCGGTGCAGAAAACAGTGTAGATTCTCCACTGAAGTTGTGTGTATGCACAAAGACAAAGTCCTGAAAAGGCATAGAGCTTTTTATGCCATTTGTCCTCTGGCTATTGGGCAAGTAAAATACCTCAGCTACTTGCCCGAACTTACTTGTCTGAAATGAAAAATATAAGCGTATATACTAATTGATTAGTAAAAGTTGTATTTTACTCTATTTTACTATTGTAGTCATGCATTTGACCTGATGATTTAGTTCATGCTGAAGATGAATAAGCGTCCTCTCTGCATTGTGCATTACACACCTGTGTAAGGAGCCATCCGAGGAAAGCTTTGATACATGTTTGATTTTCTTAACAGTCATTTAACTGTCAAAGTGATTACCAAATTAAAGGTATAATATAGTACAATGACCTCAAATGTTTTGCGCCATCATCACTTGTGACCCTCTCGAGGTGTGTGGTGCTGTCAGGCCTCTGCATGGACTCCTTGTTTGCTGTGTTTGGGCGTTTCTGTGCATTAGTATGCAGTTCATAAACAGCTATAAATGTTTTATTCTTGATTAATAAGCTTGACTATTATGCGTTTCATGATTGGGTTTTCATAGTTTATAAATGATGGATTTCCCATTTGTAAATTAAGTAATACCTTTCGGCGAAATTTGCCGTTTTGAAATCAAAATGTCATCGACGTGAATCGTGTTTCTGAGATTAGAGTGTGACACAGAGGAAAAACTGAGGTTTTGATCTTCGCAATAAAATCTGACTACTGCCCCCTAGTGGTGGCACCTCTCTGACTACTGCCCTCTAGTGGTGGCACATCTCTGACTACTGCCCTCTAGTGGTGGCACATCTCTGACTACTGCCCTCTAGTGGTGGCACCGCTCTGACTACTGCCCCCTAGTGGTGGCGCCGCTCTGACTACTGCCCCCTAGTGGTGGCACCTCTCTGACTACTGCCCTCTAGTGGTGGCACATCTCTGACTACTGCCCCCTAGTGGTGGCACATCTCTGACTACTGCCCCCTAGTGGTGGCGCCTCTCTGACTACTGCCCCCTAGTGGTGGCGCCTCTCTGACTACTGCCCCCGAGTGGTGGCGCCTCTCTGACTACTGCCCCCTAGTGGTGGCTCCTCTGACTACTACCCTCTAGTGGCCATTCGCCCAGCAGTGGGAATATAATAATCTGGACAGCTCCCTCGGTACGACTGATGCATTCACGATATGCTCATATCCTGGCTACGTGCACTTCAGCTCTCACACTCACTCAAATGTACACACACACACACACACACACACACACACACACACACACACACACACACTCTTTTACTTGGCTGTCTAAAGCTTAAATGGGACTTTCCAGTCCAAGGGAAATTCCATGGTAAGTAAAAGAGGAATGGATTTCCAAAGCTCTGGCCTTGTACTTAATAAAACACGATTCACACAGAACATTTAACGATTTCCAGCCCCACATCGTATTTATTGCTGTTTTCCACTGCTGCAGCGCTTCTCCAAACAGAAGAACCTAATTCATCCCATACGTCTGGCTCTGTGACGCTTCCTGAGAATGACAGTCAGACTATGAAGGCAAAGCAATGTCAAAGTATTGAGCACTAATAAGATGGAAGCTTGTGGAAAGAGCGAGCGCTGTCACGTCCCTCCAGCAGGACACCTCCCTGTCTCGTCCCTCCAGCAGGACACCTCCCTGTCTCGTCCCTCCAGCAGGACACCTCCCTGTCTCGTACCTCCAGCAGGACACCTCCCTGTCTCGTCCCTCCAGCAGGACACCTCCCTGTCTCGTCCCTCCAGCAGGACACCTCCCTGTCTCGTCCCTCCAGCAGGACACCTCCCTGTCTCGTCCCTCCAGCAGGACGTCTCCCTGTCTCGTCCCTCCAACAGGACACCTCCCTGTCTCGTCCCTCCAACAGGACGTCTCCCTGTCACGTCCCTCCAGCAGGACGTCTCCCTGTCACGTCCCTCCAGCAGGACGTCTCCCTGTCACGTCCCTCCAGCAGGACGTCTCCCTGTCTCGTCCCTCCAGCAGGACACCTCCCTGTCTCGTCCCTCCAGCAGGACGTCTCCCTGTCTCGTCCCTCCAGCAGGACGTCTCCCTGTCACGTCCCTCCAGCAGGACACCTCCCTGTCTCGTCCCTCCAGCAGGACACCTCCCTGTCACGTCCCTCCAGCAGGACACCTCCCTGTCTCGTCTCTCCAGCAGGACACCTCCCTGTCTCGTCCCTCCAGCAGGACACCTCCCTGTCACGTCCCTCCAGCAGGACACCTCCCTGTCTCGTCCCTCCAGCAGGACACCTCCCTGTCACGTCCCTCCAGCAGGACACCTCCCTGTCTCGTCCCTCCAGCAGGACACCTCCCTGTCACGTCCCTCCAGCAGGACACCTCCCTGTCACGTCCCTCCAGCAGGACACCTCCCTGTCACGTCCCTCCAACAGGACACCTCCCTGTCATGTCCCTCCAGCAGGACACCTCCCTGTCATGTCCCTCCAGCAGGACGTCTCCCTGTCACGTCCCTCCAACAGGACGTCTCCCTGTCACGTCCCTCCAGCAGGACGTCTCCCTGTCTCGTCCCTCCAACAGGACACCTCCCTGTCTCGTCCCTCCATCAGGACGTCTCCCTGTCACGTCCCTCCAACAGGACGTCTCCCTGTCACGTCCCTCCAGCAGGACGTCTCCCTGTCTCGTCCCTCCAACAGGACACCTCCCTGTCTCGTCCCTCCAGCAGGACACCTCCCTGTCTCGTCCCTCCAGCAGGACACCTCCCTGTCACGTCCCTCCAACAGGACGTCTCCCTGTCTCGTCCCTCCAACAGGACACCTCCCTGTCTCGTCCCTCCAGCAGGACACCTCCCTGTCTCGTCCCTCCAACAGGACACCTCCCTGTGTCGTCCCTCCAACAGGACGTCTCCCTGTCTCGTCCCTCCAGCAGGACACCTCTCTGTCTCGTCCCTCCAACAGGACGTCTCCCTGTCTCGTCCCTCCAACAGGACGTCTCCCTGTCTCGTCCCTCCAACAGGACACCTCCCTGTCTCGTCCCTCCAACAGGACACCTCCCTGTCTCGTCCCTCCAGCAGGACGTCTCCCTGTCACGTCCCTCCAACAGGACGTCTCCCTGATTGATACCTTCCTTTAGTGCAAGAGTGCGAACACATCTGCCTCTGGTCATATGCTCTGTCTCAGTCAGCCAGGTGTGTGTGTGTGTGTGTGTGTGTGTTTGTTTCTAATGAAACCAATTCAAAGGATGCTTTGTTCTGACCTGCTGAGAGTCTCCATGCTTAAGCTCTGCTGCGATCCTTTTCATGGACTGTCTGCAGCAGAGGTTGTGGGCTGAGCCGGGTTCTTTGAGTTTATTTCAGTTTTATTGTTCTTTTTTGGCTTGGAAGGCCTCCAGGATCGAGTCACCTTTGGGTAATTACAGGGTCAAGCTACTTAGAAGGCGGCCAACGCGGTCCTGCGTCTGTCTGTGTTCATGCCCTGGACACAACACCAGTGTAGTGTATCTATATCTGAAACAAAGATGGACATAAGTCTTTCCATCTGTGGCCTAAACCCAGTGGGTTTGGAAATTGGGTGCTTAATATTGATCAGCCCCTTGTGATCACTATGTTGTTTGAGCTGAGAGAAATGAAAGCTGAGTCAAACCTGAGTCCTGGAAATGAAAGTGAATGTTAGAAGTGCAAACCTCTTACCACCAGAGCAGCATGCCGTTGTTTCATTGCCTTTTTTGCTGATTATCTTTGAAAGGTTAATTTTGTCAGGTCCGATGCACGAGGAGGGTACAACTGAAGCACGAGGCCTTAGCAGGACTGTGCTGCCCCCTGGATGCTAACGGCTAATGTTCAGCATCTGGCGCTCTTCTTGCCCATTGCTGTCCACAGTGTAGCATTACCAAGGAAAGGACAGTGGTGAACCTCAGGGGTTCCCGCTCAGTGGCGTTTGGGCAGCTGTAGGGATCAGGTAGTGATGCAGGTGTTGTTCCTGTGTAGCGTAAAAGAGCTGGTCATTTATATGACATGCTATCAGGTCCATGCATGTTCCCTCCCCCCCCGGAAGACCTGCTGGACCAAAGGCTACTGAAAGTTTACATCATGATGCTCAAACAGTCAGGTTTGATGGACCATGTGGTCCCTCCCGTTGTCTTGGGGTCAAAATGACCCATCAACACACATGCATGTATACTCGTACACAGGTCATTTTGACCCCAAGACAACGGGAGGGTTGATGTCCGCCTTATTATCCACCCAGAGAAAAGTTACTGTACTATTTACACCTCACATCTCAGAGGTAAATAATATACTATTTACTCTACATCTGAGGTAAATAATGTACTAGTTACTCTACATCTGAGGTAAATAATGTACTAGTTACTCTACATCTCAGAGGTAAATAATGTACTAGTTACTCTACATCTCAGAGGTAAATAATGTACTAGTTACTCTACATCAGAGGTAAATAATGTACTAGTTACTCTACATCTCAGAGGTAAATAATGTACTAGTTACTCTACATCTGAGGTAAATAATGTACTAGTTACTCTACATCTCAGAGGTAAATAATGTACTAGTTACTCTACATCTGAGGTAAACAATGTACTAGTTACTCTACATCTCAGAGGTAAATAATGTACTAGTTACTCTACATCTGAGGTAAATAATGTACTAGTTACTCTACATCTGAGGTAAATAATGTTTTTGCCGATGTTCTGCACTTTGTCACAAGGTCAAGAATCCACTGCAGGGTTGTTGCCTAAAGCTCAACATTGTTGGCTAAAAACACAAATGGACAACTAGATGTTGGCGCTCTGGTTTTGTTTGTTCTCCGAGTAGTTTTGACTAAGCGCATTGGAAGAGGCTTTGGTTGAATGCAGGTCAACAGTGTGGAGAGACCCATTGGCAGAAATGTAATCTGTGATCGGCTATCGTCTGAAGAGGATTCATCTTTTTATTGGTTTAAAAAGAGCTCAACTGGCTACTTGTGAAACAATCCAGTCGCCTCATCTCAGTCTTGTTTGAAGTTGCTGAATTGACTGTAATTGACTGTAATTGACTGTAATTGCGTTCAGAGATTGGCTGCTGCCTTTAAACCATGTTTTTACATCGTCACATCTTTAGATTGTGTTGTGTGAATTAATTTGTTTGTATGTGTTTGCAAATTTGCAAAGTTTGATGTGTAGCATTAATTGGTATTGATTCTGCAGTATGTTGGATGTGTTGTGCAAGAATGTTGCAGCATGCAGAGTTGATGTGTTGTACAGCTGCTGCAGAATAATACACGATATGGCGGTAAGGGAAGCACCAATCCGGATGTCGGGTCGATACTGACTCCATTACATGACAAGGGTTTACTGTTTACTGATTTACTGTAATGTGTGTAAAATGTTTACACTTGAATTGTAATCTCTTTTCATTCGTAAGATCTTTGGTTTTCATTGAGTAGAACGCTTGGAGGTCTCACTGGCTGTCTTCTTCTCATTCTCTCTTCAGGTATCGGAGGTCTGGAGGACAGCGTCCTGAAGTCAGCCACCCTGTCCACATCGCCCGCCTGCCCACCCTTCATCCCGCTCAACTTTGAGGCCACACCCATTGTTCGGGTTGCCATAGAACCCAAACATCCAAGTAGGTCTTGGGAGCCACACAAACCCAGTTAACTTAAGACTTTACATATTTCTTGTCAAAGACTTTGGGTCATTTTGTTCTGAGAGTAAAGTATTGTTTTTCCGTGACGTCAATATATAACATGCATCACTCCACTCGTCCATGGCGCCCATAGCTGGTCCTATAGTGTGTGAATGAGTTGTAAGTCGCTTTGGATAAAAGTGTCAGCTAAATGAAATGTAGCATCAGACTAATAATTGAATGTATTTGAAGCGGTGCATTTGGTTCTCACTCTGCTCAGTGTCCATAAGCCTCAGTATGACGCTCCACGTTCCCCTCTGTCTTCAGACTATGATGCTCCACGTTCCCCTCTGGCTTCAGACTATGACGCTCCACGTTCCCCTCTGGCTTCAGACTATGACGCTCCACGTTCCCCTCTGGCTTCAGACTATGACGCTCCACGTTCCCCTCTGTCTTCAGACTATGACGCTCCACGTTCCCCTCTGTCTTCAGAGTATGACGCTCCACGTTCCCCTCTGTCTTCAGACTATGACGCTCCACGTTCCCCTCTGTCTTCAGAGTATGACGCTCCACGTTCCCCTCTGTCTTCAGAGTATGACGCTCCACGTTCCCCTCTGTCTTCAGACTATGACGCTCCACGTTCCCCTCTGTCTTCAGACTATGACGCTCCACGTTCCCCTCTGGCTTCAGACTATGACGCTCCACGTTCCCCTCTGTCTTCAGAGTATGACGCTCCACGTTCCCCTCTGTCTTCAGACTATGACGCTCCACGTTCCCCTCTGTCTTCAGACTATGACGCTCCACGTTCCCCTCTGGCTTCAGACTATGACGCTCCACGTTCCCCTCTGTCTTCAGAGTTAGCCGTGTGAGGAACAGCTTGTCAATATACGGAGTTACATGCATAGTGCCGTTTCAAAATGAAGTTCATCTTCATAAGAAGGTTCTTAGTGAGGTTTGGGGAAGAGCATGGTTGATGCTAATTTGACTGAACAATGATGTTATGACTAATGCCTAGTTCACACTACAGGACTTACCTCCTGATTTCCCACTAGATTTGGGAGCTCCCCCAGAAAAGACCCAGACCAGAGGCAGATCCGTTAAAGCGCTTTGCATGAATTGTTCAAAGATGTGAGTCTAGAGCCTTGCAGGAACATCGCATTCCAGATATCTAGCATTTTAAATATCTGTACACGCACAGGCACACACAGGCACAGCAGAGACCATGACGGGTAAAGGCCCAGGATATATACTTTTAGATTTTTAAATAGCATATAACTAAAAACCAAACGGATCCCCAAAATCTCACCAAGATTGTGGCAGAATTAACCATGAACAATAACTTAAGGGAGTTGATGTTAAAAAGTTCCTCCCTCTCATGGGAGCTGTGATGCCATGCGTCCAGAAAGATACGCATGCGTTTTCTTTCATGTACATAAATACATACTTATTAAATGTATGTATTTTGCAGTGGACAGCTCATGTACTGCAGCGTGTGATGAGGCGTGGGAGCTTTGGTGTATTGAAGCGATGAGGTTCCTTGAGTTAGAAGTCTTTTTCTCACAAATGTAAGATGTTATAGATACTATCCTCTCAGGATAGTAGTTGCAATTGTACAATAAACTGCTAATTCAGACGCTTGAAATCACATGGTGATGTGTTTGTATAGGTGAGATGCCAAAGCTGGTGCGTGGGATGCGTCTGTTGAACCAGGCAGATCCCTGCGCTGAGGTTCTGATTCAGGAAACGGGAGAACATGTTCTCGTCACTGCTGGTGAGGTTCACCTCCAACGCTGCCTGGACGACCTCAGAGACCGGTCAGTGAGTGTGACATCTCCAAACGTCTCCATCTCTGCCTGTGTGCGTCCACCAACGTGCCACAGTCGTGTGAAAGTAAAGGTCTACTGCATACTTCTGCGTTGTCTCTTTCTCTTTTCTGGGCTGCTGCACATGTATGTGATTAGGTAGTGGAGGTTGAATGCAGTGTGAGTTCATAGACTGAGTCTCAGAGAGAGGCTGAGCACCATTGTTATCTAATCATCGTCATCACATATCTGTGCACGCTGCAGGCCTTCTCAGAGGACACCAACTCACTAGTGGGTCCATTTTTTATTTTTTTTTAACCTTGTATTTATTGGGCAATACATTGTATTTATTGGGCAATACATTGCCCAATAATTCCAAATTATTGTTTCGTGTAGAGAAATCATTGTGCATTGTAACCAGTTCCAAGACAAACTGGGAATTCTTGAAATAGGCTTTAATCTCCTACAATAGCATCTCAAAATGACTTCTCAGTGGCAAAACCCCGCTGTGCATCAGTCTATTTCCTGTTCTCCAGAACCTCCACTGCCCCCCCGCCCCACAACGGATCAAGACTAAAAGTCCTTGTTCTCACTCAAAGCCCTCCATGATCCGGCCCCCTCCTCGTGACCTCTGATGTATGTTTGGTCAACCTTGAGGGTGCTTTCAGCCGATGGCCTGTGTTGGTCCGCTGAGTGAGTCTGTGGTTGCCTTGTTTCTCCAGGTTGGAGATGTGACTCTAGGTCAGGGTGGAGGGAGAAGTGGCTCATGGCTTTGAGTTGGGATGAGCAGAGTTGTGATGAGGTTGAGCTTAATTCTCCGTATGTTGGACTATTGATCTTAAAATATTGAGTTTTTTGGCAGCCAGTGGAATTGATTTAGAGTGGGTTCAGATACAGAAGTCATCAGCAAATTGAGAGACATGTCCTCTGGTGGGTGGAGGGTAGGAGATGTAGAGGAGGGAACTGGGGACTGCAGGAGGGAAGTGGAAGTGATGTTGTAGACGGGTCGTGGGGTTTTGAGTAATCTCCTTTACATTTTATCAAAGGTTTTTCCTATTTTGAAGAATATCCCTATGGAGAATTATTTTTTTTACTTCAAGCGGACCAACTATTCTCCTTTTTAAGGGACCAGCCACTCCTCTGAGTTTTGCTCAGCTTAATTTGAGATACATATTTCTTTTATCCATTTAACTGATGGCATTAATTGGTTGGAAATCTTCTTGTTGGTTACCGGTTAGTTAACATCGGTACTGCAAACAATGCTTTGTATCAGGAAAAAACCCAGAGGAAGACCTAGGACACGCTGGAGGGATTATATCTCCCAGCTGGACTTGGAACGCCTCGGGATCCCAGAATGATCTGAACATGTTGCGGGTGAGAGGGAAGCCTGGGTCGGTCTGCTGGACCTGCTGCCACCGCGACCCGACCGGGATAAGCGGCTGATGATGGATGGATGGATATTATCACAATACGATATTTTTGTCAACTTATTTGATCTAATGAGAGAATTTTTTTTAGTCTGTTCATCTCACTTCATCATTTTTATTATAGCAAAATGGGACGAATTGGCCAACACTTGGCCGGCAGGGCCGGTTGGTCGTCTGAACTCTTTGGGTCGTCGCTGGCAAGCAGCCTGACCTGCATGTGTCGGGCTCAGAATAAGGTCAGCGCTGCTCTGTGACGTCACAGCACTCTGAGGGATTATCTCTCTCCGTCTTCAGAACTGGGTCAGGTTGAAAGTATTCAGAGGCTGTCCTGTTTAACTGTGTGCAGCAGTGCAGTTGATTGATAATTCAGTGCATCCAGGAATATAGAATTGAAAGAGTTGAAACAAACTCAAAGAGCCGGCAGTGTTTGGGAACAGTAGTCCCTGGTCTTCCTAACCTGTCCCTGTGTTCATGATGTGTATTTAGTTTGTGCTCACACTAGAATGAGGCTCAGTTGTTTCTGGCATTCCCCCGTTTTGGAAGCTGAAAAATAATGTATTTATTCATTTAACTATTGAAAAAAGGCTTTACATTATTAGACACGGCTGAAGTTTTATTGTCAGAACAACAACAATCATCACATTTTCTCATTTATCTGCCTTAAACATATTGGCAACCAATATATTCTGCAACCCCAGTGCTTTCTAAAACCAGTGCAGGCCCGGTATTTTTAATCATTTTAATACCGTACTTTAAACCATATAATCCTGCAGATTGGCTCTTGAAACCCTAAGTGTCAGAGTACAGTGTTGGATAGCATTTGGATATTTATATGGGCGTCCAATAAAGCTGCTTTTTGGGCTGTGTATATACAAGGTGGAAATAATAATAATACATTTGATTCATGTAGCGCTTTTCTAAATACTCAAAGACACTTTACAAAGGTTAAAGGCATCATAACAGAGCTGTACATTAAAACCACACATGAAAAGCAGTTCTGAAGAGGTGGGGTTTGATTTGAGATTTGAATAAAGAGATCCCCGACTCACCTAATAACATTGATGTGGCAAACACGCTAGCAAACAGTTGCCTTTGTGCACATCCAGCAGACAGAGCAACCTCAGCACCCATAGGAGTCGTACTGGGCAGCTGTACTTCATCAGAGCTCTGAAGACGATGTTTAGAACCGAGTTCAAATCAATGAGCTAAGAGAGACTCAATTACTCCGTAGAGCTGCTGGGACAATTCTCTGTGGATTCATGAATACGAACAACACCTTTCACAGTAAATATACTAATTTGATCTATTTCTAACATGTGTTGCCCCAGTTGAAAAAGCATGTAGTGTTTCTGTATGAAATGGCATGTTTACTCCCTTGTATCACAGTGATCCTTCTACCCTGTAAACTATGGATATCACTTGTGTTTACTTGTGGTGAATGGGTTGGATTGTTTAAAAATGTGAGATGGTTTTGTTATTTTGTGTTATTTCAGATGTCTCATTATATGTCCTAATATGTGCTTCTACAGCTACACCTTATTTCCATAAACAGGAGGTACACGGTAGAGCAGTGGTGGCCGTCAGGGCCTGCTAAGCCTTCTCTGCTGGCCTAATCACAATCACAAAGTTTACATTTACATTTTTTTGTTTTTTTTTAAATAATTAAAAGTTATAGCTATTTTATAATTTAAGTGTTTTTCACAAATACACTACATGTATTATAATTATTTTTCCCTATTAGCTTATTTTTTTCATTGCACAGCTTCTGAAGGCCCAGGTAAAAAATCCACGGCCCGCCACTTTTGTAAAGGTATAGTGGCTGAATGATGACATGTAGTGTTAAAGCGGTATTTCTCAAACTGTGGGGTGCGCCCCTCTAGTGAGGCGCGGTGGTATTACAGGTGGAGCGCTAGGGGAAATGCAGATTATTTTTTTTAAGAACTTTGAGTCATTTAAGATTTTATTTGACCATATCAAAGTGGCATGAAGCTGATGGTGGACAATGGAGAGCAAACGTCATCAGTGTCAATAACAGGCTTTTTACATGTCTTTTTGAAGGTTTGCTAAAATTGAGATCAGCGCCTCCAAGCCCATCATTCCATTCAGAGAAACGGTGGTACGTCCTCCAAAAGTGGACATGGTGAATGAAGACCTGGGCAAGCAGCAGAAAGTAGCCATCGTTCACCAGGTCAGTCCACCGCCCTGTGGTGTATCCACCCATCTATCTGAAAGTTTTATTTGATCATTTTTACTGGTGTGTGTGTGTGCTGACCTTGGCCATGGTGGGATAGTGTGCAGTTAGAAGAGCTGTGAAGCAAGGCGTAACTGTGTGTGTGTGTGTGTGTGTGTGTGTGTGTGTGTGTGTGTGTGTGTGTGTGTGTGTGTGTGTGTGTGTGTCTCTCAGGGCCGTTGGTCGGACACCCTGTATGTGGACCCCGGGGGTCTGGTGACCCTCACCACCCCCAACAGACTGGCCACGGTGAGCATCCGAGCCATGCCGCTGCCACAAGGTGAGAGCTGGCTGAAGGGTTCAGCTCACGGTCCTGTTGTCGTCAGGACTGGAGCTAGACGTGTTTCACACATGGAGAGAGGGAGGCTCAACATCTACCTTCAGTTAGTCATCTTTAGGAGTTTATTATCACTACAGGCTCTGCTTTTCTTCATGAGACAATATTTTCTTTTAAAAAAACTATAATTCAGAATCGGATCAGAATTTGTATTTAAAATGTATTGAAATATTGTTCCTAGAGCAGCAACAGTTATGTTCACAACAGTGAAGTCGCTATTTAAAGTCATTAACAGTTCACTGGAAACAAATGTTAATAAAATGAATGTATTTATAAAGAATGAAGAAAACATCAGCTGCTTGTCTCATTCAGCACAGATGTTTACCAAGAAAAGAGCTTTTGTGTGTAAACGAGAGTAGTGAGGGTGTCTGAGAGCAGGCCGTCCTTCAATCAGAGGATTGGCGGTTCGATCCCCTGCTAGTCCATGTGCAAGACACTTAACCCCAAATTGCTCCTGTAGCTGTGTATGAATGTTAGCTAGTCCTGATGGACAGGTGGTACCTTCATGGTAGCTCCTCCCATCAGTGTGAATGTTAGCTAGTCCTGATGGACAGGTGGTACCTTCATGGTAGCTCCTCCCATCAGTGTGAATGTTAGCTAGTCCTGATGGACAGGTGGTACCTTCATGGTAGCTCCTCCCATCAGTGTGAATGTTAGCTAGTCCTGATGGACAGGTGGTACCTTAGACAGCCTAACTGGTGTTTGGATAGAAAAGCAGCTTGCAGTGATTTGTAGAAACAGACTTTCTGAAAGGATTGAAACTGTAATGAAGACCATGACGCGACGGAGGTGCAAAGTGTCGTCTTTTGACTATTCTACGAACCCTTGCCACTCGCCAGAGGTGACCAGTCTGTTGGAGAGGAGCGCGGAGCTGATCCGGACCCTGGAGCAGATCAACATGTCCCTTAGGGAGGGCAAGAGTCTGGACATCAGCCACAGGACCCTGGAGGCCATCGCTGGACTCAAGGCCCAGCTGGAGAGTCTGCTGCAGGGGAGGAAGTGGAGGAACGCTGTGGAGCGGCTCTGGGCCTTCGGGCCTCGCAGGTCTGACTGGCTTTAGCAGCGTGGTTCACACGGACATGAGTCAGGGGAACAGAACGTTCTACTGACTATCAGAACCTTTACCCATAGGCCTTTATTCCTCATCTGCTCTGTCTTTATACATATTGAATTAGGTTTGAGTTAGAAGTTGTCCAGGGATTCAAGGATCATTTATAATTATGCAGCACAGGCTTGCAAAGCAAGAGCAGTTATCATTTGCTGCACAAGAAAAACATGACCAAACCAAACCTGTAGTGCATTCCTGTAGTACACGACTTTGCAGCAGGAGGAATGTAAACAGCAGCAGCAAACAATTCTCTAGCCAGATAATATGACCGCCATCTGAACATAACATATTCAACACCAGGGAAACATGATCTATGAGCTCATGTGAGTATCCTCCGTGTAGAGGTCCACCTCCTCGTCCGCTCACTGCTTCTCTTTTACGGCAACACCTTCCCTGTTTGGATCCCGTCTCCCGGGTCCCGTCCCGTTTGGAGCAGCTGGACCTTCCTGCTCAGCAGCAGAGTGTTGGAGACCAGCGGGGAACAAAGCGGAGTGTTGGTCCTCTAGGGCGACAGATAAAGCATAGTGTGTGTTGAAATGAATGCTAACGTTGGCCTGTGTCTCTGGATGCTTTAATGAGAAAGTGTTGATGATGTCATCGGTGTGTTCGAGTGGCCAGCAAATCTCAATGAATGCAGCTTTAAAGTAATTGTATAAATATTGTACATCTTATCTAGGGATGGGTATCGTTTGGGTTTTTTCCGATACCGGTGCTAAACCGATACTTTTAAAACGATACCGGTGCCTAAACGGTGCCTGAACCGATACTTTTTTATTGCCAAGGCAATTCTTTTTCTTCAAATTGAACAATATTATTAACTGTTTAAAGTACACTATAGATATAAATAAATAAGTACATACAAAACACTTGACTTCAAACTACAGCTTCAAACCTTTTAACTTCAAACTATAAAAATATATATTTAAAAAAAGAAGAGACACAAGCATCATGGCCTGATGGGACCGTGTGCAACAGAACTCAAACTGTTGGATCCTAAAACTGCTGCTTTACTGGACTACACGTCATCATTAATATCAACTGGGAGAGATTTGTTCCATCAAGCCGAGGACGGACGTTCAAAAGCTCGTGCTCGTGTCTGCAGCGATCTCTGTGTGCGCGCGCTGTGTGTGTGTGTGTGTGTGTGTGAGCGCTGGAAGCCCCGCCCCCTCGAGCCCCGCTCTGCATGCAGGCAGACAGAGAGCAGAGCAGCAGTGAGCTCTGATCTGCGCTATTTTAATAATCGTTTTTAGCGTGCGGGCACCGCGCTACCTTTTTAGTGTCTATATACCGTGCAACTTTACAGAGTAGTGTAAACAAAAAAAAGTATTTAAATCGGCTCAGGCACCGGAAGGAAGCACCGAAATCTGCGTTGCTTTTCGGTCCGGTAGGTACCGGACGTGTTGGAACCGGTGCCGGTTCTCGGTACCCAACCCTGATCTTATCCCTTCAAAGCAGATGAGCATTTGATAGAAATGATATGTGGTTTTAAGAAGATACTTTGGAATGAGGCAGCACTACAAACCTGGGCTTCATGTTAACACAAGTGAATGATTTAGTTATTCATGGTGTTCCTGCTCTTGTTCTCAGAGTTGGCCCCAACATCCTGCTGAACAGTGTGGAGGGCTACCAGCGGCCCTCGCTGTGGCAGTGTTTGAGCCGGGGCGTCCAGGCCGGAGAGGCTCAGGCCGCCGTCACACGAGACCTGGACAACAGCATCGTCAGCGGCTTCCAGCTCGCCGCTCTGGCGGGGCCCATGTGTGAGGAGCCCCTCATGGGCGTCTGCTTCTCTGTGGAGAGGTGGGACCTCCAGCCTTCAGCCCCACAGCACCAGGACTCCTTGGAGGAGGACTCTCTATCCCATGGGACTGTAGACGGCAGCAGAGCGGAGGGAAGCAGCGAGGCTCCGACGGCCGGGCCCGTCCCGGCCCGGCGGCGGCTCGAGGCGGCCTCAGCAGACTGCTACGGGCCGGTGTCCGGCCAGCTGATCGCGGCCATGAAGGAGGCCTGCCGGCACGCTTTCCAGGCTCAGCCCCAGAGACTCATGGCTGCCATGTATACCTGCGAGATAATGGCCACCGCCGACGTGCTGGGTGAGAGAGAGCATTGTCAACCAAACAGACACCATAGTCTTGGTCTCATAATGATTGGTTTCATTAGTTTTTTTGTTTCTACGTTAAAAAAAAGAAGTAGTTTTCTATCTTCCCTCTATTGTAGTATTCATCCATGGAGACTGTCACAGGTTCACTGTTTGGCTTTTGATTGTTTGCATGAAGAGAGAAGTTCAAAGTCTACTTCCACACCTTCACCAAGGTCCAAGGGAAGAGGGATTATTGTCAGATTGACCATTTTGGAAAGTTACAAGAATTGTCAAATAGCCCCTCGCCTGCCTATCTTCAGAGCTCCCAGAAGGCCGTCTGAAAGGAGAGGAGCCCTGTGTATCTATGTACTGAACCACACGGCAACAGAGTTAGCACCTTTCAACATGTAGAGAAGAAATGTGGTCCCACTGTACAGATGAGATCTATACCTACTACTGTCTATTTCAATAGAATTTATTTTGTAAAGCCCAAAATCACAAATTAGCATTGAAAATTAGCAAACTTTTTATCGGAAACAGAACCAATAATGCGGACGTACAGTTACTGCTAGAGCTATACCAATGAATCAGCGACAACATACCTGCAATATTGGCTACTGTAGAGGCATCTTTATCCGTGCATATGGGTGTAAAGAAGTAAAATGGTTGTACACAAATTCCAAATTAGGCATGAAGCAGTTGGGCTGTAGTTAAAATCGTAGTCGTAGTTTTTTGAAAGGTTTTCCAGGGAATCTGATCATGTGTCCTGCTGTCCATATGGGATGTGTCCTGACCCTCTCCCAGGCCGAGTGTATGGTGTGCTGGGGAAGCGAGAGGGTCGCGTCCTCCATGAAGAGATGAAGGAAGGGACGGACATGTTCATCATCAAGGCCATGCTGCCCGTGGCCGAGAGCTTTGGCTTTGCAGACGAGTTCCGCAAGAGGACCAGCGGCTTGGCCAGTCCACAGCTGGTCTTCAGCCACTGGGAGGTGAGTCTATACATATGTAGGTGAGAGGGGTGGGGGACCTGATACCACATGGTGTAGCAACACCATCACATAACTTATAGTTATAGCCATGACTCAAGTTATAACATGACTCAAGTTATAACATGTCTCAAGTTATAACATGACTAATGACTAAAGTTATAACATGACACAAGTTATAACATGACACAAGTTATAACATGACTAATGACTAAAGTTATAACATGACTAATGACACAAGTTATAACATGACACAAGTTATAACATGACACAAGTTATAACATGACACAAGTTATAACATGACACAAGTTATAACATGACACAAGTTATAACCATGACTAAAGTTATAACCATGACTAAAGTTATGATTAAAGTTATAACATGACACAAGTTATAACATGACTAATGACTAAAGTTATGACTAAAGTTATAACCATGACAGTAAGTAGCTCAGACTGCTGCGCCCTCAGAGGTGAACATTACATGTTGTTATGACAACAGTTGTTATGGCTATGCCGGTATGACCAAGAAACATTCATACCGTATGGACATGTTGACCCGGTGTGCCCT
The DNA here is from genome assembly GCF_910589615.1 of Taurulus bubalis. Lineage (NCBI taxonomy): Eukaryota > Metazoa > Chordata > Actinopteri > Perciformes > Cottidae > Taurulus > Taurulus bubalis. The sequence goes on from NC_136592.1 coordinate 1,857,144, forward strand.
AGCGTCTACACCTACGGGCTCCGTTCATATCTCTGGGTTACCCTGGTGGTCTTTTGGATTCTTCAGTTCATTTTGTTTGTACGCCCTCTGGTGTTCTGCAGAATAATGGAGCAGAGCGTGGAGACGGCTCCGCTCATGCTCAGAGCTCCAATAATAGTCTTAATAAGAGTGAGGTCACTGCATCTCGCATGACGCACTGAATAAAGTATTTGGACCAAAATCTGAAAATAGCAAAGCTTAAAATATTTACTGTGACCACAAATGAATCATTAGTGTTAATGTTGTGTGAGCTGTTGCTGCTTGGAGCCTGGAGAGCACATGTAGGCCTGTTGCATGTGTAGCATGACTGCCATTGTCTTTGTGTCATTATAAGTTGTCTGATTTCATCACTGTGCAGACGCCTCCTCACAAAGAGTTGGTCCTGAACGCCCACAGTCCCAGCCTCTCGGCTTCAGGACTCGCCTACTGCTTGGTGCTGACGTCGACGTTCCTCCTGACAGCGGTTTACATGATGTACAGGATATTAGATTAACATGTGACTGAGCACAGAGGGAGCAGGTTCTGAGCATTGTATTGCTGCCTAACTGTGGGGACGTTTACATTAGATCTCCATCAGAATGGAGCTTTTGTTCAGCCGCAGACTGAAGAATAGTGTGAATACGTCTTGTATTGATCAGCCAAAGTGTGTGTGTGTGTGTGTGTATATACACACAGTATATATTATATCGATACATCAGAAAAAGCATCCATCAAACTGCTGCTGGTCCTCCAGCTCAGTGTTTTTCAACCTTTTTTGAGGCGCGGCACATTTTACAATTTAAAAAAAATCCCGCGGCACACCAATAACCAAAACAGTTACAAAATGTCACATTGTAGCATAATACAGCATTTATGATGACAATGTGTCTCTTGATTTGTTGATATTTACTCGGTGTGAGACCTGGGCCTGTTTGGATGAACACAGAGCTTTTCTTCAACATCAGTCTCGCTCTGTTTTTAGCTTTTATAGCAGCCATGCTTGAGCTCATCTCACACAGATATGTTGTGGGAAATAGGAGCAATGTTGAAATTGCTCTGTTTGCAAGAATGGGGAACTCCTTGGCAACAACAGTCAACCAGGAACTGTCCAAAGGCAAAGCTCAGCTTTAAACCACGGTGCTGCCTCAGTTCAGTTAGTTCCTCCTGCTCGTCAAAGTCATGTCCTTTCCAAAGCTGTTGTGAGCTATACGGTCCCTAACCCAGTCAAGGCCTTCAGTGGAGGTTGAGGGGAAATAAAACACAACTCCTCCTCCAGAGTTTTTAAGTGTCTCCCTATCATCTCTCACAGTGCAGCAGTGTTTTCTGGGTGAGGGGGAACATGTCACCATCACTTTCAACTTGTTGCCAGAGGTGCACTATGAGAGATGTATTGTCTCTGTGCTTCATGTCGGCCTTGCATTCGTGTGTTCAGTTCATTCGGGTGCTGAAATATATATCCTCCATGTCTGCAGCCTTGCACAGCACTCATCACTGTGAGCAGCTTTGATCATCAGTCAAAAACACTTGTAGTTCCTCCACAGCTCGGACACACGGCAGCACTCTGCTGTGCGACAACCACCTGACTTCTGTGTGGAGCAACAGAGCTTTATGCTGCGCTCCTCACATGAAGATGCAAATATTCAGCTTTTCAGAGGTCTTGTCTTTACAAAGTTAACCATGCGCACGACCTCATTCAACACAGGAGAGTCTGCTGGTAGAGTCTTGGTGACGGTAACGAGAACATCTGGGCGTCTCGCGTTCACTCTGCTCACGAAGCCTTTGATGTGCCAACATGGCTGCTGCTCCATCAGTGCAGATCTCATGAAAGTTACCCGCGCCTCAGTTTGTGTGCGTAGGCGAACAAAATAGTCCCTTTTCTTGCTGTTAAGTGACGGGTGTTTGGTCTCGAGATGACACTTCAGCTTGTGGGACCGTGGCTCTGTTTGTTGGACCGTGAGGTTTGCATTTGTGCCGTACTCTTTCCATTTCCGGATAATAGATTGAACAGTGCTCCGTGACATGTTCAAAGCTTGGGAAATCTTTTTATAGCCTAACCTTGCTTTAAACTTCTTCACAACTTTATCTCTGACCTGTGTGGTGTGTTGCTTGGACTTCATGGTCCTGTTTGCTCCCCAATATTCTCTTAACAAACATTTGAGGCCATCACAGAACAGCTGTATTTGGACTGAGATTAGATTACACACAGGTGGACTCTATTTAGTCATTCGGTCAACATTCAATCATTCAGCAGTCATCAGGCAACTTCTGAAGGCAATTGGTTGCACTCAGAGAAAAGGGGGCTGAATAATTTTGCACACTGCACTTTTCAGTTTTTTATTTGTGAAAAGAATTTAAAAACATGTATCATTTTCTTTGTACTTCACAATTGTGTGACACTTTGTGTTGGTCTTTCACATACAATTCCAATAAAATATATTTATGTTTGTGGCGTGTAATGTGACAAAATGTGGAAACGTTCAAGGGGTATGAATACTTTTGCAAGCCACTGTATATCGCAGTATCGTGATAATATCATGACTTGAGTATCGTGATAATATCGTATTGTGGGACCTCACAAGTTGTTTAACATGACTCCAGCATGACTAGTCTATCCTTCTCCTCTCGGTGCTCCAGGTGATCAGCAGTGATCCATACTGGGTTCCCACCACAGAGGAAGAATACCTGCACTTCGGGGAGAAAGCCGACTCTGCAAACCAGACCCTGAAATACATGAATGCTGTCCGCCGCCGCAAAGGCCTCTACGTGGAGGAGAAGATAGTGGAGCATGCAGAGAAGCAGAGAACACTCAGCAAGAACAAGTAGAACACACTGAAGATCCCTCATGGATACGACTTCCCAGCACTGCCCCTTTCTCAACCACTAGTGGGCCTAACGCCATCTAGTGGGCTGTGGCGGTACTCCCAAATGAAGACAATACATGTAAAAACAATATTTTGGGCTTTACGCTGCTACTCACTTGTGCTCAAGAATTCACATAAATAAAAGAAGTCAAATTAAAGAGCTTTATTTTAATGAGCAGTTCCATTTGAATGTCACCACAGCACATCTCATGCAACAGGTACTACCACTGTCAGCTAGCGGACGAACGTTCTTTTAGCTAGCGAACGTTTGTTAGCTAGCGAACATTTGTTAGCTAGCGAATGTGTTTTAGCTCCCATTGGATGACAAATGATAAGTTAAATAAATTGTGTTGGAATTTGATTATGGAAATTATTTATTACAGATTTACTCTTGTATGACATGGCTTTGATCCCCATTGTCAAGGTACGTTGCAGAACATATTAATATTAAACGACTAATAGTTTCCAAAAAAATTAAAGTGATGAAAGTGATCAATTAATGTATTACGCATTCAGGTACACATGTACTGTATATCTACATATGATAAACAGGCTAGAAGGCCACCAAGAGCAGAAACCTCTCCACAGGCTGAGAGGACGTCCAGCCGACCTGAAGAAGTCCTTCACCTGTTTCTGAAATAACACAATTATGATTGGTAACTTTGAATCCTGCCAGCCAGATCTCTCCCTCGGTGCTGTGCCGGTAAAACGAGGAAAAAATAACCCCGCTGAACCTCAACGAAGAAAAGAACCCGGTTCTGAAGCCGAATCCATGAAAGAGTGCATTTTAACAAACTCCAGCGGCCAGAGGAGCAGCTCCGCCCTTCAGAGCCTCATCTTCCATGTTCCCAGGCCAAATATATCTAAGGTGCATTAATCAAATAATCTTAAATAGAAATATCTTAGGCCAAATGATTCCAATTACATATGAATTAAAACGGATATAAAGGTGATTCAAAATCTTAACCTGGTCACATAACTGTCTTTATTAGTATTAATACAGTGATAACTGTCTTAGCATTAATACAGTGATAACTGTCTTTAATACAGTGATGATAACTGTCTTTTTTAGCATTAATACAGTGATGATAACTGTCTTTATTAGTATAAATACAGTGATAACTGTCTTAATTTGTATTAATATAGTGATAGCTGTCTTAATTAGCATTAATACAGTGATAACTGTCTTAGTATTAATACACTGATGATAACTCTATTAGCATTTATCGTGATGATAACTGTCTTTATTAGCATTAATACAGTGATGATTACTGTTTATTAGTATTAATACAGTGATAATTGTCTTTATTAGCATTAATACAGTGATAACTGTCTTTATTAGCATTAATACAGTGATGATAACTGTCTTTTTTAGCATTAATACAGTGATGATAACTGTCTTTATTAGTATAAATACAGTGATAACTGTCTTAATTTGTATTAATATAGTGATAGCTGTCTTAATTAGCATTAATACAGTGATAACTGTCTTAGTATTAATACACTGATGATAACTCTATTAGCATTTATCGTGATGATAACTGTCTTTATTAGCATTAATACAGTGATGATTACTGTTTATTAGTATTAATACAGTGATAATTGTCTTTATTCGCATTAATACAGTAATGATAACAGTCTTTATTAGCATTATTACAGTAATAACTGTCTTCTTTAGTATTAATACTGTGATAACTGTCTTCTTTGGCATTAATACAGTGATGATAATTGTCTTTATTAGCATTAATACAGTGATTATAACTGTCTTCATTAGCATTAATACAGTGATAATTGTCTTTATTCGCATTAATACAGTGATGATAACTGTTTATTAGCATTAATACAGTGATAATTGTCTTTATTCGCATTAATACAGTGATGATAAGTCTTTATTAGCATTATTACAGTGATAACTGTCTTCTTTAGTATTAATACAGTGGTGATAACTGTCCTTATTAGCATTAATAGGGATGATAACGGTCTTTATTGGCATTAATACAGTGGTAATTGTCTTTCTTAGTATTAATATAGTGATAACTGTCTTTAGTATTAATAATGTGATAACTGTCTTTATTAGTATTAATACAGTGATGATAACTGTTTTTATTAGTATTGTGGCATCACAAGGGGACAGGTAGTGGAGGGGCGCTACAAAATGGCCGCCAGTGGAAGAACTACATCTCCCAGCCTGCCTCACCGCTCACCCAGCTGCAGCTGCTTAAGGCACCTGATTGAGGCAGGGCTGGAGGACTTAAAAGAGAGCACCTGGGAAGGAGAAAGGACACGCGGAAGGTGAATCCACAGGCCCCTGGAAGAGGACGACAAAGGAGAGGACCTCGTAGCCTGGATTCACCAGTGTTGAGTTTTGGTTGGTTGATTACCCACTTTCTCCTCCGGGATGTTTTCTAACTGGACCTTTTTTTTTGATACTTTGTTGTTTGGACGTTACCTTGCTGGTGGGATGGGAAATAAACCTTTACTTTTTGTTAAATACCCTCTGACGTGCCTGTGTCCAGCTCCCTTTTTGCACTGCCCCAGGCTAGCCTGTCCTAGTGACACTACAGTATTAATACATTGATAACTGTCTTCATTACTAATATTAGTGGTGACTGTATTTATTAATATTAATACAGTGATGATAACTGTCTTCATTAGCATTAATACAGTGACTATCTTTATTAATACTGTGATAACTGTCTTTATTAGCATTAATACAGTGATAATTGTCTTTATTAGCATTAATACAGTGATGATAACAGTCTTTATTGGTATTAATAGTGGTGATAGCTGTTTATTAGTATTAACACAGTGATAACTGTCTTTATTACCATTAATACAGTGGTAACTGTCTCTATTAACATTAATACAGTGATAACTATCGTTATTAGTAGTGATGGCGAGATGAAGCTTCCTGAAGCATTGAAGCTTTCCATCCAATTGGTTCGCTCATGTACCGGAGCTTCATGGAGCTTCATTTGCTCTACTGCGCCACCAAGTGGACAATAGATGTAAAACAGGCAGAGTGATCATAACGACACCATGGCTTTGGTGTGTGAAGCTTTAAATGGAATAAATTATGTTTGTGACGCCAATACATCAATTATTAACTTATTAATATTGTGTCTATCTTTATGATATATTGGCGGGGTCAAAATCAAAACTCGAAACAAATTGGGAGAGGGTTGTGATGTGACTGTGGGTCAGTGGTTAGAATATCTGACTTTCAGTCAGAGGATCGGTGTTTCAAGCCTCAGCTCCGCTTGTTGATGTGTCCAATTTTTTTAAATTAAAAATAAGAACTTTTCCACTGTGCTGGGCTTTTTGAGACTATTTCGCCTGCTTTATAAAATACCCTTTCACAGGCACACATGAAGCTGGGTACAGAGAGGAAGGGGGGAAATCCATTGAGTTTCTCTGCCTCTTATATTTCAAATCGCACGGCAAACCCACAAACTATTTTCTGAATCAGTCACGTGGTACGGCCGGCTCGCGAGGCTTCGAACGTCACCGCATACGTCATCGACACAAGCCTCGATACGCGCTTCACCAAAATCTATCTGGATTACTCGACACGTCCATCGAAGCCTCGACACGAAAGGACACATCACTAGTTATTAGTATCTATACAGTGATGACTGTCTTTATTAGTATTAATACATTGATAACAGTCTTTATTAGTATTAATACAGTGGTGACTGTCTTTATCAGCATTAATAAAGTGATGATATCTGTCTTTATTAGTATTAGTAAAGATGTTCCACATTTTTATATCCCACACTGCACCAAAGAGCAGACTAGCAAAACAGGAATCCAGGGGAAAAACACGTTCACTAACAAAGACCACAACAATAGTGATACGAGTTGACAGATGGTTTATCTCAAGATGGAAGGAGAGGGTTGGATTTAGGGAGGGGTCGAGGGATGAGGGGAGCGGGTTGGAGGGCTGCGATGACTGCTGACGTCCTGTGGCTGAACGGCGGGGTGGGTTGACTTGTCTCTTCAGCAGCTCTGGCGGTGCAGAGTCCCCAAAAGATAACTTCATAGAGAAGAGCGCTGTGAATGTTTCTGATGTCGTTAGGTTGGTGCGGATGTAGGAGAGGTATGTGGGAGAGGACCGCCGGCCGAGCATCTTAATGATGTGGTCCGGGATTCCTCGACTTGCAGCGGTGGAGGCGGCACCCATGCAGAATGAATGGAACCGCGACCATGTGGCCCCCTTGCCCATCCCTGTGGCGAAAAGATGGTCTCGTAGTCGTTGTTAGGTTCATATGAACTAAGGACAGAGTTGGAAGGGGACGTGGGTTGAGGTGGACTGCGTTGGTTGGTCCTGCTGCGTTTGAGGTGATACACGATGGTGTCGGGAGGATGGCGGCATGTCGTAACGGATGGTGGTTTGAGGCAGTAAACTCTGGGAAGCGCAAGAGGCCAAAGACAGCCGGCAAGAACGTGGACTTGAATACTTTGTCCGTGAAGGGAGACAGGTAGCCTGAGCGGTGTGTATGGATGCGGCAGGTGAGGAGTTCTGAAGTTATGGAGTGAGGTTCAGCTTCATGGAGACCTACACATAGCATGGCTTTGTGTGAGGCACGGAGCCCCTAAAGACTTTTTATGTCTCTTTTCCTTCGTTTCTACGACATAACGGGGTTTGGACACGTTCGATGCGTACGACCTTTGTGACACGTACGACCTTTGTGGATTTTCAGGGGGTTCAACAATAAGGAGGTGAACCTCTGGAGTTTTACCTCCTTATTGTGTGAACACGGCATAACACTACATGACATCATTCACCAATTCACACACTGATGGGAGGAGCTACCATGAAGGAGCCACATCATTATCAACCATTCATACACCGTGGAACAGCTACAGGAGACATGTAGGGTTAAGTTTCTTGCTCAAGGACACATCGACGTGGACTAGTGGAGCTGGGGATTGAACCACCGATTCTCTGATTGAAGGATGACCCTGCTCACCACTGAGCCACAGTCGCCCATCTGGTAGTTTGATCGGGATTGACATAGCTCAACAACTTGTGTGGACATTCACAGGACTTAAGAGACTTCCTCTAGCGCCAGTTTGACTTTTCTTTAAATTAAATATCTTAACAACTATTCGATGGAATCATATGAAATATGCTATAGATGGTGCCAATGAGTTTAATCCTTGGCGATACCCTTGGGAGGAGATACACGCCAAAGTTTTTGTGGTACTATGATTAAGTGTGGCTTCAGCTGCAGGGTCATAGACCCCTGCAGCAAAGCGCACTTCATAGTATTGCTCGGGCTTAATAATCATAGTCCCAAAAAAAATTGGCGCGTATCTCCTCCCACAGCGTTGCCAGCACATACGTAAAAAATACATAAAAACGTGCGGCCTGATCGGGAATCGTGTGCTATGACTTTTCTAAGAGATTCGACCGGCCATTTTCCCGAAAAGTGCGAAAAACGGCGAGAAATTGTCCCATTCACTTGACTGGGGTTTTGGACTGAAGAGAGCAAAAAAACATACATCTTTGTGCGCCACAGTGACTCGCCATATGTATCGTAGAGAAATGATTTAAAGTTTAAAACGTTGACAAAAGTCTGGAGTTTATTTGCCCAATTGGGCATTTTTTGATAGCTAGCACAGTTTTCATGTAATTATTGTTCAAGTTTAGGAAAATGTGGGAACCATTTCAGAGTTTACAATGGGTGTGTATGGGGCAGGTTAGAGCTGTGATGTCATCGCTAGAGCACGAGGAGCTGTGTCCTAAACAACCTTTTTGTATTTGTATTTTGCCATTCACTCCACAAATTGACTTTTGAGGCATAATTTATATATGAAAACGTTGGAAATATTGTGCCGGTGGTACACATGCGTCGTGGAATCCAACAAATTAATACTGTTTTGTCAGCAAGCCTGAAAGCGACATGAAGTCCGGGCAACTACTCCATCATCCTCCATGTTAAATCGGACCACAATTTTCTCTCATGACGGAAACGTGAGCACTTTACAGACTGAATATACGCTCTCATTTATAAATCCTTACAAATATTTAAGTACACGGAAACATTCTCAGAAGTCTTGTGCTTCTCATGATTGCATTATTTTCATGATGGGATCCATGGTTGTCTGTCAAATACAATAGTTTGAAAGGTTGTTTTCTCATTAAAGCCACAGTCCAGTCTCCCGCTCTGTGACAGTGTCACACCTGTTTTAAGTTAGCCAATCAAGGCTGTCACCATGACAACCGATGACACGCACACGCAGGAGGAGCTGGCAGTTGGTCAGCTGACAGTCCACAGTCTGAAGACACTCACCTCACATGTTAAACTTAATGCCAGCAGGAAGTGTGTGTGTGTGTGTGTATGTGTGTGTGTGTGTGTGTGTGTGTACATGTGTGTGCTGGATAAAGCGCTGTTCGCAGCAATGACACAGCACCTGTTGATGGTGTCATAGATACACCACGCCGCTCATTGGAGGAATATGACTTGACAAGCTAACATGCTAACTGCCAACATGCTAACTGCCAACATGCTAACTGCCAACAGGCTAACTGCTAATAGGCTAACTGCCAAAGGCTAACTGCCAAAGGCTAACTGCTAATAGGCTAACTGCCAACAGGCTAACTGCTAACAGGCATCTCTCTCTCTCACTCACAAAACGATTGACTGTGTGTGTCTATGTGCGCCCGCGTGTGTGTGCACGCCGTTTTTTGACTAAAAAAAATATATAAAACAGGAAAGAGTGACATATCCTCCTCCTCCTCTCCTCTCCTCTCCTCTCCTCTCTCTCTCCCCCCCCCTCCCCGGCCGCGCCTCCGCCCATGCCGTATGCCCACAGACTAGCTCACCTACCCCCCATATTATTATTAGCTTTATTTTCATTGGTTGCTGGATTACATTTCACCCAGATACAACAGATACTTTTTTCTGATTGGCTATTAGTGTAGCTCATTTCTTTTTTTTGATTGGCTGATGAGTGGCACCTCGCGGCAGAATTCCAGGGGATTCGGGGGAGACGTGCTTGATTCCTCCATGGTGAGGGCAGCGCGACCAGGTCATGTTTGCGCGCTGCGGCACATTAAATAGCCTAGAGTTTGTTTTCAGCGTGAGAAATACGATGTGTGACCGAAATGCGTGACAGTCACGCTTAATGCGTGACACTTGAGAGCCCTGATAATGTTTACACAATGTGCATGTTTCAGTTTTGTTTTTTCAAGAACAATTTTCAGAACAACATATGTACTGTGTATGTATGTGTTTACTATGTACTCTTGACCAGCTGTGAGCAGAGCTGAGGTGCCATTTCTCTGTGCAGTACACTAAAAGGAAAACCTTTTTTTTAGTGGATTTTAACTGGGTAGTGTGTTGTCTATCTCAGTGATTGTCAACCACTGTGCCGCGGCACACCAGTGTGCCGTGACAGATCGTCAGGTGTGCCGTGAGAAAATTTCCAATTTCACTTAATTGGTCCAAAAAAATATTATTTAGCTGCCGCAAATAATTTTCCATTGTTGAGTGTCTGAGCCTGCAATATAGTGGCTGGCCTAGTAGTTTCCTAGAGAACAGGTCTGCACCTTGTTCTGCTATTAAACAAACTAAACGGCCGTATGTTATTGATCGTACACGACAGCTTGTAATTTCTGGGTCGCGTCTACAACTCTTTCCGCCCCGATGCGATGCACACAGGAGAGCACACAGTGGACAGAGAGAGCGGCGAAAAATATGTCGCGTGCTTTTCACAATGGGATTTGCTGCTTTAAGCTATCACTATTTTAAGCTATGAGCTCTCATGTTTAAAGCCCAACAGTTAAGGTATTTGTAGGTCAAGACAAACATCCAACAGGCTGCAGCCTGGCGCTCCATCAATGACGTTTCTGACGTTTCTGACGTTTCTGAGGCTCTGGAAATATTCTTCCAAAAGCCCGAAAAACACACTCAAGTGACAAAGCCTGCTCACTTTGTGGTCATCATTAAAATAAATGAACACTGTGTTTCCTTTAAGTCAGTATTTATCAAACTGGGGCATATTACAGGTGGGGCGCAAGAGGAAATGCTGATTTTACCGTACGCCGTTAATGGGTCACATGCGCATGTACGACTCGCCGATTCTTGTCATTTCGCCAAAAGCCGATCTTTATGAGATCTCCGTGAGGTTGTCTTTTCTGCTGTTGCGTCGCTCAACATGGAGCATGAATTGAGAACGGCTGTATCAAATCTACCTCGTTTTAAAAAGAGTTGTAGAGGAAAGCAGCTCACTGCAGCCACTATTAATGATACAACGTTATGCTCACACATCTGCACTCATTCTGTTTTGCAAAAAAATAGCTTGTTGTTTTCCACAATAAGATATTTAGTTGTAACTAAATATTAGTTATTTTTTGCACGGATATAACTTTATTTTCATTTTTCTAACAAAGTGATAACACATTTGTTTTTGTCTGATGGAGCAATCTGGTTTAATTGAAAGTGATTTCAATGTTCTATTATTTATAAAAGCACAGAAGGAGTCACTAGTACTGTGAAGTATTACTTTGTAGTACTGTGAGGTGCCACGATGTAGTATGTCGGTCAGTCGCTCCCCCCCTAAAGCTGTAAACCAGGGGAAACACTGAATACTGTGACATTCTGTAACTTTTTGGGTTGTTGGTGTGCCGCGGGATTTTTTTATTGTAGAAAATGTGCCGTGGCTCAAAAAAGGTTGAAAAACACTGGTCTATCTGACTAAAAGCCAGTGTGTTTTTGCAGCGTAGTTGGGTGGATAGGTCCTTAGGGATTTCCTGAGTGTTTATTGGGTAGTTTTACACAAAATGTTGACTGACACCTGAATTGACAAATCACCGTGAAAGGCGGAGCTCCACACAGACTCCACCCGCGTCGAGGTGGGCGCAGACCCCAGAGAGTTGGTGAGTGAGGAGATACAACTTGGATCGACCTTTCACCCAATGAGTCTGTCGTTGCTGGGGTAAAATGGACAACACAACGAATCCGATTAGGCTCCTCCCATAGAAGACGTCTGATTCGCTCTTTTTTATTTGGCTTTCAGTTAAATGCATTACAGCATCGCCTTCCGGCATCTTTGACTCCTGTCTAAGGTGAGTGGCTGTTTACTCATGAACTGAATAGCTAACTGAACTGTTTAGTCTCAGCATTTTTAGGTTGTACTAGGCTGAGATATAATATGTTTCATTGGATTTTAATCGTTGAGACTGTTTGTGACTGATACACACACATGGATTTAAACATGGACATTTGTTTTATTTAATTAAAACAAACCAACTGCAGTCTTGTAGAGGAGAGCAGAGTAATGACTTTGATTATTGCATTTGGCTAGCCTTTTGTTAGACAGGACCAAATGGCTTAAAATATAAGGATGTTTTTGTATGATTTAACTCGGATGTAAATGTTTTATGCACTGTGGGTTGATGTTCTGCTTGCTGCTTTTATTCATATCTGTTGTGACTGACTCATGGATTTAAACATGGTTATTCATTTTATTTTATTTTATTTAAAAAAACCAACTGATGTCTTGGGTAGGAGAGAGGCAAACTTGTGATTTTTGACAATGAGCAGCTCTGGTTAAAAAATGTCTGACATGATTGTTTCAAGGTCTTCTCCCTCTTCTGCCCATCCCAAAGGGCTTTAAGCATGAGTGTTTGTGTGTTATTTTTCCCGCCATTAGATCTATATCCCGCCCCCTGTCTGTCTAACTCTGTCTGCGCCCCCCCCCCCCCCTTTTCCGGAAGTCTTGGGTAGGAGAGAGGCAAAGTTGTGATTTTTGACAATGAGCAGCTCTGGTTAAAAAATGGCTGACATGATTGTTTCAAGGTCTTCTCCCTCTCTCCCTCTCTCTCCCTCTCTAACCTCCCTACCTCCCTCTCTCTCCCTCCCTCGATCTCTCCCCCTCTCTCTCCCTCTCTCTCTCTCTACCCTTCTCTCCCTCCCTCTCTTTCTCCCTCTCCCTCTCTCTCTCTCTCTCCCTCTCTCTCTCTCTCCCTCTCTCTCTACCAACCAACTGAAGTCTTGGGTAGGAGAGAGGCAAAGTTGTGATTTTTGACAATGAGCAGCTCTGGTTAAAAAATGGCTGACATGTTTGTTTCAAGGTCTTCTCCCTCTTCTGCCCCTCTCTCCCTCTCCCTCTCGATCTCTCTCCCTCTCTCTCCCTCTCCCCCTCTCTCCCTCTCTACCAACCAACTGAAGTCTTGGGTAGGAGAGAGGCAAAGTTGTGATTTTTGACAGCAGCTCTGGTTAAAACATGGCTTTTCGCATGAGTGTTTGTGTTATTTTTCCCGCCATTAGATCTATATCCCGCCCCCTGTCTGTCTAACTCTGTCTGCCCCCCCCCTTTCCGTAGCTGACATGATATTGGTTAATCTGATTTTGAGTGATATGCCTTCTCTCTCTCTCTCTCTGTCCCTCCCTCTCTGTCCCTCCCTCTCTCTCCCTCTCTCTCCCTCCCTCTCTCTCCCTCTCCCTCTCCAGGCCCGGCGCCAGGCACTGATTTGCGGGGAGGCCTTACGTTGCTTTGGGGGGGGGCACTTTTTTTTTTACAGCCTATGGTAGCAGAGTAGTTCAACTTTTCACCTATAATCGAACTCCGGCACAAAAAGGTGACAGATGGTATTATTTAGGATCTCACAAGCTAATAAATAGGCCAGCTGAGCAGGTAGCCTACCCAATAGAATTAGACATGAACCGTAGGCCTATGTCAATCAATCAACACAGCAATCAAGTCCCACAATATATTGTATTGAAAGATCAGTAGATAGCAGATTCAGCCACAACAAGACATTTAAAAAAAATACGCCTAAAAAGGTGTAAAATGATTAGGCTAACACATCTAGCAACAACAATAACGATAACAACACACTCAACAACAACACACTGTCCGGTGTTTGTCCGAAACAGAGCGGAGCGCAGCAACGAGGAAAAGGGCCTACCAACAGCTAGCCTACAACAGAAATGAAGAAGACATTGCTTTGCATTACATGTTTGTTTGTTTGTTTTTCCAAGAAAGAACAAACACATAGGCCTACAACCAATCATTTAGCCTCGTCCATAGGGCCAGCAGGCTGGATGAAACCAGATAACTCACCACTAGTAGAGCGGGAGACGACGGTTGGCCGCCAAGTGAAATCTGCGTAGGACAGTGTCCCTCCATTCACTCCTGAACTTCTTTGTTAAGTCCTTCTCCAAAGCATAATCAGGTTGGCCTTTCATTTGTGGAGCATCGACTGTCTGCGATCAAAATGATTTTGCTCCTTTTTTCAGGAGAAATGTAAAAATCTGGCAAGTATTTGTCATTATTATATGTTATAAAGGCTTAAAACACTGTGCAAAAGGTTAAGAAGTGTATTTGAATTTGTATCATATTTCTCTACTAAACAATTGAAAATTAACATAACCAAAGCTTTTGAAATTACAGAAATGAAATTTTACCTATTTTACATCTTCTCAAACTGTTTTGTTTGCATAGAGCATTCAATGTCCATGTTATAGGCTTTTATATGTGTCCGTGTCCAGGCGTTTCAGAGATTTGTTTATCTCCCTGAAGCAGTTCCGGTCCAGCTGAAGACAGAACCCATTATTGCCCTCCTCACACATCCACACAGGCTTTTAGAGGCAGCTAGTACAGTACAAAATGACTTTCTGCCTCTCCTTTTCCCACTGTCCTTCTTTGTGTGGACAGAAAAGTGGCCTCTAGTGAGGAGTTTAGGTGGGCCAGCAAGTAGCAGAACTCTCAGAAACTATACTAATATTATTATTTACAACCACAACATATTATTTCTAAAGAAAACACCACTCAAAAGGCAGTGAAAAGCTAGTCAAACTCTCTTCCCTGCTCTCTGCTGCTGCTCTGCCCTGCTCTCTTCCACCCCTCCCCCACAGACAAGCTCGTCGCCATTTTTCTATACCAGCGGTTCCCAAACTTTTTAGGCCACGCACCCCCTTCTACATCCCGACCGGGTTCACGCACCCCCAAACCTCCACATCTTAAAAAAAAACGCAACAGAGCCTATTTATAGCCGCATAAAATCGGACCAATGCAAGAACTGTTTGCTCGCGCGTGGCGTTTGTTACAAGATTTAGTCCGCTGTATACATTTCAGTTACACAAGGCGTCATTAAAGAGCAATAGGGATGGCGAGGACACACGCACAGGCTCAGAGGCAGATTGCATTTCACATTTATTTACTTAAACACAGTAAGCCACGTAAAGAACAAAGAGTGGCACATAGGCTCAGAAACAGATATAAATAAAAAGGAGGCTCCAGGGGTGCGCGCACCACACTTTGGGAATCCCTGGTGTAGACCCAACACATGAATGAGACTGCAATTGTTTTTGGCTGTTTTGTAACTCTTCCAATTTTGATCTAAAAAATGTAAGGGGCTTCTGACTTGCACTGGCATGCTTGGTGTTCAGGTGGCGGCGCAAATAAGAGGCTTCAGACAGCTGTTAGCCAGAACCTCACTGCACAACACGCACTGTGGCTTCGGGCAATCTGCATCGCCAATCCAAGTGAAGCCCAGACCCAGATAATTGTCATCATATTTCCTCTTTTTTTCCCCAGTCTGATGCTCACTCTCGTCTCCTCTTTCTCCGACTCCCGGTCGGTTTCTTCTCCCGGTCTCTCCCCAACGCACCTCTCCGTTTCTCTCCCTCCGGTTTCTCCCTCTCTCTCTGTCCCTCTCCTCTTTTATTACTGATAGCTTCAGATGTCCCACCTGACAGCTTCCCCGATTTCAGCCAGTTTAACATATTTTCATGGATGTTGCTGAATGAATGAAATGACGTTAGGTGCACAAGCTAGGCTAGCTAGTGTGTACGTAAAAGACAAAGTCTGGCGGCCGGACCGGAAGTGCATCTATTTATTAAATTGTACGTTTTTAATTGTAATTAAATGTAAATCTTAAAAAGGGAATTTTTATAATTAAAAAATCCTACTTATTATTTTTTTAATTAAGTTTAATATTAATTATTACACCATTAGACCACCATTACATTTTTCCTCTCGCGCACCCCCTAGAGGCAGCTCGCGCGCACCACACATTGGGAATCCCTGTTCTATACCATTACCGTAATGGACCGCACGGCATTGGAAAGCTATGCTTCTTAGCGTTCAGAATCCGTTGGAATTACGTCGATGGCGTAAATATTCGAGGAGTTACGGTAATCTTAGTTTTGCATCCTGTTTGCATATTACCTCCTGTGACAGCTCCTGTCGCTGGCGACAAAGAGTTGCGCTCTTATTTTTTACGTATGATAAGTGACTGACAGGCTTGTCCGTCCAGGGCGGGCCCAGCCGAGTCCGAGGGCGGGCCCGGCCCCCCAAGGCCCGCCCATACCGCCGGGTCTGTCCCTCTCTCTCTCTCCCTTTACTCTCTCCCTCCCTCTCTCTCTCTCTCCCCCCTCCCTCTCTCCCTCTACTCTCTCTCCCTCCCCCCTCTCTCCCTCTCCTCTCTCCCTCCCCCCTCTCTCCCTCTCCTCTCTCCCTTCCCCCTCTCTCCCGCTCCTCTCTCCCTCCCCCCTCTCTCCCTCTCCTCTCTCCCTCCCCCCTCTATCCCGCTCCTCTCTCCCTCCCCCTCCCTCTCTCCCTCCAGTCTCTCTCCCTCCCTCTCTCCCTCTACTCTCTCTCCCTCCCCCCTCTCTCCCTCTCCTCTCTCCCTCTCCCTCCAGTCTCTCTCCCTCCCTCTCTCTCCTCTCTCCCTCCCTCCCTCTCTCCCTCGTTCTCTCCCTCCCTCCCTCTCTCTCTCCTCTCTCTCTCCCTCGCCCTCCCTCCCCCTCCCTCTCTCCCTCTACTCTCTCTCAGGAATATAGTGATATAGCAATTGTTTTACTCATTAATGACAACTTGCTCTCACTCTTCTTCCTCCTCCTCTCTCTCTCTCTTCTCCTCCCTCTTTCTCCCTCTCTCTCTCTTTCCCCCTCTCTCTCTCTCTCTCTCTCTCTCCCCCCCAGAACATATATGATTTGGAAAAAAATATCTTTTTTTTGTGAAGATATTAAACATTCCCTCTACTTTATTTCACTCACAGATTGAAACATGGCACAGAGATACCTTGAATCGAGGTGAGTCATGTAATTATTCAGGTAAATTAACTGGTGGGTGATGTATATTTCGTGCATATATAAATCAAATAATAGTTGTACACAGACGCTCTGTTTTCCCACTTGATCCGTGGACATTTTTACAGGGCTTGTGACTGTTAGCATGAAAACCTTGTGGTCAGGGCAGTTTAATTGAAACTAGCTACAGTGCTTGCCACATCATTTGCTTTCTTATATTTATTTGGGGAGCTTGTGGCTTCATACCAAAATATAATTTTACTTTCATCCTCTTTCATTTTGGTTTACAGCTGCTTTAAATAAAATAATGCCGTCACATCTTTATAGCCTTGGACTGTTCATGTGTTTAAATTGATATCAATTTGGGTATTTCACCATTGTTACCTAATAGCAAGCCTCCTGATCATCTTATCTATTCAATGTGCTGATAGAGACAATGGTATTGCTGTCACAGGGGTGCTGATAACTGACTGCATTTCTACAGGGACTTCATTGACACCCACTGCCACCTTGATATGCTATATGGCAAGCTGGGGTTTGAGGGGACGTTCCGGAGTTTCTGGCAACATTTCCACAGGACCTTCCCACATGAGTTTAGGGGTTGTATTACCAACTTTTGTAACCCCTGGGTCATGGTGAGGGAGACCCTGTGGGAAAATTTGTTGTCCAAGGACATGGTGTGGGGAGCCTTTGGGTGCCACCCACACTTTGCACAGAATTACTCCAGCGTACAGGAACGCGACATCATGATGGCCATGCGCCATCCCAAAGCGGTGGCATTTGGGATGGGGCTGGACTACTCGTATAAAAATTCCACAAGCCACTACAGGCAGAAAGAGGTACAGTCTCAGTTTAATACAACGTTGTAATCCAGAAAGTAACTGTTTGTCTTAAACTTAAATGTATTTTATCATTGGGAACATGTCAAAAAAATGTCATGTGGAATGCAATAATGTAATAATGAGTTTTGTTTTTTGCTGTAAAGGTGTTTGAGCGTCAGCTGCGTCTCGCTGTCTCAATGCAGAAGCCTCTGGTGATCCACTGCAGGGATGCAGATGATGACCTGCTTCACATCATGACCAAGTGCATCCCGAGGGATTACAAAATTCACAGGTGGGAGGAGAATCATCTGTCTCATTATTTCCCATTAATTAAATCTAATTATCAGTAATATTTCCTGCCGGTCTTTTTGGTTACGTTTCAAACCTTAACATAATTATTATTAATTATTAAATCTAACCCCATTTTTTATATTATTTAGGTTGTCTTTTTTAAGGAATAGCCATTTAAGAAATATTGAAGACTTAAACTTTTAAGGACCCTCAAAGCGTCCACAGTTATGAATTTAATAGAAATGTTCTCTCTTATGTGTTTCCAGGCACTGTTTCACAAACAGCTTCCCTGTGATCGAGCCCTTCCTTACAGAGTTCCCGAACCTGTACGTGGGTTTCACAGCCCTAATAACATATTCCTCAGCCACTGAGGCCCGAGATGCTGTCCGCCAGATCCCTCTGAACCGCATCGTGGTGGAGACAGATGCACCATATTTCCTGCCAAGACAGGTACATTTAAATTCACTGCTCTAATGTTATTTGTCACGGTTCAGCGCCACACTTTTCTTTAAGTTATTTTCATCCTGTCTGCCTGTCTGTGTACTAACTGTCCTGTCATTTCAGATCCTGCTGCACGCCCCTTCATCAGTCACTCCCTCCTCGTCAGCCCTCATTCCTTGCACCTGGCCATCCCTGTCTCACCTGTAGCACATCCCCTCATTAGTCTTCACTACTTAGGTCCCCTCACTTGCACTTGTCCCCTGCCAGATTGTCTTGTGTTTTTGAACCTAGCGCTCCCTGTGTGTTACCTGTTCAGTAAAATACTTATATTCTTTATCTCTGTCTTCCGGAGTCGTGCTTTTGGGTCCTTACGTAATCGGACCGTTACAGTTATTAATGAATGCCATGCTTTGTTCCCCCAGCTCTTACTGTTGTTAATAACTGCAAGTTATTACACATTTGAATAAATGTGATGACATTTTGATGACATACATGTGATAAGTGCTCTTAACAGGTGAGGAAAGATGTCTGCCGCTTTGCACACCCTGGTATGGGAATCCATACGTTGAAGGAGCTGAGTCTTCTAAAGGGAGAAGACATGGCCACAGTCCTCACCACAGCACAACACATATCAACTTTATGGAATCTAGTTATAAATGGGATTCTTATTTCTTATACTCTGTACTGCACATTTGCACATAATAGCTAACATATCATGCGGCAATGCAGTGTAAATACTCAACACGTCAGTCTTCTTTCCCTGTGATCTAGAGGCTGACTGGATGTTATCTCCACCTCTATAGAGCTCTGCTCATCAGAGCCATGGAGTTCCACCAGTGGGCCGTTCTCCATCTATCAGGATCTGATGTCCAGCATGGAAACATCACTCAAAGCTCATGCTCCGCCTCCACGTCTGCAACGTACCATCACTGCCAGCTCGCCCGGAGCAACCCTCCATCCCTTCATCCATCCATCCATCTATACATACATCCATCAAGCCATCCCATCATCCCTTCATCCATCCATCTATCCATACACAGGGCTCTCAAGTTTTTAAGACAGGTAAGAGTGACATCTCTCTCTCTCTCTCTCTCTCTCTCTCTCCCCTCCCGGACGGAGGCGCGGCCGGGGGGTGGGGGGGTGGCGGAGGCGTGGCCGGGATTACATTTCACCCAGATACAACAAATACGTTTTTCTGATTAGCTATTTGTGTAGCCCATTTCTTTTTAATGATTGGCAGGGGATTCGGGGGAGACGTGCTTGATTCCTCCATGGTGAGGGCAGCGCGACCAGGTCATGTTAGCACCTGCGGCACATTAAATAGCCTAGAGTTTTTTTCAGCGTGAGAAATACGATGTGTGGCGGGAGGGCGTGGCTTAAGACCGAAATGCGTGACAGTCACGCTCAATGCGTGACACTTGAGAGCCCTGCATACGTCCATCCAGCCATCCCATCATCCCTTCATCCATCCATCCAGCCATCCCATCATCCCTTATTCCCTTCATCCATCCATCCATCCATCCCTTCATCCATCCCTTCATCCCTTCATCTATCCCTTCATCCCTCTATCCCTTCATCCATCCATCCATCCATCCCTTCATCCATCCAACCATCCATCCCTTCATCCATCCACCCCTTCATCCCTTCATCCATTCATTCATCCCTCCATCCCTTCACCCCTTCATCCATCATCCATCCATCCATCCCTTCATCCATCTATCCATCCAATGCTTTGCAATACAGACATCCTCACAATGAAGTGACCAGCAGCAGAGTTTTAGTGTTGATTGTATCTTTAAAGCTGCAACCTGAGGAACAGGAAACTTCATGACTTCTTGTGGTAGTATTTCATCTCACTTGCGTATATAAATGTATCGATATGCAAAAAGAACCACAAGGAAGTTTTGAAGAGGACAGTTATGATATGAGATTAAATATGAGATTAATGAATTTAACAGGTTGATAAAACCAATGACTACGGCATCATTATCATATTCTGTATGTTTGAATCTCGCTTAAAACAACATACATTATGTATTTTCATATATAAATATATATGTTATGCAGAGCCTGTCATGTTTATGCCTTGGACATGACATGTAGAATGTGATATGAACTCTTGACTGCATTCATAAGAGCAGGTCGCATTATTGTGCCAGTGTGAATGTTTTGGTAGAATCAGTTCAACGGAAAACCAACACAGGTTCTTACAATACATACTGCATAATATACATATTATATATATATATATATATATTATATCAGTCATATCCACATTGGGTGATATAACAGAGACCAGATCAGCCTTACCTCCAGCATACATCTGCACAACTATTGATCTTACTCCCTGTAGCTCTAAACACTGTAATAATAATCCATAACTAAACAGAAAATGAAACACTTCAAAGAGAAGATGTGATGGAACACACAGAGAGAGAGAGAGAGAGAGAGAGAGAGAAAATATGTTTCGCTACAGCAGCATTTATACATACAGGTAGGTCAAAAAATATAAATGAAAACATATACAAAAAATAGAATAATCTTAAATTAAATGAACAAACAAACCAATTGTGAACGGGAAGTCACAGGTTTTTTAATTATTGGTACCATTTTGAAATGTGAAATACTATATCTAGTTTAGGGAGACGCTCCTGATGGGACAGAGGAAGACTACGACTTCATCATGAGAAAGGTCTTCATCATGTTCAGATATGAATGTTGAAGTCACGCTTTCATCCCTCACTTCATTATTCATTATTCATATGACACCATGAAGTCAAGTGAATATCACAAGAGATGGAGAGAGACCAAAAGATGTGCTGAGGAGGAGGAGGATGAGGAGGAGTGCGCTGTGGTGCATTGTGGGCCGCCAGCTCCAGCTGCCCTGCTGCTGCACTGCCTGGCTCAACCAACGTCTGGCAGGCAGCCAATCACAGCACAGGGAAGCAGTGCCACTTCAGTTCAGTGTGTCAGGGATGAGGAAGACCATGAAGAGAGCAGGAGGGAGGAGATGAGGAAGACCATGAAGAGAGCAGGAGGGAGGAGATGAGGAAGACCATGAAGAGAGCAGGGAGAAGAGCAGGAGGGAAGCATGAAGAAGCAGAGGAGGACAGAGGGAAAGAGGGCGAGACAGAGAGAAAATGAGAGAGGGGACAGAGGGAAAGAGAGAAAAAGAGAGAGAGGACAGAGGGAAAGAGAGAAAAAGAGAGAGAGGACAGAGGGAAAGAGAGAAAAAGAGAGAGAGGACAGAGGGAAAGAGAGAAAAGGAAAGAGAGGACAGAGGGAAAGAGAAAATGAGAGAGGGGACAGAGGGAAAGAGAGAAAAGGAGAGAGAGGACAGAGGGAAAGAGAGAAAAGGAGAGAGAGGACAGAGGGAAAGAGAAAAGGAGGGAGAGGACAGAGGGAAAGAGGGAAAGAGAGAAAAGGAGAGAGAGGACAGAGAGAAAGAGAAAAGGAGAGAGAGGACAGAGGGAAAGAGAGAAAAGGAGAGAGGACAGAGGGAAAGAGAGAAAAGGAGAGAGAGGACAGAGGGAAAGAGAAAAGGAGAGAGAGGACAGAGGGAAAGAGAGAAAAGGAGGGAGAGGACAGAGGGAAAGAGAGAAAAGGAGAGAGAGGACAGAGGGAAAGAGAGAAAAGGAGGGAGAGGACAGAGGGAAAGAGAAAAGGAGAGAGAGGACAGAGGGAAAGAGGGAAAGAGAGAAAAAAAGAGAGA
Organism: Taurulus bubalis; assembly: GCF_910589615.1. NCBI lineage: Eukaryota > Metazoa > Chordata > Actinopteri > Perciformes > Cottidae > Taurulus > Taurulus bubalis. The sequence goes on from NC_136592.1 coordinate 1,879,336, forward strand.
GGACAGAGGGAAAGAGAAAAGGAGGGAGAGGACAGAGGGAAAGAGAGAAAAGGAGAGAAAGGACAGAGGGAAAGAGAGAAAAGGAGGGAGAGGACAGAGGGAAAGAGAGAAAAGGAGAGAGAGGACAGAGGGAAAAGGAGGGAGAGGACAGAGGGAAAAGGAGGGAGAAGACAGAGGGAAAGAGAAAAGGAGAGAGAGGACAGAGGGAAAGAGAAAAGGACAGAGGGAAAGAGAAAAGGAGGGAGAGGACAGAGGGAAAGAGGGAAAGAGAGAAAAGGAAAGAGAGGACAGAGGGAAAAGGAGGGAGAGGACAGAGGGAAAGAGAGAAAAGGAGAGAGAGGACAGAGGGAAAGAGAAAAGGAGGGAGAGGACAGAGGGAAAGAGGGAAAGAGAGAAAAGGAGAGAGAGGACAGAGGGAAAGAGAAAAGGAGGGAGAGGACAGAGGGAAAGAGAAAAGGACAGAGGGAAAGAGAAAAGGAGGGAGAGGACAGAGGGAAAGAGGGAAAGAGAGAAAAGGAAAGAGAGGACAGAGGGAAAGAGAGAAAAGGAGAGCGAGGACAAAGGGAAAGAGAGAAAAGGAGAGAGAGGATAAAGGGAAAGAGAGAAAAGGAGAGAGAGGACATCCCTCTAATTGCCTGCATCATGTCTATCTCTTCCAGCTCCTCACAGCACACGGCTCCTCTGCATGGATGTGGAATAACAACCTTTTCATTTCTCTGGCACTGACATCTAGGAGCAGATTTAACAAACATACCATCAAAAGAGCATCATGTCTTCTGATGAGCTCATATCCAGCTCCCTCTCCAGCTGTCCACAAGAGGAGGACATCAATCACCCCTTTGTCGTCTGCAGCACACATCCATTACGGTCTGGACCAATGTTCCCTCTAATTTTTTTCAGCACTGAGCAAATTTTTTTTTTTCTGAGCGCACATTTCAGCACTGTGAGCAATTCGCAACCACGCGACCTGCCGAAAATGACCACAAGCCTGCGTTAGCCATAGCAAATGCATCAATATGTATACAAGGTTGATATTTATTCAATATCCTTTGTAATGGCTGGACTTTCGGAACATTTTAATGATGGTGTTTTACCTGTCAGTTTAGTTGAACTTAAAGGATCTTTGTTGAACTTCAATAAGGGGAGGTTATGACTGGTTCACTGGTTATGACTGATAATGATATATATATATAAAAAAAATAAAAGTATCAAAGGTATTTAGTCATTTCTCAGCAGGTACAACATTTAAGTGGAATTTCATTGAAAGAAAAATGGTAATGCAGTGCTTAACAATAATTATAGGCCTATTAAATTGACATGGTGTCATTTTTCCTAAAGGTAGCCTATATAAACAATGTAATAACTTCATATTCTTCATATTTAAATATGTCTGAAAGTTTCATCCTACCTGTGTCAGTTTGGACTATTTCATCTATCCACTCATGTTTGAACGTTAGGCAGACCTTTTTCTGGGGCGCCTGCTCTGCCTTTCTTTTCTCCATGGTAGCCTATAGCTGCTGGAGCAGGGCCCGCCAGGAGGAGCCTAAACAGCGCCGGCCCGAGCTCATGTGGCGCTCTGGGCGAGCTTCACTCCTGGCGCCCGGAGGAGGACAGCGGGGTGGTGGGTGCTAACGGAGGCAGAGCGCTAGCAGAGGTACAGAGAGCGCATGTCGAGAAACGGGACGCTGATTGGCCAAGAAGACTCGACGCGTCACATCAAAGATCTTTTTATTGTGGAGATGGCTCACTCCTATCTCAGAAACACTGGCGCAAAAAAGATTTTTAACCCCTGAAAGAAAATCGTTTGTGCGGTCTGAAAAATGTGCGCGGTCTGAAAAATCGATTGCGCGGCCACTTCGACTGGCCTGCGCGGCTGCGCACGTGCGCAGCTTAGAGGGAACACTGGTCTCAGGGACAGCTCCTGTCTTTAAGCCTCAATGCAAAGGGTGGATGGGTGGTGGAAGATTCTTAAAACACACAAACTGATTCCCCTGATGAGAATGAAGAGGCGTTCCACTTCACTGATTGCATCCAGAGATGTTCAACCTGTAAGCAAAATGCACCAAAACCAAAGTGTCCCATTTTCCTTTGTCTAACCTCAGGTTGCAGCTTTAAATATACAATCAACACAACAATTCTGCTGCTGGTCACTTTATTGTGAGAATGTCTGTATTGCACCACATCAGATTATATGGCAACTAAAGAATAAAGGAGGTTCTGGTACCGGACAAAGAAACCTGCAGATCCTCCTCCTAACCCAAATCATAAGACAATATGTGAACATTCTCTAACCCAAATCATAACACAATATGTGAACATTCTCTAACCCAAATCATAACACAATATGTGAACATTCTCTAACCCAAATCATAACACAATATGTGAACATTCTCTAACCCAAATCATAACACATTATGTGAACATTCTCTAACCCAAATCATAATACAATATGTGCACATTCACTAACCCAAATCATAACACAATAAGTGAACATTCTCTAATCCAAATCATAACACAATATGTGAACATTCGCTCTGCAAAGGTTGACTTTGATAAAGTGAAGCAGAACAAAGTTAGAGAGTGTTTAGAACAGAGAACATTCAGACGAGAATAACATTTGCATTTGCGCACATTTGTGACATTTACATGTTTCCATGTACCAAGCCATATATTTCGCTTGTATATTACTTATGGTGTTCAATACATCCAAATACGGATATATGGAAAATGGTGGATGGTATTTTGCCTCTTGGTATTTGGTGGTCGAACAAAATGAAACGACATCTGACATCAAATCCCCTTATGAAGTTATGCTAGTAAACCATTGCCTGTCTACACATCCAGCAGACACGTTGCATCATTTACGTTTATTTAGAGTAGCTTTTGTGTCCACATGATGAATGTAAGTCCTGGTAAATTAAACCTTGTATTGCTCCACTTTGATCACCACTAGCTAATGGTGCTGGGCGGGTAGTTTACACTGGGTTCATCAGAACTTTTACTGCTTTTAAACAATCAGCTGAAGTAGACTAATAGCTCAAATATTAGCTATTACAGTAAATCATCAATTACAGGCCAAAAGAGACATGAGACGGAGTTTACAGTGCTGTGGAGTCGCTTTGAAGACTGTAGTTGAACCAGAAAGACACACGGTCCGTTGATAACACAGTACTGTGATCTGCATAAAAGATGCAGCAGGAAGCCTATGGAGGATTCCTGTTCATGTGTAGGAGGTCAGAGAGTGACTCTGTATCCTGTGACCTGCTGTTTACCATGACCCAGTGTCTGTAGCACAGGGACTGGCAGCGCAATCACTAAGCCCTGTCTGCCTGCCTCGCTCTCTGGGTTACAGCAGACTAAGCTTTTCTTCCTCTCATTAAAAGGCATACGGGTAATCGCCTCTAAGCAGCTGGCTACTGCCTAATACCAAACAACACATATCAGGGGTGCTGCTGCAATCAGCGTCCGTCTGGGCTTAAGAAGGAGCCAGTATAAGCATGAGTAGTCCAGGATTTCAGAGAGTATGGGAACACCTTTGCTACATAGAATTAAAAAGATTCACGTTTTCTAGGAATTGGGAGGAGGTGGTAGGGCAGCATGTCAAACATGAACAGGAGGGCCCATCCCATTACCTCCTCCTGAGCGGTTGCTCATTAGCATTAGCATTGTGCTCCTGGGGTGAGGTGACAAAGCAAAGTGCTTGGGGTCTCAACGGTCTTGAATGGGCTTGAAGTTCCTTTGTGCCCCCCCACCATCCTCCTGCCTCTCGGTCTGTGAGCATCACAAAGGCCACCGGCCGTCACCCTAATATGCTTAATGTTTAGGCTTCATAATGCAACACATGAGCAGAGGCAGAAATCATTATGCAAATGGCCTGAAGCTGTTGTCGTCACATCAGGCCGGACAGCTTTCCACTGTCATGGGACGCCCTGACACAAATGTAATAAACACGATTGTCACATTTTCATATAGCAAAGCAAAGTGGGAACAAAAGGGTAACATGCTGCTTACAGTATTTTAGTTCATGCAGGAAGTGTCGTGTGACTCGCGCGCCATTAAAAGAAAACTTTTCGGACTGGTAAAAATGGCTTGAGTAACGTAGGAACGCGCGTTACTGAGGTCTAGTAAAGTAGTGTAGTTACCAATATTTTGAGTGTAATGTGTTACCTATAATAGTAATTACGTTGCTGTAATCCGTTACTTTGTAACTCGTTACCCCCAATACTGGATGTAACATCATAACTGCTACCGTCATGTAGCATCATAACTGCTACCATGATGGTTACATGATAACTGGTACCATCATGTAACATCATAACTGGTACAGTTACTGGTCCCAATACTGTTTACATGGACTGTTCAATGTGTCTATTGATCCATTGAGTTCATATTCATATCATTTCTGTGTCGTGGACTAGAAAATATACATAAAAAGCTGTAACAGAGCCTGAGTTCAGAGGAACATGAGAACAAGAGAAAGTGAGAACCAGAGAACTAGAGAACAAGAGAATCAGAGAACCAGAGAACCAGAGAACAAGAGAACCAGAGACAAAAAGACATTCGACAACAAAGAAGTGGGCGTTCCTTAGAGCCAACCCGCCCCCTCGTCGCTCTCACAGCCAATCAGCGCGTGGATATGCAAATGAGCTCGCAGCGCCGCAGCGTCCCTCCCAGGCGGTGACGTCACCGCACATCTCTGTCTGGTCTGGAGGATCAGACACGAGCAGCGAGACGGAAGAACCTCTCTGACTCGGCTCGGCTCGGCTCGGCTCGGACACTTCTATCGGGAAACGAAGCGGCTGCCGTATTTATGCCGCGGCTGCTTCACCGTTGTCTGTCCTCAGCCGCGCGCACTGGTTCGCTCTGACCAGCGGTCTCTGGAGACCGGGTCCGGGTCTCTCCTCCGGACTCAAGATGCCCAGCTCGCTGTTCGCAGACGGCAGCGCCCCGGGAGACGCCCTGCAGGTCGCTCTGGACCAGCTGTCCCGGGACCAGCTGTCCCTGCTTGGCCTGGACCACGACGAGACCCCGAACGAGGACCAGGAGCCCTGCAGGAGGAGCGTCAACATGACGGAGTGCGTCCCGGTGCCCAGCTCCGAGCATGTTGCGGAGATCGTGGGCAGACAGGGTGCGTGTTCCTCTGTTGCTGTTGTTGTGCACGTCCTCGGGTACCAGGTCCTGGTCCTGGTCTTCAGGGACCAAGTGGACCTTAAGGCACTCTCTGTGCAGGACTGGACTACAACGTGGCCCACGTGCCGTTTAGCATGACTAGAGTTGAGCTTAAGGAAAGAGGACTAGAATAAGTCCACAACGACCCGGCTCATCACCGCTCTGGGCTTCTGTGCCTTCACTGACGAGCTGGGCGTGATCAAGGTGGACGATGGATCCGGTCCACCGTCCACCTTGATCATGTTCAGCTCGTTCTTTTACACAGGCCGGGCTGACAGGGGTCCGGCTGCAGGGTGCTTGGTTTCATCTGCAGAACCTCCTCCCTCTCAGCAGGTCTGCAGACCAGTAGAGACCAGCAGCAGACCAGCAGCAGACCTGCTGCTCTGCTGCTGGTCTGCTGCTGGTCTGCAGCTGGTCTGCTACTGGTCAGTTGGTCTGCTATTGGTCAGCTGGTCTGCTGGTCTGCTACTGGTCAGCTGGTCTGCTGGTCTGCTACTGGTCTACTACTGGTCTGCTGGTCTGCTACTGGTCTGCTGGTCTACTGGTCTGCTGCTGGTCTGCTATTGGTCAGCTGGTCTGCTGGTCTGCTACTGGTCAGCTGGTCTGCTGGTCTGCTACTGGTCTGCTGGTCTGCAGCTGGTCAGTGGAGGATCTGTTTCACCAGACAGCAGCTAGTCCAGGTCCAGACGGTAGACAGGAAGTAGTGTCTTCACCGTGACCTCTGGGTCATTTAACTACATCAGATACTCATGCTGACCTGTGTGCGTGCATGTGTGTGTGTGTGTGTATGCGCGCACGTGTGCGTGTGCATGTGCGTGTGCATGTGCGTGTGTGTGTGCATGCGTGTGTGTGTGTGTGTGTGTGTGTGTGTGTGTGTGTGTGTGTGTGTAATGCTCCAATGACCTGTGTTCTCTCCCAGTATAAAGGAGTCGAGCAGCAGGTCTTGATGTTCACTATAATGTAGCAAACAGATCCAGAAGTGATCCTGATAGTCCAAAGAGGTTCTGACCCGTGGGACGGTTGTGGTTTGAGGTTCCCCTGGACCGTGTAGTGGTCTAACACGTGGTGGTCTACACGTGAGGTGGTTAACACGTGTGGTGGTCTACACGTGTGGTGGTCTACACATGTAGTGGTCTAACACGTGTAGCGGTCTAACACGTGTGGCGGTCTACCACGTGTGGTGGTCTACACGTGTGGTGGTCTAACATGTGTAGTGGTCTAGTGTAGTGGTCTGTAGTGGTTAGACCACTACACATATAGTGGTCTAACACGTGTAGTGGTCTACACATGTAGTGGTCTAACACGTAGTCGTCTAACACGTGACACATGGTCCTCATGCTCTTCTTTTGTTTCCGTGCTTCAGGTTGCAAGATCAAAGCCCTGCGAGCGAAGACCAACACCTACATCAAGACCCCTGTGCGCGGCGAGGAGCCGGTCTTCGTGGTGACGGGCCGGCGGGAGGACGTGGCCATGGCCCGCAGGGAGATCATCTCTGCTGCGGAGCACTTCTCTATGATCCGGGCCTCCAGGAACAAGACCGGCAGCCTGAATGGGAGCGCCCCCCCTGCCACCGGACCCCCCAACCTGCCCGGGCAGAACTGCATCCAGGTGCGGGTGCCTTACCGCGTGGTGGGCCTGGTCGTGGGCCCCAAGGGGGCCACCATCAAGCGCATCCAGCAGCAGACCCACACCTACATCGTGACCCCCAGCCGGGACAAGGAGCCCGTGTTCGAGGTGACGGGCATGCCGGAGAATGTGGACCGAGCCCGGGAGGAGATCGAAGCCCACATCGCCATGAGGACGGGGGGTCTCATCGAGCTGCAGGACGAAAACGACTTCCACGCCAACGGGACCGACGTGGGCTCGGACCTGCAGGGACAGGCCCTGTGGGCCAAGACCCCAAAACCCTTCTCCAGCTACCGCAACGACTCGTCTTCCTCGCTGGGCAGCGGCTCCACAGACTCCTGCCTCGGTAACGACAGCCCCGCCCTCAGCCACGCCAACACCAACAACAACAACATCCACGTCAACAACAACAACAACAACAACAACAACAACGGGTCCGTTTACGGAAGTGAGGGGATCTCGCCCGACTGCACCGATCTGACTTTTGAGCCCTCAACCCCGCCGGGCCTCCTGTGGTCTCGGTACTACTCCCCCACCGATGCCGACGGAGCGAGGACTCGGAGGAGGCGGGGTGGCGGGTCCCCGCGGCCCCACAGCCTCAGCGGAGGCCCAGGCGGGCCCCCGTCAGCCCGCAGGGTGCGCAGTGACCCAGGCGGAGGCTCCCTCAGATTCCCTGCGTGTTCCAGCACCGCGGCCTCCCTGCCCGGCCCGCACCTCCCCGGGGTTCCCTGCGCCTCGTCTGCCTCGTCGTCCTCCTCCTCTTCTTCCTCTTCCTCCTCCTCCTCCTCTTCCTCCTCCAGCCGGAAAGACAGCCGCGAGTGCTCGGTGTGCCTGGAGAGCCGGGTCCTCGCGGCCCTGGTCCCCTGTGGCCACAACCTCTTCTGCATGGAGTGTGCTAACCGGATCTGTGGGCGGAGCCAACCCCAATGCCCTGCCTGCCACGCCGCCGTCACGCAGGCCATACGCATCTTTTCATGAGCAACCGCAACTCACACTCACACTGCTCCAGGGTCAAGGGGTGAGGAACGTGTACATATACACACATGTGTACATATACACACACGTGTGTGTAACAGGGACAGACACACACCCTCTGGGTTGTGATGTACTGTAGCTTTGGGGAATATTTTCAAAATCAAAGTGCATGTTTTCAATATTGCAGCATTGTAATCAATAGTTGTAGTAAATAGTACCCTATATTTATGAAGTGAGGAGGGCCATGCGGTCTGGACCAGGGTCCCACGTGGACCAGGGTCAGACGTAGACCAGGGTCCCACGTGGACCAGGGTCAGACGTAGACCAGGGTCAGATGTAGACCAGGGTCCCACGTGGACCAGGGTGCCACGTGGACCAGGGTCCCACGTAGACCAGGGTCAGACGTAGACCAGGGTCCCACGTGGACCAAGGTCCCACGTAGACCAGGGTCAGACGTAGACCAGGGTCAGACGTAGACCAGGGTCCCACGTAGACCAGGGTCAGATGTAGACCAGGGTCCCACGTGGACCAGGGTCCCACGTGGACCAGGGTCAGACATAGACCAGGGTCAGACGTGGACCAGGGTCAGACGTAGACCAGGGTCAGACGTAGACCTCTAGTTGCTGATGGAATGTATATGTATGTGTATGAATAGAATCATTTCCACATTTTAAATGACATTCATACAGAATGAAGTATTTTATTCTTTTTTGACTTGAAAGATTATATTTCTTATTGCAACGATGTTTACAGATATTTTTTAATTTAAGTTCAGTGAACTTTTTGTAGCTATATTGTTTTTTTTTTCGTATGGACTTATTAATCACTGTATTGTTTTGATATCCCAGTGTTCAGTTGGGAGTTTTTATAGGTTCAGCAAAAAATGTCTTTTAAATCTGCTTCCCCCATCATATTTTGTATTCAGTAATATAAAGCATATTTTATTCTATATTATTATGAAACATTGAAAGTACAAAACTTAGTAAGTTGAACACACAGAAAGCGTTTATGCTTTCTGAAATGAGATGAATTAGATTCCAGTGGGAATTCCAGGCTTCTGTTGCACCATTATAGTTTTAGTATTTCTATTTTAATACATTTGTTTACCACTTGTTTATGTATATGTAGGTGAAGTTACTGCAGCGTAAATGTACTTTATTGAGCAAAGTTTAAGAACAAAGTATATTTTATTTAATGATAAAGGGCCTTTAACCTCATGGTCAAATACTAATATTATATTTGCAGAGACAAGATTTAAAAATGTTAAAGAGTTTTATTTTTATGACATTTAAAGTTCTACATGATTACTTAAGTAATGGTGCTACTTCATGTTTTTTTCAAGTATTTCTATATAAGTCCAATAAAAAATGGTCCATTCACGCGGCTCCTGGTGTTTTGGTTCAGATGATGGTTCTGCTTATTGAGCGGAGGGAGATATTTATCCTCCTGTCCAGCACTGATGCCACACCTCCTTGCTCTTCTCCCTGCACTAAGGCCACGCCTCCTTGCTCCTCTCCCTGCATTAAGGTCACGCCTCCTTGCTCCTCTCCCTGCACTAAGGCCACACCTCCTTGCTCCTCTCCCTGCACTAAGGTCACGCCTCCTTGCTCCTCTCCAGCACTAAGGCCACACCTCCTTGCTCTTCTCCCTGCACTAAGGCCACGCCTCCTTGATCCTCTCCAGCACTGAGGCCACACCTCCTTGCTCCTCTCCAGCACTGAGGCCACACCTCCTTGCTCCTCTCCAGCACGAAGGCCACACCTCCTTGCTCTTCTCCCTGTACTAAGGCCACGCCTCCTTGATCCTCTCCAGCACTGAGGCCACACCTCCTTGCTCTTCTCTGTGCACTAAGGCCACACCTCCTGCCTGGCAGAGTCAGTCCTTGTGCTCTTGCTTGTGTTGTTATAACGTTGTTATAGCTGTTACTTCTTTAAGCAGTGGAGCAGTTAAAGAGCTACACAACAGACCTCAGTAGATAATGGTTTCCTGTAATGTCTTCTCAATCAACTTTTCTTATTCACAGCATCTCTGAACCTCTGCTTGTGCTTCACTTATTTCGGATGTATTCCTAGATCAGGTGAGTCTGATGTCATTATTACAGGTTGCATATAAATGACGTGTCTAATAAAGCTGGATCATTCTTGTAGCTCTCAAGACGTCAGATGATGCCGGCACCTCCACGGCTCTGGAAGGGTTGTTGTTCAAAGCCCGGCATATGCATTATAAATGAGCAGGGTCTTCCTTTCTATGCGTGTCTTTGTGTAGATGTGTAGTACTTTGTGTGTATTATGTGCATAATAGATGTTTGATCCTTCGCAGCGCTCCGCGGTCACACTTAGTCTTCTGGTCCTGCTTTAAACCTCACGCTGGACTACTTATCCTGAGAATAAACTTCACTCGGATTATACTCTCTATATGTGGGGAGAAAGGTGTCTCCTAATGGAAGCAAACCATTACATGCGGTATGTTTCTTCTATATTTACACCTCCTCAGTGATTTGCAGTTCCCTCTAGATATTGCCTGTGTTGTGGCTGACTAAAGTAAGATCGTTGCCCACGCGAAGAGATGTGAGCTGAACACATCCTGGTAGAAAGGCTTCATGCAAATGTGGCCACTGGTTCATTCCTCTTCTGTCTGGCAAGTCATTGCTGACTCACAACATGGCAGCAGGCAGAATCTCAAAAGATCCGCCGCTCCCTCTGCTGCTGCAGCAACACCTTGTATGGAATGAGATGGGGTGAGATCAGACTGATGGAGAGGATCAGACACTTCTGTTCCTCTCCTGGCTTTGTCTTCTGTTTTCAACATATATTCAGACCCAACCACGACCCCACCACCACATACCTCCACCGTCCGACTTGGGCCGGGGCCCCATCCGGCCTAACCTACTCGCCGCCCCTCCCCATGAGAGCCAAAACCATCTGTGTCCCCAGCCTATGGATCACCTTGAAATTAAAAGGCTGTAAATCCAGATACCACAGAGTAATCCGGGCGTTAGTATCTTTCATGCGGTGTAACCACTGGAGTGGGGCGTGGTCCGACCAGAGGGTGAAAGAGCGTCCGAGGAGGTAGTAGCGCAGGGAGTCGACCGCCCACCGGATGGCCAGGCACTCCTTCTCTACCGTGCTGTACCTGGCCTCTCTCTCGCATAGCTTCCGGCTGATGTAAAGGACAGGGAGGTCAAGGTGCACTCTTCCCCACGTTGCCGGTCAGCCCAGCCTGCCTCAGGGACTCCAGCACCGCGCCCACCCGCTGCACATGGTCCACCCAGGTGGTGCTGTGGATGATTACATCATCAAAGTAGGCAGCATATGCAGCAACCCGGTCCATGAGGAGTTGAAAGGTGGCTGAGGCACCCAACAACCCGAAGGGAAGCGTGGTGAATTGGTATAAACCAAACGGAGTGGACTCTGGCGACAGAGAAATCTGCCAGCCCTTGGTCAAATCTAGTGTCGTAAAGAAACGTGCAGTGCCCAGTAGGTCCAGGAGCTCGTCAACCCGGGGCATTGGGTACGCATCAAAACGTGACATATCATTCACCCTGCGATAGTCCATTCCCGGCACCTTTTCGGCACCAGCAACTGGGTGCTCTCCTGCCCTGCCTGAGAGTGACGACTCACTTTGTACAGCCTGTCCCTAATCAATGAAAAGTGCGGATATGAATGCGCTGCGGCAGGACCCAGTCTGCCATGACCGCACCCCCGGTGCCTGCCCCATTAATTTATTTAACCCTGGCCAATCGGTTCCCAAGATTAGAGGGTGCATAAGGCGGGAGCTAAACGCAACCTTTATACTATGCTTTTTCCCCACCGTGTCTCAACTGACACAATGGGATACTTGTGAACATCCCCATGCACACACCTAATCTTCACCCATAATGCTTCCACCAATGCCCCGGGCCGACCCAGGCTCTGGTGTATCATAGACTGCGTACAGCCCGAATCCACCATTGCCTGATGTGTACCCCTCGCACAAAGACCAGCACACAAGTGTATGGGTTCTCCAACCATTTATTGACCGCCAAATGCCTGTGACTCTGGCTCTAACTAGCACAGTCTCATGACTGTGGCTCCGACCTGCCGGTCGCATTTGTTCCTCCACCTGCTTACCAGGGAGAGACACAATTAGATTCAGCTGAGGCCAATTAGGCCTCTTCCCGGCACTGTTCCCTGATCCACTTCCCACACCCCCTATGCAGCTGACCCAACCACGCCCCCACCACCACACAAGGATTCTTTTCAAAACCATGAATAGTAATATACAAGAGGAAAACAGCGACACCGTCATTTTTCAGGAATGGTGCGTCGCAAAAGATTTGCCTCATTTGCGTGATGCTGTGTTGTGAAAGCCAATCAGCGTTGAGAAGCTCTGCCAGTCATCACAGACGTCCTGCTGTTGCTGAATCAAACAGCTGCTCTAGTAGTGCTGGAAGCTGCTGGTCCTCCAGTAGAGCTGGAAGCTGCTACACCTCTAGGAGCGCTGGAAGCTGCTGGTCCTCTAGTAGCTCTATCGGCGATCATAACGGGGAACGTGAGGTCTTTGGTAAGGACACACTGGTAAAGACTAAGAGGGTCTTCTGATTGCAGCCTCATGTGTTTCACGGAGACATGGCTGCACGCGGATTTTCCGGCCTGGTGCTGTTCTGGCATTTGTGAGTGTGAAGCAGAGGGGATGAGAGTTTGCACCTCCACATCTGATGCCATGGGGCTCTGCCGGAAACCGGTGGATTGCTCACTCCAGGTGCGGACGAAGTGCCTATGCCAAGAGAGGTTCACGAGTGAGGAAGATACAGCGCGGATCGGTGCGTCCAGGATAAGAGAGCTGAGCCGGATGATGAGGCTCTGCATGTAGGGTTCAGCCTTAGAGATAGGGTAAGGAGATAAGTTTCCTCCGTAGGGTTCAGCCTTAGAGATAGGGTAAAGAGATGAGTTTCCTCTGTAGGACTCAGCCTTAGAGATAGTGTAAGGAGATGAGTTTCCTCTGTAGGACTCTGTGTTAAAGATTAGAGTAAGGAGATGAGATCATTCTTTATAAATGATGGATAATGGTCTGTGTGATGTCTGATTGTGCCCATATGTGAATAGTGGGAATAGAGTCGCTGTTTGTCTGTGCACTTTATTGTAATTTTATATTATACTGTACATTTTAACAGTAAATGTCATGCTCCTATTTATTTTTTGCACTGTGTTTAATTGTTTAATGTTATGCACCACCTGCCAAGACAAATTCCTTGTACGTGAAACCATACGTGGCAATAAATGGTTGTGATTCTGATAAGCTTGACTACGATGCGTTTCATGATTGGGTTTGCATTCTTTATAAATGATGGATGATGGTCAGTGTAATGTCTGATGACCATGTGTGAATAGTGGCTAAGAGTTGCTCACTGTCCAGAGAATTCACAGCCAGCGAGTGGGCGAGCTGATGACCTGAAGGAAGGAAGGGCTGTTATTTATGAGCAGAAATGGTGCCAAATAAAATGAAAAAAGAGAACCAGAGAGAGTATTCAAACCCTGGTTACTTTCTCACCGCATATCTGGCCAATCGCAGCCAAAGTGGTTGTGAAAGTTGTACATAAGACATGAATTGCATGTTATCCTGATGTTTTCCCTGTAGAAAAATAAATATAAGCGTTACAACATAATCCTACACAGACAACATTGTCTGCAGTCACTCAGTGTGAGAGAGAGTCTTTCATTTTCCTGAATACACTGCAGAAGGAGATTTTCTAATATTTCTGTCAGCATGGTTGAGGCCTTTCCAAGACAAAGCCCTCTCTGCCACGCAAACAGCACAGAACCTAGTGGCACAGATTAGTGAAAGCTATGCACATCTATGAGGAGGATGCAGCCCCTCTTCCATTCCCCAGAACAGGCCACCAGCAGGTCTGTCAGACAGATTCAACACAGATCTCACTGTAAAATGTTATCACTCAGCCACATGGCGAGGTGTGCATATTGCATCATGACACCTACACACATGAGGAATAGCTAATGCTATTGGTCACCCTTTGAAGGTTTTGCTGAGGAGACTAGCATAGTTAGCTAGTCATGTGACCTCAGCGGCTGTGCGGCAGCTCTAACCAATGAGGGACAAAACATTTTGCTGGTCAAAAACCCTGTAACTCCCTTTGAGCTTGATTTTGATAACATTTCATTCCAAGTTCGGTCAATACTGATCAGCGCGTTGTCTTCTCTTTGTCACGTATGAGCTCTGTGAAAACTATGTATGTTCAGATCCTGGGAGGTGGTGGGAAATGAGGTCCGGGATCCAAAAGACTCATAGTAAAATTATATTTAATAAAAAAAATGATAGACAGCTTATGCTGGCCCTTTAAATCCACGGCGCACTTCGGACACAGGTCCGAACAGTTCGCTGTGCGGGTTAAAAGAGACCGAGCGTTCGCGCACCAGTTAGTTTTCAACTCATTCGTGGGACTTAAAGTCCTTCCTATTGGTTTAATGTTTTATTACTTTTCTAAACATATTATTGGCCCTGCCGTTTCAGGGGTGGAAATATATTTATTCTTTCGTCTTCCTCTTCTTCTTCTCCAGAAAGGGTAGTGTCCATTGTCCCAAAAGTCAATATTCGGCTCCGCCCCCTCAGGCGAACAAGAGAACTACAACTCCTTAAGGCGGTAGTCAATATGTCATGCAGCATGCAGTATTTGTCTAACATTCATTCACACATCAATCATTCTACAGTAATAAAAGTGACCTTCATATGCATACAATTACAAATCCCTCATAATAATATCCCTTATTAATTATCATATTTCATACATTGTAATGTACACACAAACAAATAATTTTACATAGATGTGCAAGTCCAAATGTGACAAACTAAGCTTAAAAAACACTACAATTTCCTCTCTTTATACAATTCCATAGTATAAACATCTGCCACAACTCTTTATTCATCTCCCACAGAACATACATCTTAATACATTCTCGTGTCATAAACCTGTGGAAGAAAAAATTCCATTCCCTCTCTAAACCGTATAAAATATACGGTTTCAAAATGCAATATATCAGTGTGGTTCTATTCATCACACAGGCAAAAAATCTTAAAATCAGGAACATTTATGTGAATCCTATGTCTGCATATCTGTCTACGTGTGTGTGTGTGTCTCTAATCTTCTCGGGGGTGTTGGTGCATGTCTCACTGTGCATGTCATGTAAGCCCTGAAACCCTTCGCTCCTCTTCAGACATCTCCAATTTTACTCTCTCCTTGCAGCCGGTCACGCTCGCACTTCTCCATCGTCTCCCTCCGGTCTCTGTCGACTCGTTCATCTGACTCCATGTTCCTTGCTCCCACCATCTCCAGCTCCGGCAGTCTCCATCTCCAGTTATCTCGAAAAAAGATCAGAACAACAGGTTCAAACACTGCACTGAAAAAAATGATACTTTGGACTAACCTAAAAAAATTACTCTAATTTGTTACAAGTAAATTTATTAGTTTTTCTCAAATTATATTTTTGATTTGGTTGAAACTGGAAATTTTGATTAAATATGAAGTAAAAAAAATGACATTCATACAAATTAAAAGTTGTATTTAGTATAAAGACAATTATTTTACTTTGGTACAGCTTAATTTTTTAATTTGGAAAAACCTCATATTTTCTATTACATGAAAGCAAAGATTTTACTTTACACAAAAGTATTTAAAACACTCTAATTTTGGGACACATACATTTTTGAGTTTCTCTCAAATGATATATTTGATTTGGTTGAAACCTAAAATGTTGATTAAATATAAAGTAAAAAAATGACATTCACACCAAGTAAAATAAGTAATTATAAAGACCATAAACCATGTTTGTTTGTTTTACATTAAAACAACTTTATTTTTTAATTTGAAAAAAATAGTCTTATATAAACAAAACTATAACAAAAATATATAGACTTCAAAAGATCTACATAAATCTTAAACATAAACAATACAATTACAATATGGCTCCATTTAAACGCCATTACGGTGTTTTTTTACATCCGTCCTTTAACATGAGAGACTATGTAATAACAAAGAAGGGTAGCACTTTATAATACTATTTAGCATTAGTAAAGCATGAATAAACACTGAATTCATCATTTATAAAACATTATTCCAACATGAACATGAATACTCTTAGTAACTCATTCCTAAACACAGTTATAAATGTTTCATTCTTGATTAGTAAGCTTGGGTTTTATTCTTTATAAATGATGGATTCCCCATTTGTAAATTAAGTATTGTGTATCATTTACTCACACTTTACAAATTATCTTATTAATCATATAAATGTCCTGAATACTTCATTTACAAATGGGGAATCTATCATTCATAAAGTATGAAACCCAAGCTTAATGAAACATTTAGAACTGTGTTTATGAATGAGTTACTAATGAGTATTCATGTTGGAATAATGCTTTAGAAATGATGAATTCATTGTTTGTCATTGCTATACTAATGCTAAATAGTGTGCACTTATTATGAAGTGCTAACAAGGGATCAACCCTTTGTGCATAACAAAGGGTTAAACATGCACAACAATAGTTAGAGTTTAAGACTCAGAGTGCACACTCGCCGGGTCATCTTTTTGGCTTCTATCTCCATGAAGATTTTTTGCAGAGCATTAAAAGTGTGTTTGAGTTCACTTGGATAGCTCAAGTTTAGAGCATAAATGAGCCCAAGCAACATGGCACATGCATGCGCTACTGATTGCAAACCATTAAGGACCTCTACACCATCGATCACAACTCCAATGTCGTGTGGCGGCTGGAGGCAATCCTCCTCCTCCCTGAAGACAAACACTGCCATTTTGCATTCCTGAAGCTGGGACCAAGCATCATCCTTCTGAACAACCTAATGAAAGACAAAACACTTATTAAAAAAGTTATTCTGATGAAACCAGTTTCTGATGTACCACAGCTCCGACCGCTGTGTCCTCGGCGGTGAACAATATATTTTGCTGCCTGCTAAGAGCGACAGCAGTTGTTACAGCTATGAAAAATTCATATCAAACGGGAAATTAAAACCGGTATACCGCCCAGCCCTAATTTAATGTTTTCTTTTGTTTGAAGCGTATGTAATTAAAGCAAAACTACTTACCAGACAGTCCTTGATAAGGTTGTCCCCATCTTCCCCAAGGTACACAATCAGGCACTTAAGCAGACACACTCTTTTTAGATTCACCTCAAGGCTCTAGGTGAAAGCACAAACATACAAAATTATAAAAATGCAAAATGATGCTGTCCAATTTGAACAATTCACGGTAGACGCAACACTATACAATGCATAAAATGGGCACTTGGAGTTACAGTAATAGTGATTTAGGGCTGTTGCGATTAAGGAATTTCCCCTGATTATCGACTCAATAGTGAAAATGCAGATTTTTTTTTTATTTCGATATTACTCAGAAGATCCAGATTTAAGTGCTATGTAAATAAACTATTTTAGGTACGAGTATTAGGTACATTGTTGGCTTTTAAATGACAAAGATGACTGTTTTAATAGTAATTAAATACCTAATTATTGTTAAATGCAGAACACAGAAGGGAAATGAGATTCAGACTTTGATTTTTTTTTCAACTCTCGATAATGAAAAACATAAATTAAATAAAAATGAAATGTGCCACACTCACTTGACATGCGGTCGGATGGTCAAAAGCAATATTGCACTTTTTGCAAGACTCTAATGTACACACACTTTGAGCAAACCATTTAAAAGATCTTTGAAACTAAAACGATTAAGGTAGTGCATCGGTCAACAGGTAATCTATGACTCCAAAGTCGTAAACAAAGCAAGTACATACGTGATCAAGAACTTTCAGTATGTTCCGGGTTTTCTCTCCGATAACTCCTCCCTTTTTTTTGATGATCTCCATCAGTCTGCCGTAGTGCTTGTCCAAAGCAGCGAGGAAGCGCGGTTGAAGTGGCACAGTTGTAATTATTGTAACTTCAGCATTGATCTTTAAAAAAAAAAAGCACATGCAAATGGTATAAAACATTACGTGATGCATTGCAGATATGTTGTGAGTTTTTTAGTAGGTTTCTTATAATAGAAGAAAATATTGTTTACTTTACAAGCCACCACTGAAAAAGTCACATACCTCATCCACTGAGAACAATGCAGGCCATCTCTCTTTCAACTCTTCCACTCCCAATTCCTTTTCCACAATTTCTTGTCTTCGCACTGAAAAAGTCTTGTCCATTTTCGACTTTATCACTGTACGATTGTTTCTCTTCTTCACCTCACTTAAAAGTGACAGTCTCTCATTTTCCAATTTGTCTGAGGTCTCTCCAGTAGGAATGTCAGGAATGTGGTTGGGCTCTCCTCTCTTAGGTTTCTTGACATTCTTTGCTGGCAATGCATCTCTTGGGGCTTTGGACTTGAATGAATTTACAAGCAGTTCAGAACACCCGATGCCCTTCAGCTGAGTACGGTAGTTGCCCATTTTAGTTTTCAGGTGCTGCTTCCACCCATAGCAACCGTTGAACGAACCAGTCTCAGAGAGGCATGGGTGCTTCTTGATTAGTGCTTGGGCCACGTCACTGAAGTCAGCATCTGTTGGGTAGGCTTTGTACTTCTCTTCAGCTACTTTTTCCAGGATATCTGACTTTAATTTAGAATTCATTGACAATCTTGTCATGTTTGACCTATGCACTGCATTTCCTGTTTCTAACTGTAATTCAGTTTCGTAAGAGAATGTTGGTATTGGAAACACTCTTGGCCACAACTGAGTTCTTGTAGAGACAGTGCTGGAGGGTGAGGACAGGAGCTCTGTGTCATCTGATTGGGTGCACATCGACTCATTAGAGGCAGTGATATCAAATCCTTCGCTGCAATCATCAGTTATTGGGATGACCTTGACAGTTACCAAATCCTCAAGGTCTACAATAGATGTCAAGTTCACGAGTGCATCTCCAAAGTCTTTGTCTTTGTACTGCAGTCTAAAAGTTCCATTTAACTCACACTGTTTCCTGACTTCATTCAATAGCTGCTTCATTGTCTCTGGAATGCCATCAGGCAGAATTAGCTTCCTGGTGTCATCAGAATTCAGGATAACTAGCAACTTGGCTGGCCTTTTCCCTGCCATGTCAGCCCATCTAAAAGGATCTATTAAAAAAAGAATAAAAACAGTAATATTAGTGTCATAACATTGGTCATAACATCCAATTCATATTCACAAATTCATTAATATACAACCTTATGCATGAATGTATCTCTTCAGCGAGATGAGGCGCTGTCCACCAACTATGTAGTGAGCCTATGGATAGGGATCTGTCAGTTCATTCACCCCAACAAGCCGTAGTTCTTTAGGACTGGATATGACCAAGCCATAAGCTCGATAATGTTCCAGGTACCAGGCATCCATTTTTTTGAGAATGAAAATGAGTTCCTCTTGTAGAACAATCATGTGGACAATTTCCCAAAACTCTGGAAGTCCAGCCAGCGACCCATGGGCTACCACCATTCCAATCCTATAGTTTAAGCCACTGTAGGATGCGTTTTTTGCCAGGTTCACATTGTCCATATGTGGGTGTTTCAGTTTCACTGCAAGTGCAATATCTTCATTGATAACATCAAGGGGAAGTGTTGAAACATCAGTAACCTCCAAAGATTGTTTTGCACATGTACAGATTATATGCAGTCTGAAATTGGTGCCTTCGCGCTAATGAGTACAGTACATATTTGTCACAGTTTGTATGACGGATTACCCTTTTGAAGAAGCTATGTTTTGATTCAAATCTCATAGTCCATAGTGCAACAAGGGGGCCAAACTGGCGTATCAATTGTGGATAATGCTCCAAGTAATGATGTTTGGGCTGAATTTTTTCATGGGGGAAAACTTCTTTGAATACTGTCCTGTGTTCAGAAATCTTGAAGTCAAGATAAGAAATAGATTCCTCAGTGTGAAAAGGTGCAACAGCAAGTTCCACAATGTCCTTCAATTCACACAGGACCTGCCACGCTGGTTCGTTTGAAGAAACTCTGGTTCCGACCAAGACGGGAAGAAATCTCAGTAGGCTCCAATTCTCGTGTGCGTTTCCTCCAATTGTTCTTTTTGTGGCATAGCTACACGTGGCACACGATGAGGACGATTTGTCTTATCAGTCCACTTAAATGGAAATGTTGTTATGGCTTCATTTAAATCACCCAATGTAAAATATTTTTGGGAAATTAACACAGTAAGACATTGTGCGAGCTCTACAGAGATAATGCCTTCAAAGAGATCATGAGCTATATCAAGGGGAAAACTCTGCGTCACATTAAAATATGACAGATGTTCTGACAGCACACACTTCCTTTTTACACCGAAATGATTAACCAAGGATTTTTCTTCAATAGCTTTCAGATGAGAAACATGGATGTCCTCAGTTCTCACACAAAATGCTCCTGAATTGACTTCTTTTGTTTACGTCTACATTTTCTGCTGTACAAAATCTGCAAACATATTTACCTGAAAATTTTTCCAAGAAACCGGCAATACTGTGGGCCCCAAGATTGTCAGCTACGACACAATGGACAAAGCCTTTCAAAGTTTTCCTCAGTAAGATCATCTAATAAGGGCTTCAATACACTGTCATAACCATAGCACTTAACATCCTCACTATGAATAAGTGCAGCTTAATACATATTAGACAGTGATGAGTGAAAACTATTAGGTAAGTTCCCCAATACCCAATACACCCCAAATATTTTGTGTTTTTTCTGGAGGTGCCCAGTGGATTACAATTTCAAAATCATCTACATACAAAATAAGTGAAATGGCACACTCCTTTGACAATTGCAAATTATATTTGTAATTAATACTATCATAAAAGGATTTGTACTGAATTTCATCAGATTGAACTTGATGGGGAGATTTCAAATTGATTGCTTTATCCAGAACAGTTTGACAACTTAGGATCTGCTGTAAAGACTAGTAAGTATAGTCTAAGTATAGAGATGTACTGAAAGGATTTCCTGCTTTTGAAATCAAGTACAAATTCTATAGGTTCTACAACATTAAAATGTTTTTTGTAGTATTTGTTCCGCTTCCAAGCAGTGGAAAGTGGGCCGTGACCACTGAAACAGGCTGCAAAAGGATTTGACTTACAAAGGGTTAATGCTAGTTCTTGCAGAACTGTTTTATCTACTTGAAAGTTATCATTTTCTAAGTGCTAAGCAATGGTTTGATGGACAAGAGGGACAGAAGCGGTCCTTATTAAATAGTCAAACTCTTGCAAAAGTTCATCAACAGCCACTCTAGACACAAGATAATTATGTTCTAGCTTCAGTAAGAGAGAAGCAACTTTGAGCTCAACATTATATGATAAGTCGTTTAAATCCTGAACATTAAAACTATAGTCACCTAAATCATTTGTACTTAAATCATCTGAAGGCTCAGTACCAACACTATCAATCTGAATACTGTCGGAATTATTACCTTCAACAGAAAGACTTGACTCCTGTTTTTCAAGTATGCCTGGCTTTAAGTCATTTACTGAACAATCCTTATGATTTCTGCTTCTGTGAGTTTGAAACGAACCATAAATATTTGTTTTGTATGAACACCCTTGAAAAACACAAACAACTGTTTCACTGTTTTTTAGATGCTGTGCTATATGTTGAAAATAGTCTTTTAAATTAGAAAGTTCACAGTAATTGCGTAAGAGACATTTAAAGGTGGTCAGTTCCGTTTGTGAGGATTGCTGATGACATCTTGACAAGTGGCTCAAAAGTGCATTCCAGGTCTTGCAGGTGCATGGACAGTTCAAATGGATGCACGGATAGGAATGGCGGCGGCCATAATGTCGGTGTTCTAGCTTATAATGTTTAAGAAGCATTTTAAATCCATTAGACATACATGTCCTTTTTTAGTTCATAGAGTACATTTGTTATTAGTCTGATCACACAATCCTGAACATCTTCACATACTGTTCAATAATTCAAAAGATGGAAAAGGCAAAAAGGTTTCTACAGTTTGAAACAAAAAGAAACAGTGATTTCCTGTATTGCATGATCTCTATGATATCTACAATTCAGTCATGCAATGATCATCTTTTAACTTTAGTATTTAAAATATTGTTTTAAGGATATATACAACTATAGTAAATTACTTAACATTTAATGTATTTGTTTATTGTTTGGTGAAATCTATACACATTACATTGGGTGGGTAACTTCTTGATATTTGTTTTGACTGCAAGTTATTTGTGTTTAAAATTCTACAAATATGATAATAAATAAATATTGCAAAAATAGAAATGTAAAATTAACCTGCCATTAAAATGTAATGTCCACTACATTAAAATTCAAATGCTTGAAATTACAGACTACATTCATAAGTATACATTTATAGTAAATTCAAGGTATTCTCTGAAGTGCTGCAATTATATTTTGGGTTTATCGTTCCCATTTAAAAATACATGAAAATGTTCACAGTTGTCATATTGAGACTTACCGAATTCAGCAATATGGTTACAATTTCGGACTGTTGCGGGACACAGCAGTAGACCTGTAAACCTAAAGGAAAGAGAAATAACTTTTGTGACAGTTGGCACTATCCATAATTGTCACTACAGACACATGTATTAATTAGGCTTTAGACATACTGAAGGTATTGTACTATACTGCAAAATACTGACAGCTGAAAGAATGAAATATGAATTTTGTTCCTCATTATCTAGTACTGATAGAGGTGTACTGAGACATAATGATCTGCATCTGTTTAATCAAACAAAATCCTATCTCTGTATTTGTATCTAGATAACAGAAGTGGGCAAGGTTTATACCTGGAGTTGCCTTAAATCAGGCAAATGTTGTATTTTGTGACCCAATATTCATTGGCAATTAAATTTGTGACTTATCCAGTTAATTTAATATGGGCATATAATACTTTATGGAACATATCTTTATATCCTCAGTGTACTTTTCATATTCCTACCCCCACCACCCCAATGGATAAAGATAGGGTTACTGGCTTAAATACAAGGTAAGATGTCGTTATTTTAATTATTAACTAAAAACCACAGACTCCAAGTTTCATTTTGGTGTATAATGTGTGGTATTGGAAAGAAATTAAGTTGTCCCCACGCTGCGAAAGTACAGTTACCTACTGAACAGAAGCCATGTGGTTACTAGCGAGCTAGCGTTAGCTAACGTAACGTTAGCCAACATTACGTTACGTTAGCGAACACGTGCGAAATATATAGACAGTTGTCCATTACGCCATTAACAATATGCATGGCAAGCACATGTTCCCTGTAAAAGCTCACAGTACGTTAGCTAAAAGGTGGTGGCGGAGGCACGGCCGGGATTACATTTCACCCAGATACAACAGATACGTTTTTCTGATTGGCTATTCGTGTCGCCCATCTCTTTTTATTGATTGGCTGGGGATTCGGGGGAGACGTGCTTGATTCCTCCATGGTGAGGGCAGCGCGACCAGGTCATGTTTGCGCGCTGCGGCACATTAAATAGCCTAAAGTTTTTTTCAGCGTGAGAAATACGATGTGTGGCGGGAGGGCGTGACTTAAGACCGAAATGAGTGACAGTCACGCTCAATGCGGGACACTTGAGAGCCCTGCAGACCAGATGCGACTTCATATGGTCACGTGGTGGTCACGTGACATGTAAACCTCTGGTCTAAAGTGAAAATACGACTTTTACCTAAAGTATTGCTTTTAATTTTGTCTATGGGGAGTTCTATTTGCTTTTAGGGAAAGTGAAAACAACTTGTTTAAACCGGAAACCATGATTTTCGATGAGACCAAATTAAAAATGCACTTTACATGAATGACACAGTTGTTTCACTTTTTTCAGTGTGCATCATGATCATTTAAACTCAAACCTCAGTGTGTTGTTCTATTACTAAAGTTGTATGATACTCCCTCATACTACCTGCTCCCAGTGGGTTGCAGCTCTCTGATGTGACACCTGGAGTCTCTGGTCTGATGGTGAGGCCTTCTCGTACTGGAGGTCGGTGATGAAGTGACGGTGTGGCTGTAGAAAGAACTCAAACGCACAGAGAGGTCTCCGAGCTGGGCTCCGCTGCACAGGATATCATTTTATAATACTCTGGGGGTTGGGGTGAATGGAACAAGGTAACACCTGATCTCTGCTCCTCCACTTCCACCTCAGGAACCATCAGCGGCATCATCAACCGCTGGTCCTCCCTGGTCAGAGCTTGTTCTTAAACAGCCCAAGCATGCATCTGAACCCCTCAGGATCATTTTCAGGGTTTAGTGCAAACGGCACCGTTGCCAACTGCAGCTGTCCCCTCCTGGTCAGATTCGCCCTCAGCGGTTGGTTCTGCTGCACAGGATCTCTGGCTCAGGGAATCAATCACATGTTAATACAGTCCTTCATTAATCACTTTTCACAGTTCCTTTCTCATCATTTCTAAAAAATATGCACAAGTGTTTCTCAATGCAGTCAGTAGTACTATGTGTCAAACGATATTACTTGGTATTTGGCGTGGCCTCTCTGGAGGGCGTGTGAAGCGACTCCAAACAGCCCTATTCCAGTGTCCACTTTAACCCCAAATCCTTTGTTGACCCGTGTGTTTATGCTAAAATGTGTCATGTCAGGTGGTGTATAATATTACACAATATGAACTCAGCGCAAGAGAGCTCATCATATTTACAATTAATATTTACAACATCATATCAAACCTCTTCTGTGCAAACACTCAACCTTACCAGTCACCTGGTTTCACTGATGACACGTTCTCATCAGCTGGTGTCTGGTTGGCTCCTGTAAGACAAAAAACTCAAACCCGATTGGTTAATTTAAAAAATCTCCCCAGAGTTTGATCTCGCTCGATATTTTAGCTAATTCAGAGATCATCTGATTAGCTCTCTCGACTACCCTGGAATGGTGGGTCATAGTCTGCTCCGTGTGAATATGTAATTTCTAAATATGTCCCTCTCATGTACGTGTTTGAATGCAAAATGTGTGTGCATGTGCCATTGTCAGACCTCATCCTTCTTGGAAACCTGTCTCAGTATCAGCCACTTGACGACTGACTGTCTCTTTTTTCTTGGAGGGGGATAACTAACAGTGTTAATCACCGTTAGAATATGTCATGACTTTAATAAAATTCGAAAAAAAATTAGTGGCCTTTTTGCTGTGGCTAAATTAAGCTTTGAGCTGTAATACTTCAGTGGTCTCCCTCATCCCTCTCTTTTCTGAAACAATACTGTGGATCTTATCCCATTTGATTCAGAAACCATCCCGGTGGAAAGGCTTGGTTGATGGTGCAGAGCTTCCTCTTCAGCAATCTTTAGCCCAATGTCCACTTTCCCCGCAGTTAAAACAGCCTTCATCATTCTTCTTATTGTCTTGTACCTTCTGCCTTTCTCCCTTCAGAGCTTTGGCCACTGCTTCATCAATCTGGATGGCTAGGTCACTCATAGCAGCCATCTGTTTCTGCACTTTTGGCCCATTCTTCGCAGCCGCGGTGTCTTTCTCTGCTATTGTCATTTTCAGCAGTCTCCTTGTGGTCACCGGCAATCTCTTCTACCTCCTCGTCATTGTACTGGTTAATGTGGTGGGTGGTATGTTCTCCCCACAGCTCCATTGAGGCAGTTCTGATGCCCACTGTCCCTCTCATTTTCTGCCTTATTGGGGCCTGGAGACCTTGCACAACAGCATTCATCCATAATCTCAGGCAAGTCTCATCTTTGTCGTGTCTTGCGCCCGTAGATAGTTCTCATTCTTCAGCAGCTCGTCTCAGGTACACCATTGCTTCTTCTTTTGGCTTGAGCCTAATGCTGTCCAGGTTGGCCAGGTTGGGGATATAGGGCCAATGTGCTCTGATCGCATCGAACAGGGTGATACCGATGGTGTCTATTTCTCGGCTGTCTGTTAAATGTTGGCACCCCGCCTTTCTCTGTACCTCCTGCAAGTCCCCCAGGCTGGAGAACTGCACCAGGATGGCTCTCAGGTCTCCTACTGGGTTCCGGTGGTGGCTGCATTCAATGCTTTGATCCAGGGAGTTCCTCCTTTCGCCAGGGGAGGCAGCTTGTTTGTACTGTTTTCCACCATTATTCAAAGTCAGAATTTGGGCCTGCACGTGGGGACTTTGATCTTCTTGCCTTTCCTCCTCTTCTTGATCACTTGATGACAGCCCTTCTCTATAATTCTTTTTCTCCTGTCGTCTCAGTCTTGTAGCTTGCTGCTCTCGCCTGCACCACAATTCTGGAACAGCTAGTTGGCCAATGAAATCAAAGGTTGTTGGGCTCTGGAATTGAGGTGAAGGGGTGCGTGAAGCATCTTGGCGTTTTGCTTTCTCCTCTGAGGTGCTTGATCTAGCAGCCTGGTGTGAAGGGGGTGGTGTGAACTGAATCTGGGCTGAGTTTCTGTTGGGAAGATAAGCTGATGCTGGGTTTGAGTTGGAGCACGGGTGCTGGTTTCTTTGTGGGGGCGGAGTTTTGGGACCATCCCATTTTTCTCTGGACATGACTGGTGCACTGCTAGGGGGCCTTTGAGGGACTTCTTGTTTCCTTCGTTGTTGCTCTTGGTACTAGTGATGTGTCGGTCGCGAACGAAACTGCTCTGAGAGCCGGCTCTTTGACGTGAACGACGGGAGCCAGCTCCTGATTGGGAGTTGCTTTTTTTCCCTCTCTCTCTCAATCTCTCTCTCAAGTCGCATTTATTTGGTCAACATGTGTGGCGTTGTCTTTGTGCATGTGCTGAGCAGAGGGGCGGGAGTTAAACACACACACAGCACACAGCAAGCACACGAACATGAGGGAGGGACCCACGCCTCACTCACGTGATGCACGGAGACTGTGCATTGTAGCAACTTCAGTCCCCTCAGAGAGAAGCTTCTCCAAAACACGGCAGATAATTGCAGAGAGAAGAAACAGGATCAGCCCCTAAAAGCTGAGGCACTTGGTGTTTCTCAATGTAAACCTTCAATGAAGGACAAAACTCAGGATGCTGATTTTTTTTCTTTTTGTTTTACACATTTTTATTTATATTTTGTTGTGTGATTCTGTAAGCTTCTGTATGTTGTTTCACTTTAAATGTGTTAAGTATTAAAAAGCTAAAAGTTTAAAATAGTTAAAAGTTAGTTAAGTTAATTTGTAAATAGTTAAACGTTTGTTTTTGCACTTTCTATTTTTTTTGTATCACTCTGTAGAGTGTATAAATAAAAGTGTATTTATATAATACACATTTGATATAGTGCATGTTTTTTTTACATTAGTAATTCATATTGCACATCATTTTACATTATTGTTGGTAATAAATTAATTTAAGCACCAAAAAATCTGAAGAGCCATTTGGGAGCCGAAAAAGCCGGCTCTTTTTAGTGAGCCGAGCCAAAAGAGCCGGTTCTCTAAAAAGAGCCGGAATTCCCATCACTACTTGGTACTGCTTCTGGTACTGCTGCGACGACTGCTGCGACGACTCCCGTTCCTCCCAGTACTGTCTATGTGCTTGACTTTGGGCATGAAGACCAAGAAACGATGTATACTCCAGATCCGTCTCAGTGCATCCAGTCGCACCCTGTGTCTGGGGACTTGGAGAGTGGGGGGTTGGAGGGTGGGGGCTGTCGTCTTTTTGGGTTTTTGCATATCGCCCCTCTTCAATGGTCCTCTCTCAGTATACAACCCTTTCCATCAGTGTTTCAATGCTGTGGCTCTGCAGGGAGCTGCGATCATCTTCTACCTCCACAGTGCCTCCCTTTATTTTCACTATTGCCGCCATGGTGCATGGGGCCTCTCTAGAAGGGTTGTCTGCTCCGTAATTGTATGGTGGAGGGTGTCTAGTTAGGTCAGGGTAGATGGACTGGGTGGGGATTGGGCGCGATGGCTGGGGGTTACAGGCTGCCTCTGATAGTGGCTGCTGCATTGGGGTTGCTTCTTCCAGCGGGGCCTCTTCTTCTTGGGTTTTCCTGGGGGTGTTTGCCTCCACTAGTGCCATGCCATGGAGCAACAATCGTGCATCTAGGATGGCTTTGTTGGATTGGTCCACGGCCATCGAGGAGAACGAGAGCCATCTTTTCCCTTTCTGCCTGCCCTCTGCTGCACTGTTCCTCTGCTTGAGCACTTTCATTAGCCCCATCTTCTGGTCTTTCGTGGGCTGCTGCTGGGTTGTGAAATCCAATAAACCCTCACCATACCATGATTGGATGCTTTTCCTCAGTCTTCTGTCTGCCTTATCCCTTTTTTTGACGTCCGTCATGGTCAGGGCTTCATCACAGGCATCATTAACCCATGATGGGGTATTCATTGGCCCAGACATGTTGAAAGATCAGGTGCTGACTTTGGCTTATACAAGGAAATGTGAATGTAGAAATAAAATAATAAACAATATGTGTCTAATGTACAAATGTGGTGTAATTGGAAGAATACAGTTGGTTAAGGTTATGGGGAGAAAATACTTCACACAACAAATCCACTGCAACCGACCTGGACAAAGGGAAAAAACAAAACAATCTCACACTGCGATTAAACTGGCAAAAAAGGAACAATATCACACTGCAAGCAACCTGGCAAAAAGGGAACACAATATCACACTGCAACTGGATGTTCATGCATGCAAGTATAATAAAGTTATAAAAACTACAATTCTGTTAAAAAACTATTCATTTATCAAAGTGTTATTAATATACGACTATAGTTGATATTCAGTCTATTCTTTATGTGTAAAATGTTTTAATGTCACTATCTATACTGTTTAAAGTATGTGTAAGCTGTTTATGTGTAAACTATTTAAGCAGTCTTTGTTGTTGCAGTACCCCTTCTAACCTCTGTGCCTTATTGCAGTAATACCCCAACTTTGCCACTTGATGGTGCTAAATGGTGCTCTCTTCAGTGCAATATTCTTCAAACCTCTAGAGGCGCTTATCTTAATTAAGATCAAGTACCCTCCGTCTCCACTGTACCTTAGCCACGTTTTTACCATCCCCCTTTCCCTCTAAATAATATGTACCACAATTTAACTTCTCTATATATATCTACATATCTATAGATATGTAGATATATATCTATAGATATATAGATATATATATATATCTATATAGATATATCTATATATATATATCTATATATATATAGATAGATATATATAGATATATCTATATATATCTATATATATATATATAGGTTCTCTGATTAGTTATAATCTCGTTTTCTAGTTATCTTGATCTAGCTATCTAGCTATCCTGCTAGTCCTCGACTCAAACGTCGTCTTATTTAATTTTAATTTTAATTTTGTTTTCTAGCCTTAATCCTGAGCCTAACACTGTAAAAAACTCCGTGTGCCGTGCTAACTCCTTGATAAGCGTAGCAAAGTATGGATCTTCTTTATCCACTCGACGGCCAGGATTATGCAACGTTGTTTTTCAGATTTACAATTTATATGCATATGTTCATTTTCTTAAGGATTATTCACGGGGTATCGAAACAATTAAGGACCTGCCAGCCCAAAACAAACCTCTATACATAAGCCGATCTTTAATCCTTACTGTATGATATCTGCAACAATACAGGCCACGCCGGGTTTTTGAGCCTGAACAATCTTGGCACTTACTGCAACTAAGCAACTATACACATGATACTATAATGCGTAATATAACTATTGCAGTTAGTTCATTTGTTTTGAGAATAATTGTGCTTTACCATTTAAAAAAGAGAAAAAGAAAAAGAAAAAACTCATTCGCAATAAATCGCCATTGTTCAAACCACGTGTCTCCTCTAGTTTCTCAAACATGCTTCTTTTCTCCTTCACAACCAAACAACGCCACTCACGCACGGTATCTCATTCAACATATAAGTAAACAATCTCTCACACACTGCCAGCTTTCATACACATTTAACATACAAAGCATAAACCTACTATCATTTCCCCCCCAACAATTAACTTTACTCTATGTCGTGTTTTTACGCTAATAATTTAAATCAGACCGGCCTGTCTCCGCTCACGACTATTGTTCCTATTTCTACCTAAACAAGGTTCGATTAAACAGGTCCTTATTAAATACCTTTTTTTTGCGTGAGAGCTTCTCGTGAGAAGGGAGTGGCCGACCTGGAGCGGCAGTCCGGAATCTCTAATCCCGGACCAGAACCTCCTCAGAATCACATCAGGGAAACCAAAATTGTGAAAACTATGTATGTTCAGATCCTGGGAGGTGGTGGGAAATGAGGTCCGGGATCCAAAAGACTTATAGTAAAATTATATTTAATAAAAAAATGATAGACAGCTTATGCTCCCGCGCGGGCCCTTAAAATATATTAATATTCGGCTCCGCCCCCTTAGGCGAACAAGAGAACTACAACTCCTCTTAACATTCCTGTAAAATTTGACGAAAAACGCCTATCCAGGTATACCCAAAGTAAATTGCAAGCTGTACTTGAACTATTTGGAGTAAATGCATGGTCTTGGTCTCTTTTGAAAGGTAACAATCTGAAGCTTTTTTCCCTCAATAGTCAGAATCACTTTAAGTGCTGCTGACACTGAGTTATATGAGTTTGAACACACTAAAGTATAAGGTTTTTATTTCCGCCTGAACATTTCTTTGTAAATAGATGCCTGTAGATGACTATAAATGGGACTTATGGACTGGAAAACACAATGGAACCATAGCCTGAAGCCTTTTCTAGTCTAAGTAAAAAGTTGATAACAATATCACAGAAAATGAATATTTTACACATGTTTTTCTAATGAAATGTCTAGGCGTTTTTTCATTTTGAGACTGAAAATATTCCTGATATATATACTATATACCTATTAAAAAGGCTTATAGTCTTGCAAACTTATATAGGTACTATTCATATATACTACCAGTATTGCTGACACAGAGAAAATGAAGTATAAATGCATTTTTATGCTAATTTACACTTCAGACTGAAGCTCTACAGCCGCTGTCTCTTCTCATCAAATTGAAGGCTGTTGGGATTATTTGCCCCCCCTCTTCCCGCCTATCTTTGTTTAGGCAAATTCATTGGCTGTCCGAAACGCCTGTCATCTGACCTGTACGACGCAACAGACGTGAGCCACGTAAGAAAGTAGAGGCTGAGCCTAAACTTCAACGTAGCTTCTGGTTGGGTAATGTAGCTTGTCAGTCAGGACATGAAGCTCCTATTGGTTCAAGTGGGGTCTCCTTGGAACCGTTAGATTTCGGCGGACATTTTGATAGCGAGTTTGTAGCTGTGCTCCCATGCAAACATAACTTTCTGCTAAAAACAACACTACTTTCGTTCATAACTTTCAGCTGCAATGGAATTATGCAACGCCAGTTGGTGGATATTTATGGATGTAATCACGGGTTTTGGACTAAATCTTTTATGGGATTCATTTTTATTGGACCTTTACGACGTAACAACGCCGTTTTTGTTGGAATATTATGGATTTATGGATCAATATGAGGCGTCATCGGTAAATTGTCTTGAATTTTCAAATCGCTTGTTTGTTTGTTGTTGTCTGACAAAAGTATTGATTGTAGCTGCTGTGGTGGTCTGATCTTGAAACGGAGTGGACAGCTGGAATCACAAGAATCGTAGGTTTCCAGAAACATATGGCACTCGTACCGAACTATAAATAGATGTACAGTGTACAATGGAATGTACAGTGTATAGTTGAAATGGACGCCCGCGCGACAGCAGAACGTTAAGAGGTTAAGACAGTAGTTAATATGTCATGCAGCATGCAGTATTTGTCTAACATTCATTCACACATCAATCATCCATCCATCCATCCATTATCAGCCGCTTATCCGGGGTCGGGTCGCGGTGGCAGCACCCAGGCTTCCCTCTCACCCGCAACACTTTCCAGCTCATTCTGGGGGATCCTGAGGCGTTCCAAGGCCAGCCGGGAGATATAATCCCTCCAGCGTGTCCTCTGTCTTCCCCGGGGTCTCCTACCAGTTGGAAAACCTCTAATGGGAGGCGTCCAGGAGGCATCCTGACTAGATGCCCGAACCACCTCAGCTGACTCCTTTCGACACGAAGGAGCAGCGACTCGATTCCAAGCTCCCTCCTGATGTCCAAACTCCTTACCCTATCTCTAAGGCTGAGCCCGGCCACCCTACAGAGGAAGCTCATTTCGGCCGCTTGTATCCGAGATCTCGTTCTTTCGGTCACGACCCAGAGTTTGTGACCATAGGTGAGGGTTGGAACGTAGACCGACCAGTAAATGGAGAGCTTCGCCTTCAGGCTCAGCTCCCTCTTCACCAAGACGGACCGGTACAGCGCCTGTTTTACTGCTGCAGCCGCACCGATCCGTCTGTCGATCTCCCGCTCCACCTTACCATCACTCGTGAACAAGACCCCAAGATACTTGAACTCCTTCGCTTGGGGTAGGCAGTTTGTCCCCACCTGGAGGGAGCAAACCACCGGTTTCCAGCAGAGCACCATGGCCTCAGATTTGGAGGCGCTAACTCTCATCCCAGCCGCTTCACACTTGGCTGCAAAACGCCCCAGTGAATGCTGGAGGTCACGGTCCGAGGAGGCAAACAGGACCACATCATCTGCGAACAGCAGAGAGGCGATCCCGAGACTCCCAAACCGGATCCTTTCCGCCCCCTGGCTGCGCCTAGATATCCTGTCCATGAAGGTCACGAACAGGACCGGTGATAAAGGGCAGCCCTGGCGGAGGCCAACACCCACCAGGAAAGTGTTTGACTTATTACCGAGGATACGAACACAGCTCCTACTGCAGGCATCAATCATTCTACAGTAATAAAAGTGACCTTCATATGCATACAATTACAAATCCCTCATAATAATATCCCTTATTAATTATCATATTTCATACATTTTAATGTACACACAAACAACTCATTTTACATAGATGTGCAAGTCCAAATGTGACAAACTAAGCTTAAAAAACACTACAGCTCCAAAGATTCTTCCGCAATATCATCTCAAGATGTTAGAGATTTATATGTGTGTAGGATGTCTGGCTGCTGTTTCAGAGAGCATTTTATGAAAGTACAGAATGAGTCATTAGCATATGGCTGTTTGGAGGAGAGCAAACATAATCACAGGGTGGCTTACAGGACAAGACAAAGCAATCCTAATGAAAGATAAGAGGGTCTCCCTGATGCATTTTCATATGGTCTCCTTTTGTCTGCTCTTGCTCTGGGATTTCTAATCAGGGAACGCAATTAAGTAGGCGTAGTAAGTCTTTGGATCAGTAATTATGGTTGTATGTTTCTTTGTTTGTGTGTGTGTGTGTGCTGACATCAGCATGTACTGTACTTTGTTGAAGAGGGATGCCCTGTGCAACATGAAGATTATTCAAATGTTGAGCTGAACTGCTCAAACCTGGTAGAAACCCAACATTTCCAAGGTACTCATGTTTCATCTGGTTCTACCCTGGGGCCTCTTACCAGTTGGATGTGCCCAGAAACCACTAAAGGGAGGTGTCCAAGCGGCATCCTGAGTAGATGCCCAAACCACCTCAGCCAGCCCCTTTTTTGATACAAAGAAGCAGCAGCTCTCCTCCAAACCCCCTACGGATGTCTGAGCTCCTCACCCAATCGCTAAGGCTGACCCCGGCCACCCTACAAAGGACAATTATTTTGCCTCTTTGGCGTATCTAAAATGTCATTTTTTCCAGGTTACTACGCAAAGCTCATGGCCATAGGTGAGGATTGGAACGTAGACGGACTGGTAAAATCGAAAGCTTTTCATTCTGGCTCAGCTCCCTTTTCACCGGTCCGATACAACGCCCTCATTCCACAGCCTGTTCATCTCACGCTTCATTTGACCCTCATTCGCGAATCACTCTTGAATAAGCCCTTGAGATACTTGAACTCTCTTGTTTGCAAACCATCGTTTGAGAACCATAGCCTCAGACGAGAAGTTACTGACTCTCCCCGGTGTGTGCTGAAGGTCACATTCAATGAGCAGAAACTCAAGTCTCAAACACTTTTCTGCCCCTGGCTGCACCTTGAAATTATATACGGTTGTAGGATAACACCATGAGCTATAGCCCCCCCACTCTGTCCAAGCATCGGACCTGGGGGGCGGGGCCCTCTCCAATGCCTCCCCTCCCTCTGGGGGGCGGGGCCCTCTCCACTGCCTCCCCTCCCTCTGGGGGGCGGGGCCCTCCACTGCTGCCCCTCCCTCTGAGGGGGCGGGGCCCTCTCCACCGTTGCCCCTCCCTCTGGAACTCTCTCCCCATCACCTCATACATTTAAATCTGCTTTCAACCTGTGATGCTAGTTCAGTATGTTTTTGTTTTGATCTTACTGTGATGTCATCACATGTCTCTTGTTTATATTGTTGCTTCTATTGTTTGTCTTTACCATGTAAAGTGCCTTGAGTACCTTTTAAAGTGCTATACAAATAAAATGTATTATTATTATTATTATTATTATTATTATCTTAGTATGTGTGTTCATATCTGTCAGCGGGTCCAGATGGCCTGTGCCATGGGGGTGCCGAGCCCCAGATGCCATGTCGTCTCCTGCTGCCTGCTCTCCTCAGCAACCTCCCACACGCTGCACACTCACACAACACATCTCCATCCAGCACAATGCAGTGCATTCTGGTCCCCACACCTGCTGGAAGCTGTTGATTGATTGACTGATTGATTGGAAGCAGCAAGCAAGGACTTAATGCATGGTTGCGAGTGGACCCTGTGCTTCCATTAATGCTTCCTGTCAGTGATTGGCAGCTGATTATCCACGCCACTGCGCGCATGTGAAGGCAAGCTGTGTTTAGGCCTGCCGTCTTGATTGGCTTTGGCTTGCTGCAGTAGTTGTTGCAGGCGTCAATCAGCCAGATGTTTTTCCATGCATCCTTTTTGGTTTTCAACTGCTTTATCTGTAATGATAGAGACATTGATGCTTATGGTTAGCTTAGTTACAAAGTAGTTATGTTATATACAACAAATACAAGTAGTGACCACAATGATGACCTCAACAATGAAATCAATTGATTGTGAATTCTTTATTTGACATCAAATTCGTAATAACTTAAAACAAAATCAATACTTGGTCAGTGGTTCTATGCACTCTACGTTCCCTTTAGTGTCAGTTTTGGAAAGTTACTGCTCATTACGTATAGTTTCTTTTCAACATAAACTTCCAAGGCTTTACCTTGTTTTTAGTTTTGTTTTAGCCTTCCAACCTCCACACAAACCCACAGACCGTCTTAGTCGTATTACTAGAGTTGCTCTAAGTGTCTAATAATGATGTAGATTGGTTTACATTGAAGTAAAAGTAGTGGATAGCGATGTGCGTCTCAACAGAAGTCCCTTCTATCTTTAAAAGGGGTCGTTTGTGACTGTTGTTTATTGCCAGTTTAGTCCTACATTCACATCCATTTTCACTTGCTCTTCCCACTACCACCTGAATCTTTTTTTATGAGGCTTTTTATGCTAAAGAAAAGTCTTTTTCTGAATCACATTTGCTTCAGTTGTTTATAGTTTACTATGAACCGAGAGTTTCTCTGCTCTGTGACACCATGTGTGCTTCTGGAAAGCTTGAGGAAGCATCTCTGAGCTGAACAATAAGCCACATGATGGTGAGATGTATATGTAAGTGTTTTCTGTTGGATTAATTTTTCCACTTCCAAAAATGATGAGTAGTGTATAGGTATTTAGGTTGAAGGCTTTTGATACAATACATCGCAGCCAATTATTGAGAAAATGTAAGATGTATGGGATAGGAGGGATCACTCTTGGCTGAAAAGCTACTTGGAAAACAGACAGCAGTGTGTGCAAGTTAATGGCATGGTGTCAGTTCAATACGTTGAATCCTATGTTAATGATATTTGTAATGTGACTAAATTATTAAATTCTGTCATTTTTGCAGACGATAGAAATATATTTTGTTCAGGAAAATGTTTGAAGGAGCTTTTGTAAGGGAGCTGTAAATCATGATGATAATACTTTATCTCTTGATGCAAAGAAAATAAAATGTATGTTTTTTTGAAAATCTAAAATAATTAAATGGGATATTTATTTTAAATTGGTGATGATCAAATAAACAATTCTTTGGGGTTGTGACAAAATAACATGGAGACCACATATTGACTATATTAATAGTAACATTCCAATACTGTGTAAATCAAGAGATGTATTAACTTCTATGGCCTTGCATGTATTGACACTGAACCCCCAGTTGCTCCCCAGCAGCCCACTGCTCCTTAACTGCTATGGATGGGTTAAATGCAAGGACCAAATGTCATGTATGTATGTACAAATATGTATATTATACATATTTAATAATACATATTTAGTATATAAAATATACAACAAACTTAATAAAGTTTTTTTTTATTTTTTTTATTGCTCACTTATATTTATACTACAACATGTCTTAATAATACAAAATTGACCAGTAAACAACAGTATACATATAGGATATAGGATACATATAGCTGATACACATAGCTGACATATAGCTGATACATATAGCTGATGTATATAGCTGATACACATAGCTGATACACATAGCTGATACATATAGCTGATGTATATAGCTGATACACATAGCTGATACATATAGCTGATATATATAGCTGATACACATAGCTGATACATATAGCTGATATATATAGCTGATACACATAGCTGATACATATAGCTGATACATATAGCTGATACACATAGCTGATACATATAGCTGATGTATATAGCTGATACACATAGCTGATACACATAGCTGATACATATAGCTGATGTATATAGCTGATACACATAGCTGATACATATAGCTGATATATATAGCTGATACACATAGCTGATACATATAGCTGATATATATAGCTGATACACATAGCTGATACATATAGCTGATACATATAGCTGATACACATAGCTGATACACATAGCTGATACATATAACTGATACATATAGCTGATACACATAGCTGATACACATAGCTGATATATATAGCTGATACATATAGCTGATACACATAGCTGATACACATAGCTGATATATATAGCTGATACATATAGCTGACACACATAGCTGATACATATAACTGATACATATAGCTGATACACATAGCTGATACATATAACTGATACACATAGCTGACATATAGCTGATACATATAGCTGATACACATAGCTGATACACATAGCTGATACATATAGCTGATACACATAGCTGATACATATAGCTGATACACATAGCTGGCATATAGCTGATACACATAGCGGATACACATAGCTGATACACATAGCTGGCATATAGCTGATACACATAGCGGATACACATAGCTGATACACATAGCTGATACATATAGCTGATACATATAGCTGATACACATAGCTGATACACATAGTTGATACACATAGCTGATACACATAGCTGGCATATAGCTGATACACATAGCGGATACACATAGCTGATACACATAGCGGATACACATAGCTGATACACATAGCTGATACATATAGCTGATACATATAGCTGATACACATAGCTGACATATAGCTGATACATATAGCTGATACAAATAGCTGATACACATAGCTGATACACATAGTTGATACACATAGCTGATACATATAGCTGACACACATAGCGGATACATATAACTGATACATATAGCTGATACCCAGATAGCAGTCGACTCCGGGGCGGATCCGCCTTCAGGTCGGCAGATCCGCCCTGCTGTCAGACTCAGCTTGGCCATGTGCACCGGATATGCCCCGCCTCCGGATCGCGCACCTTCAGACCGCGGATTAACTGCGGACAACAGGCGGATGCTGCCTCTCACTGAAGCATAATAGCTGCAGGTGT
Source organism: Taurulus bubalis (assembly GCF_910589615.1). Taxonomy (NCBI): domain Eukaryota; kingdom Metazoa; phylum Chordata; class Actinopteri; order Perciformes; family Cottidae; genus Taurulus; species Taurulus bubalis. Next base: position 1,916,794 of record NC_136592.1, read on the forward strand.
ATTTATATTGCACAAGTCTGTGTAATATATATATATATATATATATATATATATATATATATATATATATATATATATATATATAATTTATAAGCAAATAAACTCTTTTATTTTTTATTTAAGTATATATTCATAAAAGGAGAAAGGATAGATGACAACTCAAACAACCAATCATGATCATGAAGTATGTCTACGCCCTACTTCCAACTGACGTTCACGTCTCATTTCACACCTGTCTTTTCTAATCTGACGCCAGCTGCACCACACGTTTTTATAACGTTTTAGGTAAGTGTTCGATATTATATTGGTTGCTACTGTCGAATTATGCTGGACTATTTGTGGTTATTGTAGACGCGCCGGAGAGGAGGCGTGGCTAGTGCTATTTCTGTTGTGGAAGTCCCACAAACGTAACGTCAAACACCCTGGATCTGGGTTCATAATATCTGTAGCCCGCTCAGCCTCTCCGTGACATGAGCTGCGTCTGATGCAGCTGCTTTCAATCGGTAGGACGTCAGTGATGACGATTCAGCGTCACGTTGCACAAGTTTTAATTTATGTCATGGAGCAATAAAGGTGTGTCTAAGCTTTTTGACCAGCTGTGGAGGATAACGCAGGACACTGTGTCGAGTCTTGACCAATCAGCGTTAAGATGTCTACAGCGTCTTCATTTCCCTCAAACTTGTTTTGAATGGAAGCTAGTCAGCTTGCTATCACGTTAGCTAACGTGTTTGGGTTGTGTATTGTCGTTAAAGTTCCGTTACAGTTCAGTCTTGCTTGTAAACAACCGTAACGTGATGAAACATGCCGTAACCCCCCAGTCTGGTTCAGTTCACGCTGTCACTCGTTAACGTTAAACCGGCACACCGGAGGATCTGGCTGCAGGTTGTTGTTGTTTTTTACTCAAAGTAGAATCAAATCACGTAGTTGGGCTTAGCCAACAACGTGATGTCGTGGTCATAAGAGGCCCAGATATTGATCAGATAATGTGAATGAAATTAATGCTTTTTTGATTTTTCTATCCGATTCATCGATTAATCGAAAATAATCGTTAGTTGCAGCCCTAGATTTAATGTTAGTTGTTAGTTGACCTAAAAATGTTGGTGCTTATATTTTTCAGGTTGCTGTAGTTTATTTTTTTGTACAAAGAAGTGCAGTAGACATATTCTGAGAATAGTATATTTTAACACTGTAACTGTCAATAGCTAAAATGAACTAAATTGTTTTTTACCTTTTTAATAAAAAAATTAAAAATACATGTCATTTAGTGTTAGTATGACGAATAAGTATTTTCTAACCCCCTTTATAGCCATTTCTATGGGGACTCGGATGACGATAGTGAGGAAAATCCTCAAAAAAAAAGATCAAGAGGTCAAACGACGAGCAGCACAGTTGCCCCTCCTCCCCCTCTTCCACAGACGCCATCACCAGCAGGACAGCAAACACCTACAAGCCAGGGGTACAGACCAAGGGGGGAAGGTGTGGATCAGACACCGTTGCCTGCTGTGGTGAGCAATAACAGCTATGGGATTCAAATTGAACATTTAATCATTTCACTTTTTAAGACGGTAACAATTGTTAATTGTATACCACGTATATTACAATACACACTGCCACATTGAATCCAAGCGAATATGATTATTAGGATTGCATGACTGGAATTGTATAAAACTTGATGTTTCCATATTTTAAGTGAAATCGGTTGTCCAAATTATTTTTTAACCTTATTCTAATGTTTTTTAACAGCTGCTCAAGTTCATATGATGAGCTTATCATGACATGAAGCAGCAGCTTGACCAATTGATGGTCAAAGTTGACAATCTCGCCAGTAAGCAACACTCAAATGGCCAAGAAGTCGAAGTGACTAGAGACCCGGTTTGTTTACCTCAGTGGAGGAAGTGGACCTTTTCAAAGATCCCTCCAACTTTCAGCTAAAGAAGAGTGTGGTGAGTTTTTTTGTTTTAAGCATCACAAGCAAATCTGATTTCAAATGTATCTTTTATTTGAACTATTGTATGTCATTAACACTTTCGCTTTCGAAAACATTCTGTAAAGTATCAGATATTAATAATACTTTTTTGATCCATTTTAGATTTCCTCCCTAGCAACCACTGAACATGATACAAAACGGTGACATGGAACATCCTCGCTCGGATGTTCAGCGATGACGTTGGGAAGACCATAAATTGGAAAGGGGTGAATGGGAAAAAGTCTTTCAGCCAGATGGTGTCAAAGACTCCGGCGTGCTGGAAATATCCCCCCACTGAACAAACCTAATGTGTATGTCAGGTTGAATAATTTCAGAATGAAAGATATTCACATTTTGGGCTGAAAATTAATCGTGTGAAGTTTAAACTAAACCCCATATTATTTTCAGCTAATTCTTGCTGCTTTTCAAGTTGCAGACGCCAATCTTGTTTTTTTTCACTGTTGTGAATGGAATAATCTTCAACCAGTTACACAGAGACTTGTTGGTTCTCCAATAGCGATTGCCATTAACCATGTAACCATGTCCACTGGGTTCTATTAAGTTATATTAGGTTAGTTATATTAGGTACAAATTGTTCTATAAGGCTAATAGCTGTACATAAAACATGAAACCGTTCAAGAACTAGTTCATTATTAGTTATTAACTGTGCACGTCGAAAAATAATTGTTTGTCCTTTAATAAAAAACTGTTTTTGATATCATGTATGGCTGCATTTATTTTTTCCATTGATGCATTTTAAATATATGTTGGTTAGCTATGAGATTTTTCTGTAGTTATTTTGAGTAATGGAGGATCCGGGCCAAATGAGCCGCTTTATGAACGGGTCCAAATTGAATATGAGCGGATACGGGCCGTATCTGGTCTGAATCTTTGACCCGGAGCCGTTCCGGATACGGGCCGGATACGGGCCGGATCTTTGACCCGTAGCCGTTCCGGATCTGTGCCGGATCTGGTCCGGATCTTCGGCCCATAGCCGTTCCGGATACGGGCCGGATTTTTGACGCGTAGCCGTTCCGGATCTGGCCGGATCTGTGCCTGATCTGGTCCGGATCCGTCCCGCTGTGCATCTAGCCTCCGATCCGGACCCGTTTTGTGGATCCGTTCCGGAGCCTATGATACCTCTTGGGCGGATCCGGAACGGAGTCAGTTTGCTATCTGGGTACATATAGCTGATACACATAGCTGATACACATAGCTGATACATATAGCTGATACATATAGCGTTTGCATACACCATACATATAAAGCATGTGCTGTACAATAAAGAAAACATGTTAACAGGCATATTCACACATTCAACAGTCACAAATCAGTTAACGACATACCGGTGGTCTCACTACCCTCTCAGAACAAGTAACAGTCAGTTACTGTAACTCCTTATTATCAGGCTGCTCTATGAAATCTCTCCAGTTGATCCAGAATGCTGCAGCTTGTGTACTCACAAAAACTAAGAAGATATATCACATTACTATAGTTAGGGCTGGTTCAGGTTTATACTTAGGGCTGGTTCAGGTTTATAGTTAGGGCTGGTTCAGGTTTATAGTTAGGGCTGGTTCAGGTCTATAGTTAGGGCTGGTCTAGGTGTATAGTTAGGGCTGGCTCAGGTCTGGCCCTAGATATGCTGCTATAGGTCTAGACTGCAGGGGGACATCTTAGGATACACTGAGATCCTCTCTCCTTCTGGATGAAATATTGTCTCTTCAATGCACATTACTAACTCTACTTCTTCCCGGGAGCCTCTGTGCTTTCTCGCCTCGAGTGTCCATTGATCGTGGTTGTCTGGAGCCGGTCCTGCCTCCTACCTCCTGTCTCCTGTCTCCTTCAACAATAATCTACTACAGCGGTTCCCAAACTTTTTAGGCCACGCACCCCCTTCTACATCCCGACCGGGTTCACGCACCCCCAAACCTCCACACCTTAAAAAAAACGCAACAGAGCCTATTTATAGCCGCATAAAATCGGACCAATGCGAGAACTGTTTGCTCGCGCGTGGCGTTTATTACAAGATTTAGTCCGCTGTATACATTTCAGTTACACAAGGCGTCACTTTTAAAGAGCAATAGGGATGGCGAGGACACACGCACAGGCTCAGAGGCAGATTGCATTTCACATTTATTAACTTAAACACAGTAAGCCACGTAAAGAACAAAGAGTGGCACATAGGCTCAGAAACAGATATAAATAAAAAGAGGAGGCTCCAGGGGTGCGCGCACCACACTTTGGGAATCCCTGGTGTAGACCCAACACATGAATGAGACTGCAATTGTTTTTGGCTGTTTTGTAACTCTTCCAATTTGGATCTAAAAAATGTAAGGGGCTTCTGACTTGCACTGGCATGCTTGGTGTTCAGGTGGCGGCGCAAATAAGAGGCTTCAGACAGCTGTTAGCCAGAACCTCACTGCACAACACGCACTGTGGCTTTGGGCAATCTGCATTGCCAATCCAAGTGAAGCCCAGACCCAGATAATTGTCATCATATTTCCTCTCTTTTTTCCCCAGTCTGATGCTCATTCTCGTCTCCTCTTTCTCCAACTCCCGGTCGATTTCTTCTCCCGGTCTCTCCCCATCGCACCTCTCCGTTTCTCTCGCATCCGGTTCCTCACTCTCTCTCTGTCCCTCTCCTCTTTTATTACTGATAGCTTCAGATGTCCCACCTGACAGCTTCCCCGATTTCAGCCAGTTTAACATATTTTCATGGATGTTGCTGAATGAATGAAATGACGTTAGGTGCACAAGCTAGGCTAGCTAGTGTGTACGTAAAAGACAGTCTGGCGGCCGGACCGGAAGTGCATCTATTTATTAAATTGTACGTTTTTAATTGTAATTAAATGTAAATCTTACAAAGGGAATTTTTATAATTAAAAAATCCTACTTATTTTTTTTTAATTAAGTTTAATATTAATTATTAAACCATTAGACCACCATTACATTTTTCCTCTCGCGCACCCCCTAGAGGCAGCTCACGCACCCCCAGGGGTGCACGCACCACACTTTGGGAATCCCTGATCTACTACATGCTTGTGGCTCTGCCTCCGTACCAGAGACAGCTTCATTGACTTCTTCAGAACAAAGGTCAACAACATTCGCTCTACGATGTCCAGCTCTCCATCTCTGCTTCCCTCTGACACCAACACCTTATCTGCGAGTGTGCTGTCTCCTCTAGATCTCGCTGAGGTTCAGGATAGCCATGTTGAGAAAATCCTCAGAAATATGAAATCCTGTACCTGTACCCTGGACCCCATTCCCACTGCTCTGCTCAAGTCACATATCCCCACTCTCAGTCCTTTCATCACCAAAGTTGTTAACCTTTCCCTTCGCTCTGGCTGTGTCCCACCTGCTCTCAAGGTTGCTGTCATCCGTCCCCTTCTGAAGAAGCCCACCCTGGACCCGGAGGTTCTAGCCAACTACAGACCTATCTCCAACCTTGCCTTCCTGTCCAAGGTGTTGGAGAAGGTAGTTGCTTCTCAACTTCAAGACCATCTCAAAAACAACAACTTATTTGAAAAATTCCAGTCAGGATTTCGTTCAGCCCACAGCACTGAAACAGCTTTGCTAAAGGTGACAAATGAACTGCTGATGTCAGCCGATGCAGGGTCACCCTCACTCCTCATCCTCCTGGACCTGACAGCTGCATTTGATACCGTGGATCACACCATCCTCCTAGAGCGCCTCCACACCACCATTGGACATCAGACTCTGCACTCCAGTGGTTCCAGTCCTACCTTTCTGGCAGAACTGAATATGTTTCACTGGGAAGATGCAGGTCCAGACGGCTCCTAGTCTCCTGTGGTGTTCCACAAGGGTCGGTGCTCGGACCAATCCTCTTCATCATCTACATGCTCCACCTCGGCCGTGTCGTCAGCAGACACAGGATGTCCTTCCATTGTTATGCTGACGACACACAGCTTTACATCAAAGCTGCCCCAAACCCTTCTGCAGCCATGTCATGTGTCACCGCCTGTCTTGGGAAGATAAAGGAGTGGATGAGCAACAACTTTCTCCAGCTAAACAGCAGCAAAACTGAAGCCCTCCTTGTTCGCACTCCACACCAGGTTCAGACATCATCCATAACTCATCTCACCTTTGACAGTCAGGTAATACCCCTCTCCTCCACAATCACAAATCTAGGAGTTTGGTTTGACCCCCACCTGACCTTTACTGGCCATATCAAATTCCTGTGCAAAACCTCCTTTTGTCATCTAAAAAACATCTCCAAACTCCGCCCCACTTTAACCCTGTCAGACGCAGAGAAGCTCGTCCACGCCTTTATCTCCTCAAGACTGGACTACTGCAACTCACTCTACACTGGGATCACTGACAAGAACATCACCAAACTACAATATATCCAAAACAGCGCTGCCAGGGTCCTGAGGGGAGTCCGGAAATATGACCACATATCACCCATTCTCCAATCACTGCACTGGCTCCCTGTTTCATTCCGGATTAACTACAAGGTCCTAGTACTCACATATAAATGCATCAACGGACATGCACCCCCCTAACTACAAGAACTTATCACTCCCCTAACCTCCACCCGTACCCTCAGATCCACAGGCCGCTCGCTCCTTCGGGTCCCCAACACCAAGCTCCACCATGGACCACCAGACCTGGTCCCCAACACCAAGCGCCACACCATGGGCGACCGGGCCTTTTGCTCGGCAGCGCCACGCTTGTGGAACGGTCTCCCTGACCACCTGAGGGCAACTCAGACACTGAACTCTTTTAAGACTGGCCAAAAAACCTTTTTATTCAGGAAGGCATTTTTTACCATAAGTTAAAAAATGGGTTGCTTTATCTATGTTTTAATCGGTTTTATTTGTTTTTACTATATGTGTAGCACTCTGGGATTCTTTGAAGGAAGAGTGCGATAAAAATGAAATGCATTATTATTATTATTTATAAGAAATGGCTGAGTCCCTGGGACATGGACTACAGTTTTGAAGTCTTTAGTTTGACGTGTTGGTCGTTGACGTTTAGCTTTCTGCCAGGTTTGCATAGTTTATGGCTTTACGGAGAGCAGAATCAAACCCTGTGCTCTTTAGACCAAGACGCTGCAACGAATTCAGGGTTGCTGATACAATAATGAATGATTCAGCATTTGTTCTACTGTTAAGACTCTTGATGTACGCCAACTGGTCAAGGTCAAGCTCAGTGATCAGATGTTAGTTGGTAGCTGTGCTTGACAGCAGGCTTGGTCATGGAAAGAGATGGAAAGAGAAGCATTCACAGCCTCAGACCAGCTCATCCCCAACATGCTGCCACCTGCTCCTCCGTGGAGGTTTGGTCACTATAGGCAGCTGCTGATCAGCCCTTTGCTCAGGGGTTTCTAAACCCTTCTCAGGTTTGCCGTTTTTGATTTTGCTGAGGATCAGTGAAAACACAACAACCTGCCAACTTCTCCTCCAACGCGGGTTTAGACAGGGGAGCGTTGCAACTTCCTTAAAACCTTCACAGTTTTACCATGTGCTTCTGAAGCGTCCACAGCTTCTCATATGTATTTTCTGTCTGCGCTGACACTAGACAAGCCCAGCACCTGTCTACATTTGAATCCCAAAAGGATACATGCGAACACATTCAGACAGGATTTTGCAGCTGCAGCCCACTTTGCACGTCAGCACTGCTTTCCAGGAGCGACAGCACAAATGACTCAGGGAGATGTGTAGGTGGACTCTACATTCAGCCCAGCAATTAAAGTGTGTGTGTGTGTGTGTGTCTCCACAGTTTCTGAATAGCTTTTAATTCTGGTAATGTTCCACTGTAAGAGGCAGATCAGGCACCACAGATTTGGTTTTGGTAAATGCAATTACTGTGCTCATCCTCAGTGTATCTTGGGATAAAAATGTATCTTCTTAACTAATTAAAGGATTGATTGACCCAAATTACTAAAGAAACATTTCTCTCTTGACTCCTTACAGGTATTTTTAGTTGTATATGTTAGACTGGGACATTATTAGTCTCTGAGCCGCCTGCCTCCACCACAATACATTGGAGGGGAAGGGCATTTTGCTCACAAACATCTCTTCTTAGACAGAGTTCCTTTTACTCTAATGATCCATTGACTTTCAACATGCTTCTCTGGAGCTGCCCTCAATACAAAAAACAGTCACTATAACAACTGTCAGGTGAAGGCAACCTCTGGTTCTAAAAAGTGAAATATGTGCTTCATGTGTTAAAGCTACATTCTCTCTCCTGACCACCAGGGGGAGACTCCTCGGATTGTATAGAGGTCTATGCTTCATGTGTTAAAGCTGCATTCTCTCTACTGACCACCAGGGGGAGACTCCTCTGGTTGTATAGGGTTTTTACTATCTTTATTTGGGGAGCTATTCCTGATATAATAATAATAATAATAATAACAATAATAATAATAATAGTATTTATAAAGCATAGAGGTCACTAAGTGCTGTACAGTTTAAAAAGCACATTAATAGATGGAGTAAAAAACACAATAAAACTAGTAGTGAAAAATAAATAAATAAAAACACTGGTCATTTCAGGTGTTTAAAACTAATGCCAGCGTAAACAGGTAGGTCTCTAGTTTTTTTTTAAAAGACATCACTGAATCAGTAAACCTTATTTGTGCAGGCAGAGCATTCCAAAGCCTAGGAGCTGCTGCCTCAAAGGCGAGTGTGAGGGACGGACAGGAGGTTCAGCTGGTTAGACCTGAGGTTGGACCTGAGGCTGGACCTGAGGTTGGACCTGAGGTTGGATCCTGAGGTTGGACCTGAGGTTAGACCTGAGGCTGGACCTGAGGTTGGATCCTGAAGCTGGACCTGAGGCTGGATCCTGAGGTTGGACCTGAGGTTGCGAGCTGTTTGATGAGGGTGAAGTAGTTCAGCCACATATGAAGGGGTCTGGCCGTTCTGTATGTGAGGGTGAGGATTTAAAGTGGATCCTCTGCTCTACGGGGAGTCAGTGAAGAGACCTGAGAGGTTAAACAACCCCTTTCTGGGGTGATATGAGACCGTCTACCTGCAACCGGCTTATAGCAGATTTACTGAGTGCGGAGAAAAGTGCGTTGCTGTAATCAATACGTGAAGATATGAAAGCGTGTATGATCATCTCTAATTCAGCCGTAGATAAGACAGATCTTAGTTTTGAAATGTTTCGTAGATGGAAGAAACAGGATCTGGACAGCTGCTTCACATGGGGGTCAAACGACAAGGATTTGTCAAATATTACCCCGAGATTACGCAGCTTTACAGCAGAGGAGAGTGGACCAACGCTCTGCGCGATCATAGGACAGCATCATCAGGTGCAATAACTAGAACCTCTGTCTTTTTATCATTTAGTTGTAAGCAGTTTGCTGCTGTCCAGTCTTTTTAATATATATATATATATATATATATTAATATAGTTGGATATCATCTGCATATAGATCAGGGGTGGGCAAACTTTTTGGCTCAGGGGCCACATTGAATAAAAAAAATTGACAGACGGGCCGGGCCAGTATCAGATGGAAGGAGAGTGTTTGTGTGAACCTGTCACGGGAGGACAATGTTGCGGACCCAAATGCAGAACACATGAGAGTATGAGTATCTGGTAAAACAGATTATTGGAGCCAAAGGGAAGGTGGGGAGCCTGTGGTCCGCCACAGGGGGTGCTGGGCGGTGTGAGACCCGTGGCTCTACACTGGACGACGGCGAGGCCGGCAGGGGGTGGTGTGAGAATATAACGTAAATGACTCAGCTTTTTTGTTAAACTCGCTGGTTAAATCTTCATCAATTTGTTCTTACACGCCTAGTCACTGTTCTGCGTGATAAACTAAATTTTTCAAATTTGTTTTTGCTCTCTGGACATAAGAGACCTGCTGTTTCTACCATACATTCTTTCAAAAACTCTCCTTCAGAGAAAGGCTTGCTGGCTTTTGCTATTTTGAATGCTAGCAAAAAACTTGCCTTGGTGCTTGATTATTGTATAGCAGTTTGACTCTTTAAATTGGCTGCCAACCTCTTAGCAGTAGCCGCCCGTTCTGTCGTTGACTGTTGGCTAGCATAGTTAGCATGCTTGGCGAAAAAGTGGCGGCTAATATTGTATTCTTTGAATACTGCAATGGTTTCTTGGCAAATAAGACATACTGCCTCTGATCGTACTTCGGTGAAAAAATACTTAGCAGTCCACTCCTCATTAAAGACTCTGCACTCACTGTCGACTTGTCTCTTCTTGGGTCCACTCATTGTGACAGAAGGGATCAATGCAGGAGGATGGCAGGAGGCTGACAGACAGAACCCTATATGTCACATGACATGAGCGCGCAGGGTGGAATGTGGTTAGTTATGTTAGTTATACTGAGGAAAAATACTCTGCATGCAGCTGTCAGTTCATTTTACAACTCTAAAACTGTTGTAGTACAAACCCTGTCTCCGGCGACAGAAAGTGATTCATATTACCGTAATTCTTCTAAAGTTAACGCTTTACGACATAATTAAAAAGGATTCTGACCGCTAAGAAGTGGAGCTTTTCAGTGTTTTGCGGTATATTACGGTAATAAATTTTTTTTAAAAAGTGTCGCCTTGTCTGTGGGATCAGTGGGGGAGGGGTGGAATTGACCAGCGCAGCACAGCAAGTGTTGTGTGTCGCTCTAGTTCAGCAGAACACGGCAGGCAGCGGTCCGCACGGCGCGTACAAACTGCTGTAACGCCTCTCTGTTCTCGATTTGATTTTCCCAAAGCACGATGACCACAACAGACCAGCAGCAGAAAGACCGCTGTAATGCCTTCTGCTGCGCACACGGCACTGCTGCAGCAGAACAAACACACGGAAAGCCTAAAAGAGCGCTGTGCAATAAATAATCATGAAGAAACATCAACGCTGGTCTGTTGTGGTCATCGTGCTTCGGGAAACTGAACTTGGGAACGGAGAAGCGCTACAGCGGTCTTTACTATAACTTTTTTTTTTTTTTTTTTTAATGTTATAATAATTATAATACTCGGCAGGCCAGATTAAAATGCCCCGGCCCGCGGTGCCCGACAAGACAGTGAAGAGATGTCCGACTCTAATTCTCCACCGAGACGGAAAAACGTATGTACCCAATCACGTCGCTCACTCAGGATGTTATGGTCTACGGTGTCAAACGCAGAACTGAGGTCGAGGAGCACTAAAATAGAGCAGTCGCCTGCGTCAGATGACATTAATAAGTCATTTAAACCCTCAGGAGAGCGGTTTCAGTCGAGTGCTGTTTGTGAAACCCTGACTGGAACTTGTCAAACATAGTGTGTCTCTCCAGTGCAGCAGTAAGTTGGCCAGCCGCTACCTTCTCTAGGATTTTCGACAAAAAATGCAGTTTTGAAATAGGCCTGTAGGTCAGAGCAGGATCTAAGTTAGGTTTTTGTAATAACGGCTGGATAGTTGCATGTTTAAAATAGGAAGGGACACTTCCTGTAGACACAGAGGAATTAAAAATCAATGTTATGGCAGGACCAATAATTGGCAAGATTTTCTGAATTAGAGAGAATGGTATAATATCCAGAGGGCAAGACGATGTGAGGTCCTGGGACAGGATGTTATGTTACAGATGTAAAGACCTCCGAGGCAAATTTGTATTTGTGATGTTGGGTTATATAAAATAAACTGAATTGAATTGAAAGGGCATTTACCAAAATGCACAGTTAAATGAAAACATCTGGTAATGCAACATTCTTTGTCCATGAAAATAATTGACTGTAGTCTAAGTTAATAAGTGCCTTGATTTGCCACAAGATCAGTGTGCATTCAACACAGCGCCGGTGAAAAGGCTTTTCCTGATGCAGTTCACCGAGTCCTGCATTATTAATTTTGTTGAATTGATCTTCAATTTGCTGACATTATCAACATGCGTAGTTATTAGAATGCATTATCATGTTTGAGTGAACAAGGAATTTCCTATGAATGCCACTATCAATCCTAGTATTATCCATATGTAATCCAGTAAACTGTTTAATAAAACAGTTGCACTTTGGGAAGTCCAAGAGGAAGTAACAGCAGAGAGAACAAGCAGAGAGAGAGAGCCATCAGGTGGGAGTGTAAAGCTGTGATGCAGTGCTAACGGTCCAGCAACAGCACTTAAGCCCTCGTGTTGATGAGAGCCGCGTAGGTGGATCTGCACCGGCTCAGTGTGTAACAGCAGCCGGAGCTCTTTACATAGCAGAGTGTTATCAGCACCATGTCTGGCAGGTCTCTGCTCATCATTATGCATCACAACACTATTCATTATCAATAAGGTATGTTATCTAGCTAACATGTTTACACTGAGGTGTGTGTGTGTGTGCTTTGCTTGTTAGATTGCTAATATTTGACATGTTTCAATTATTTACACTATATTTCTGACCAAATTAAATAACAAACAGATTAACTGATAATTCATTAATTGTTAGTTGCAGCCCTAAAATTAATGAAATGAACATTTTAAATGACCCACTTAGTCCCAAGTCGAAAACACAGGCTGGGTTAGTGCATTGGAGCTAGTCCTGGTAACTTCAGTGTAACAGTGACATTCGTTACCCGGAGAGGAGGAGATATGCATTCATAACATGTTAGTGGTGTCAGGCTGTTAGCATTGGAGCTAGTCCTGGTAACCGCAGTGTAACAGTGACACTCGTTACCCGGGTGGTTGGAGGAGATATGCATTTATAGCATGTTAGTGGTGCACGTCATAGCCAGCTTTAGCATTTCTATGCTATGCTAGCTACTGAAGGTATTTCAATAATTGTAACAGTTAACTGTTGTTCCTTCATGTCGTTGTCAGGTCATGAATCAAAGTATTGGTTGAATACAAATTGTGATCTGCTGCTGGCGCGATAACCGAAGCATGTTACCGTGGCAACGGCGGCACATGCAGATTCGGCAGCCGCTAGCATCTTCAGACTTTGCTACATTTATGACAAAAATACACTCATCAACATCGGGGAAACAAGTAGAAGAATTGGATTAAACCTTGAGCCCCAGACATTGTTTCTGAGAATGGTCTGCATCTCCATACTAAATACTGAATATCTCTTCAACCACTATTTGAATTTTGAATAATCTCAAAAGGTATAATATACAGAAAACACTTGTGAGACCAGTTAAGAGGTTCATATAGCAGCATATGCATTACTGGTTTATCGGTTTATGATAGAACACAGGAAAGAAAAAATATAAAAAACCTTCATGATGTATTTTCTACTATAAAATAGTTTTGTTTTTTGCTATGTCACATCAGTGGCTCTGCTATCAGCTCATGGCACTAGAGGCGAGTGAGGAAGAGCGAGTGAGGAACAGTTGAGCTCCCCTCAGCCAGAGGTGGTCTTCCCTGGGATACCAGTGTTTCCCCTACCGTTATATTAGGTGGTGCCCCCTGTCATTTTGTAAAAAACTGAAGTAATTTAAGGTTCTCTTTCCTATAGAAGCTAGCTCTTTGAACACGGAGCAGCTCTCTGAACCCGGAGCAGCTCTCTGAACCCGGAGCAGCTCTCCTGCTCCAGGTGAAACAAGCCAAAGTGCTCGTGTCTTCTACCAACAAAGAGCTGCTGGCTTCATATATTACAAAAGTACAAAGTACACAGACATAAAACTAAGTCATTAATAAATACATGGAGAAATGCCTTTACTTTGGGGTAAATGGTTACGGTACGCCGTTAACAGGTCACGCTTGCGCGACTCGCCATTTTTGGGTGTTTTGCCAAAAGCCTACCTCTTTGAAGTCTCTGTGATGTCGTCTTTTCTGCTGCTGCGTCTCTCAAAACAGAAAACAGGTCTCAGCTCAACATTGAGCATGAATTGAGAGGCCGTATAAAATCTACAACCCCATCCATCCATCCATTATCAGCCGCTTATCCGGGGTCGGGTCGCGGTGGCAGCAGGTTCAGCAGGCCGACCCAGGCTTCCCTCTCACCCGCAACACTTTCCAGCTCATTCTGGGGGATCCCGAGGCGTTCCAAGGCCAGCCGGGAGATATAATCCCTCCAGCGTGTCCTCGGTCTTCCCCGGGGTCTCCTACCAGTTGGACGTGCCTGGAAAACCTCTAATGGGAGGCGTCCAGGAGGCATCCTGACTAGATGCCCGAACCACCTCAGCTGACTCCTTTCGACACGAAGGAGCAGCGACTCGACTCCAAGCTCCCTCCTGATGTCCGAGCTCCTTACCCTATCTCTAAGGGTGAGCCCGGCCACCCTGCGGAGGAAGCTCATTTCGGCCGCTTGTATTCGAGATCTCGTTCTTTCGGTCACGACCCAGAGTTCGTGACCATAGGTGAGGGTTGGAACATAGACCGACCAGTAAATGGAGAGCTTCGCCTTCCGGCTCAGCTCCCTCTTCACCAGGACGGACCGGTACAGCGCCTGTTTTATTGCTGCAGCCGCACCGATCCGTCTGTCGATCTCCCGCTCCACCTTACCCTCACTCGTGAACAAGACCCCGAGATACTTGAACTCCTTCGCTTGGGGTAGGCAGTTTGTCCCCACCTGGAGGGACCAATCCACCGGTTTCCGGCAGAGCACCATGGCCTCAGATTTGGAGGCGCTAACTCTCATCCCTGCCGCTTCACACTCGGCTGCAAAACGCCCCAGTGAATGCTGGAGGTCACAATCCGAGGAGGCAAACAGGACCACATCATCCGCGAACAGCAGAGAGGCGATCCCAAGACTCCCGAACCGGATCCTCTCCGCCCCCTGGCTGCGCCTAGATATCCTGTCCATGAAAGTCACGAACAGGACCGGTGATAAAGGGCAGCCCTGGCGGAGGCCAACACCCACCGGGAACGTGTCTGACTTACTACCGAGGATACGAACACAGCTCCTACTGCAGGCGTACAAAGACCGGATAGCCCGTGCCAACGGGTCCGGCACCCCATACTCCCGCAGCACCCCCCACAAAAACCCCCGAGGGACCCGGTCGAAAGCCTTCTCCAAGTCCACAAAGCACATGTAGACTGGTTGGGCAAACTCCCAGGACCCCTCCAGTAGTCTTGCAAGGGTAAAGAGCTGGTCCACTGTTCCACGACCGGGACGGAATCCGCACTGCTCGTCTTGAATCTGAGGTTCGACAAGCGGTCGGAGCCTCCCTTCCAGCACCCTGGCATAAGCTTTTCCCGGGAGGCTGAGCAGTGTGATGCCACGATAGTTTGAGCACACTCTCCGGTCCCCCTTCTTGTAGATGGGAACCACCACCCCGGTCTGCCAGTCCATGGGCACTGTTCCCGACCCCCATGCGACACTGAAAAGGCGTGTCAACCAAGACAGCCCAACAATGTCCAGCGCTTTCAGCATCTCAGGGCGGATCTTATCCACCCCTGGCGCCTTGCCACCAAGGAGCTTTTTGACTACCTTAGCGACCTCTGCCAGGGATATGGGAGAAACCACCCCAAAGTCTTCCGGCGCTGCCCCCTCTCCGGGGGACATGTTAGCCGGGTTTAGGAGTTCCTCAAAGTGCTCTTTCCACCGCCCGACGATGTCCCCAGTCCGGGTCAGCAGTTCCCCCCCCCTGCTGAGAACAGCCTGGGGTAGGCCCTGCTTTCCCTTCCTGAGCCGTCGGATGGTTTGCCAGAACTTCCTTGAGGCCAACCGAAAGTCCTTCTCCATGGCCTCCCCGAACTCCTCCCATGCCCGAGTTTTAGCATCCGCGACCATCGCAGCTGCAGCCCTTCTGGCCTGCCGGTACCTGTCAGCTGCTTCAGGAGACCCCTGGGCCAGCCAGGCCCGAAAGGCCTCCTTCTTCAGTTTGACGGCTTCCCTCACCCCCGGTGTCCACCACCGGGTTCTCGGGTTGCCGCCACGACAGGCACCGATGACCTTCTGGCCACAGCTCCGAGCAGCCGCGTCCACAATAGAGGCTTTGAACATGGTCCACTCGGGTTCCATGTCCCCAGCCTCCCTCGGGATTTGTGAGAAGTTCTTCCGGAGGTGGGAGTTGAAGACCTCCCGGACAGGGTCCTCCGCCAGACGTTCCCAGTTCACCCTCACTACACGTTTGGGCTTGCCAGGTCTTTCTAGCCGACTCCCCCGCCATCTGATCCAACTCACCACCAGGTGGTGATCAGTTGACAGCTCTGCTCCTCTCTTCACCCGAGTGTCCAAGACATACGGCCGCAGATCAGATGATACGACTACAAAGTCGATCATTGATCTCCGGCCTAAGGTGTTCTGGTACCAGGTACACTTATGAGCCACCTTATGCTCGAACATGGTGTTTGTTATGGACAAACTGTGGCTAGCACAGAAGTCCAACAACAAAACACCATTCGGGTTCAGATCGGGCAAGCCGTTCCTCCCAATCACGCCCCGCCAGGTTTCTCTGTCATTGCCCACGTGAGCGTTGAAGTCTCCCAGGAGAACTATGGAGTCGGCAGGCGGCGCCCTTTCCAGGACCCCTCCCACCGACTCCAAGAAGGCCGGATACTCCGAACTGCTGTTCGGTGCATAAGCACAAACAACAGTCAGAGCTTTACTCCCTGCAACCCGTAGGCGCAGGGAGGCGACCCTCTCGTTCTCCGGGGAAAACTCCAACATAGCAGCGCTCAGCCGGGGGCTCGTGAGTATCCCCACTCCCGCCCGGCGCCTCTCACCCTGGGTAACTCCAGAAAAGGACAAAGTCCAACCCTTCTCCAGGAGCTTGGTTCCAGAGCCCATGCTGTGCGTGGAGGTGAGCCCAACTAAATCTAGCTGGTACCGCTCCACCTCCTGCACCAGCTCCGGCTCTTTCCCCGCTAGCGAGGTGACGTTCCACGTCCCTAGAGCTAGTCTATGCTGCCGGCGATCGGCTCGCCCAGGTCTCCTGCCTGGCCTGCCGCCCGGTCTGCATTGCACCCGACCCCGATAATTCTCCCCGCGGGTGGTGGGTCCACGGGGTGACTGCTGCTCCATGTTGTTTCTTCGGGCTGAGCCCGACCGGGCCCCATGGGCGAAAGCCCGGCCACCAGACGCTCGCCGACGAGCTCCCCTCCTGGGTCTGGCTCCGGGAGGGTGCCCCGGTTTCCCTTGTCCGGGCGAGGTAACTTTAGTCCGTGGGCTGCAATTCATCAGGGTTTTTTGAATCGCTCTTAGTCTGGGCTCTCCCCCGAGACCTGTTTGCCTTGGGAGACCCTACCAGGGGCTGACGCCCCGGACAACATAGCTCCCAGGATCACTGAGCCACTCAAACTCCTCCACCACGTTAAGGTGGCGATTCATTGGAGGACCCCATTTTATGAATATTTGTAAAGGAAAGTAGCTCACTGCAGCCACTAATATTGATACAACGTGATGCTCACAGATCTGCACTCATTCTGTTTTGCTTATTGTTTTCCACAATGAGCTATTTAGTAGTAACTAAATATTAGTTATTTTTTGCACAGATAGAACTTTATTTTCATTGTTCTAAGTGATTGCAATTTTTTATTTATTTTGGTCTGATGGAGCAATCTGGTTTACTTGAAAGTAATTGTAATTTTCTGTATTCTGTTATATATAAAAGCACAGATGGAGTTACAAATTATGTTATTCACAGAACAAGTTGGAGAACCACTGTCGTCGTCGCCATCCCTCCCTGTCCACCTCTTGAAGCTGTGAACCAGGGGCAACACTGGATACAGACTCAAAAGTTTGGACCTAACGTAAATCAACTAGGGGCGACTGTGGCTCAGTGGTAGAGCAGGGTCGTCTATCAATCAGAGGATCGGTGGTTCGCCATTCCATGTCCATATGTCCTTGGGCACGACACTTAACCCCAAATGTCTCCCATAGCTGTGCCTACAGTGTATGACTGTGTGTGAATGTTAGTTAGTCCTGATGGGAAAACAGAGAGGGCTGTATGATCTAAAACAGGGGTGTCCAAACTACGCACTGTGGGCCAATTGTGGCCCATTTTTAATTGGCCCGCTGCAAATTCAAAATATATACTGGAATGATGAGCACTGTTGTGAAAACTGTCAACATAATACGAGCACGAGGGCCCCACCACATAATTTCAAGCTTTCCCATCTGATGGTAATGCTGAATACAGGGACTTACTTTACCACTCTGATATGCGTTGGTGAAGTCGCTTCTGGTGAAGGCTTTGTGCTGCACCAATTTTATTCCCTGAGATCAGAAATTGACCAGTTTTTGAAAGAGAAAGACTCTCTGTACGCCAGATGTCGGACTTGTATCTGTATCGTTGCGCACTTTCTACCTGCCCTGTCAGTTTCCAAACCTTTTTATAACAACAGTGTACATCCACCCGGAGGCAATTGCTGCCTCTCCCTCCAGCACTATCTTTGATGTAGTGCAAAAACTGTAGGCGACTTCACCACCAAACTTTATGTTGGGCTCCTACTGCAGGCGTACAGAGACCAGATGGCCTGTTGCAACGGGTCCGGCACCCCATACTCCCGCAGCACCCCCCACAAAAACCCCTGAGGGACCCGGTCGAAAGCCTTCTCAGAGTCTACAAAGCACACGTAGACTGGTTGGGGGAACTCCCAGAACCCCTCCAGTAGTCTTTGAGGGTAAAGAGCTGGTCCGCTGGTCCACTGGTCCACTGTTCCACGACCGGGACGGTATCCGCACTGCTCCTCTAGAATCTAAGTTTCGGTGCCTTTGCATCATTTATCTCCTATATTCTCCACTCATGTTAATTCACATACATTTATTTTCTAATTGCAACAGTTATTTTCCAAGCATTAGCTCTTGCAAACTACAATTCCTTTGAAAGCCGTACAGAAAATTCTGGACAATTTTTTTTTCTTCTAAGAATTACATCAACTGATTTTGTGGTGACCTTTTCATTGGATTCAGCATCATATATATTCACATATGTTATGTATATATACACACACCATGATTACAGTCTCATGAAAATACAATGATACAATTACTCTCTCAGGGCATGGGCCAGCCTCAGTGTCTCAGGCACAGGCTATAACAAAGAGCTTTTTACATTTCTGTTTCCAGGAAAACACTTAGTTAGGTTTAGGCAACACAAATGAATAGTTATGTTGAGGAAAAGATCATTGTTCAGGTTAAAATAACTACCGTTACTGAAGTACACAAGTTACATGACAAATAAATCAACATTGACTTCTGGTTCACAGGCTGAAAGATCAGCTTTGGTTTGACCCTCTGCCTTTGTGTTCTTCTGGTTTATGACTATATTGATGAATTTTTTTAGATTTTATTTATTTATAAATGAGCGGATCATCGTATAAAGACAAGCCAAAGCTACAGGCTCAGCGTCATCAATAATATATTGGATGCTCATAATGGCATCCTCATTAATTGATCATATGTGACATTAGTGTTACATAACTAGAATTAAAGATTAATGTGTCATATGACCAGCTAACGGCTTACTGCCAAAATGCTGTTTCCACACATACACAGGAATTAAAGGTGATACAAACTAAATACTGAACTAAATGTTAAATAAATACATTGCACTTTACACATTCAGTGAAACCACAGACTGGGTTCTTCTGGTCCCAAAAGTCTGATGTGCTCCAGAGCACAATGAGTAGCAGTGAAGTCACTTTTATCGTCTCTCATTACCAGATGTGCTTGGCTGTGGCTGTAGATGTTACCACAGTGTCCAAAGCAGGTTTCTGTCTATGGGTTATTATTTATAAATCTGTCCAGCATTAGCATTCATTTAGAGTTGTTTGTGTTCAATTGATGAGTGTAAATCCACTTAACCAACTTCCTATCTGTCTCTTTAGCTGCTGCTCTCCACTGTGTCCACTAGCTATTCTTTACCTATGTCTGTCTGCTGTTTGCTGCTAAGCATGTAGTAAGTCAGTGAGTAAAGTGTGTTTATGTCGCACCTTTCATAGACAAAGGTCAAAAAGTGCTTGACAGGAGTAGAAAAAGCAAAAATTAACACAAAGTGACCATAACAGGGACCAAAACATTACAAGAGGTAAGAAAGCAAGCCATTAAATACACAAAAGATGGTGCAGTAAAATACACAATCAAAACAATGAATAAATAAAAACAGATAAAAAAGCAGGCCAGAGAGCATGTATTTAACCCAGTGGTTCTCAAACTGTGGGGAGGTATTACAGGTGGGGCGTGGAGGAGGGGGAGAGGTGAAGACTTCTTTTAATAATCCTTCATTAATCCCACAGTGCCTCCCATGTGTCTCTTTTTACCCATCCTTAGTGATTAAGGAGTAGTGGGCTACTGTGAAGCTCCCGGGGAGCTACTAGGGCTTCAGGGTCTTGCTCAAGGACACTTCAACACGCAAACTATGAGGATACCAGGGATGGAACCGGCTACCTTGTGGTTTCAGGACGACCTCTCTCCAAAGACCTGGGCCCTATTTCTCGTACCTGGCTAAACAAAGTCAAGCAAATGTCCTAATCTCCATCTTAAATTAGCGAGATGATTGACATCAGGCTATCTGGGTTTCTTCACGGCTGATCCGTGCTGAAACGGTCTCGTTAATTCTAGCCAGACGTCAGTCATCTGGATAAATGCGCGCGCCCGCTCCTCTTCAGAAGGGATAATAATCGAGGACTGACACCACGATGTTCTAACAGTATAATGGCAAATAAACTCAGAGGAAGCTCTTTTTATCTCTACTGAGAAGCAGGAGATGATCATGAAGGCATATGAGGAAGTCAATACCGTAGTCATTCACAGCAAACGCGTTGCGAATATTCCAACGTTTTTGCAACATTGTTGCCGTGAACGCAACTTTAACAGCGCCCCCGCTGCCAGACATAAGCGTTGCAAATATATCAGACAAGTTAAATGCGTAGGTGTTGGGAAAATGTATCGGCTAATTTGAAGTGCTTCATCACCCAAATCAATCAGATTATATTTAACAATAAATATATACTTATGAGGATATATGTACTGCATGCACGTATGAATCATGTATTATAGATGTGTATATGAGTTTGAATATGTGTATGGGCGGATCAGTATGTATTATTCATAATCAGAAATTCAATCAATTGAAGCAGTGAAAATAAATGATGTGTGATTCTCTGTCTTCTCATCACGATCACCTTAATCATGTTCTACAATAATGATATGTATGGTGTACTAATAACACTGTCATATAATTATGAGTGCTTTCAACACATCCATAAGTTTCTTAAGAGCTAAATAAACTTAAGAACAGCGCGGCATGCAGCGGCTGATAGTCTGTGTCTGAGACGGGCGATCAACTGCGCCTGTGGTGATCAATGTCCGCGGCTCGAGAAGCTCTCGTAAATAAATTATTTCTTGCCGGCAAAATCTATATCGCCGCGTACAGGAAGTCATGATAATGTAAAGGATGGATCCTGGCGATCTGAAAGAACTCTCTCCCTATAAAACTAATATAACTTATATCGCTCCTTCATCAATGAGGAAGGGAGCTGCCTTTTTTGTCCGATGGGAGTGGCCAGCTTATCCAGTGAATTTCAGTAAGCCTGCCCGGGAGCAGGTTTAAATTTTTGGATGTGTTGCTATGGTGATTTATCTAAGCTTGCTTCGAGAAACCGAGAAAGCCTGACCTACGTCATCTTATCCTGACAATTAGCCCGCTAACTCAGTAAGCCAGGTACGAGAAATAGGGCCCTGTACTTTTGTGGAGATGTTTACGTTACGCTGTTGACAGGTTACGCTTACTCGACTCGCTAATTCTTGGGGTTTTGCAAAAAACGATCTTTGTGAGATTGTCTTTTCTGCTGTTGCATCTCTCAACACCAAATACAGATCTAAGCTCAACAAGATCCATTAATAATATCTACTAGAGAGGTGCTAATTAAAGGTAAAACTTCTTTTAACCCTAGAACACTAATGTCGGGGGATTTTCACCCGAGCGATTGTTGTTACGTTATTTTCATTGTGTTGCTTTTGTTTGAGTTGTGTGGGTCCTTCTGTAGCTTCATGCTGCTCGCTGACGTTAGTGAAGGTGGGCGTGTCTTAGTGAAGGTGGGCGTGTCTCTCTGCTCCGATCACTGTTTTTTCTACAGGCATGATTTTCACCCGACGTTAGTGATAGTGTGACTATTTTTTCCGGATGGGTTTTAACATTGACTTCTAACATTAATTAACTTTTCCTTCACAAGACAAGGCTCACATGTCCTAGGAACATGTAGACCAAATAACAAGTTCATAGCTCCTTTATTTATATTTTTAATCATGTTTTATTGACGATTCCCTAATTTTTCACCGGATTTTGAGCCTTTTTTTAGGGTCTCCCCACGATACCTGTTTTTGGTTTCATGAGAAGTTCTATAGGGTAAAATAAAAGAAGAGTACTTCAACTTGCCTTGTATTGTTGTATTTGAATATATATTTGATCAGGTACATTATATTGGGTGAAATTCCCCCAACGTTAGTGATAGTGTGACTATTTCTGGTGTTCTAGGGTTAATTCATCTTCTGATGAATAGTAGCCCACGGTCTAAAGCTACCTCGCCCGGACAAGGGAAACCGGGGCACCCTCCCGGAGCCAGACCCAGGAGGGGAGTTCGTCGGCGAGCGTCTGGTGGCCGGGCTTTAACCCATGGGGCCCGGTCGGGCTCAGCCCGAAGAAACATCATGGAGCAGCAGTCACTCTGTGGACCCACCACCCGCAGGGAGAATTATCGGGGTCGGGTGCTATGTAGACTGGGCGGCGGGCCAGGCAGGAGACCTGGGCGAGCCGATCGCCGACAGCATAGGCTAGCTCTAGGGACGTGGAACGTCACCTCGCTAGCGGGGAAAGAGCCGGAGCTGGTGCAGGAGGTGGAGCAGTACCAGCTAGATATAGTTGGGCTCACCTCCACGCACAGCACGGGCTCTGGAACCAAGCTCCTGGTGAAGGGTTGGACTTTGTCCTTTTCTGGAGTTGCCCAGGGTGAGAGGCGCCGGGCGGGAGTGGGGATACTCACGAGCCCTCGGCTGAGCGCCGTTGTGTTGGAGTTTTCCCTGGAGAACGAGAGGGTCGCCTCCCTGCGCCTACGGGTTGCGGGGAGTAAGGCTCTGACTGTTGTCTGTGCTTATGCACCGAACAGCATTTCAGAGTATCCGGCCTTCTTGGAGTCAGTGGGAGGGGTCCTGGAAAGGGCGCCACCTGCCGACTCCATAGTTCTCCTGGGAGACTTCAACACTCACGTGGGCAATGACAGAGAAACCTGGCGGGGGTGATTGGGAGGAACGGCTTGCCCGATCTGAACCTAAATGGTGTTTTGTTGTTGGACTTCTGTGCTAGCCACAGTTTGTCCATAACGAACACCATGTTCAAACATAAGGTGGCTCATAAGTGTACCTGGTACCAGAACACCTTAGGCCAGAGATCAATGATCGACTTTGTAATCATCTTTGTATCATCTGATCTGTGGCCGTATTTCTTGGACACTCGGGTGAAGAGAAGAGCAGAGCTGACAACTGATCACCACCTGGTGGTGAGTTGGATCAGATGGCGGGGGGAGTCGGCTAGAAAGACCTGGCAAGCCCAAACGTGTAGTGAGGGTGAACTGGGAACGTCTGGCAGAGGATCCTGTCCGGGAGGTCTCCTGAAGCAGCTGACGGGTACCGGCAGGCCAGAAGGGCTGCAGCTGCGATGGTCGCGGATTCTAAAACTCGGGCATGGGAGGAGTTCGGGGATGCCATGGAGAAGGACTTTTCGTTGGCCTCAAGGAAGTTCTGGCAAACCATCCGACGGCTCAGGAAAGGAAAGCAGGGTCTACCCCAGGCTGTTCTCAGCGTGAGGAGGGCGGGGGGGGGGGGGGGGGGGGGGGGGGGGGGGCAGTGCTGACCCGGACTGGGGACATCGTCGGGTGGTGGAAAGAGCAATTTGAGGAACTCCTAAACCCGGCTAAAACATGTCTCCCGGAGAGGGGGCAGCGCCGGAAGACCCATATTCCTGTCAGAGGTCGCTGAGATAGTGAGAAAGCTCCTTGGTGGCAAGGCGCCAGGGGTGGATGAGATCCGCCCTGAGATGCTGAAAGCGCTGGACATTGTTGGGCTGTCTTGGTTGACACACCTTTTCAGTGTCGCATGGGGGTCGGGAACAGTGCCCATGGACTGGCAGACCGGGGTGGTGGTTCCCATCTTCAAGAAGGGGGACCGGAGAGTGTGCTCGAACTATCGTGGTATCACACTGCTCAGCCTCCCGGGAAAAGCTTATGCCAGGGTGCTGGAAAGGAGGCTCCGACCGCTTGTCGAACCTCAGATTCAAGACGAGCATTGCGGATTCCGTCCCGGCCGTGGAACAGTGGACCAGCTTTTTTGTAGACTTGGAGAAGGCTTTCGACCGGGTCCCTCTGGGGTTTTTGTGGGGGGTGCTGCGGGAGTATGGGGTGCCGGACCCGTTGGCACGGCCCATCGGGTCTCTGTACGTCTGCAGTAGGAGCTGTGTTCGTATGCTTGGTAGTAAGTCAGACACGTTCCCCGGTGGTTGTTGGCCTCCGCCAGGGCTGCCCTTTATCATCGGTACTGTTCGTGACTTCCATGGACAGGATATCTAGGCGCAGCCAGGGGGCAGAGAGGATCCGGTTCGGGAGTCTCGGGATCACCTCTCTGCTGTTCGCGGATGATGTGGTCCTCTTTGCTACCACGGACCGTGACCTCCAGCATTCACTGGGGCGTTTTGCAGCCGAGTGGGCAGGGGTGAGAGTTAGCACCTCCAAATATGAGGCCATGGTACTCTGCCGGAAACCGGTGGATTGCTCCCTCCAGGTGGGGACAAACTGCCTTCCCCCAAGCGAAGGAGTTCAAGTATCTCAGGGTCTTGTTCACAAGTGAGGGTAAGGTGGAGCGGTAGATCGACAGGCGGATCGGTGCGGCTGTAGCAGTAAAACAGGCACTGTACCGGTCCGTCTTGGTGAAGATAAGCTGAGCCGGATGGCAAAGCTCTCCATTTATTGGTCGGTCTACGTTCCAACCGAAAGAACGAGGTCTCGGATAAAAGCGGCCGAAATGAGCTTCCTCCGTAGGGTGGCCGGGCTCAGCCTTAGAGATAGGGTAAGGAGCTCGGACATCAGGAGGAAGCTTGGAGTCGAGCCGCTGCTCCTTCGTGTCAAAAGGAGTCAGCTGAGGTGGTTCGGGCATCTAGTCAAGATGCTTCCTGGACACCTCCCATTAGAGGTTTTCCAGGCACGTCCAACTGGTAGGAGACCCCGGGGAAGACCAATGACACACTGGAGGGATTATATCTCCCGGCTGGCCTTGGAACGCCTCAGGATCCCCAGAATGAGCTGGAAAGTGTTGCGGGTGAGAGGGAAGCCTGGGTCGGTCTGCTGAACCTGCTGCCACCGCGACCCGACCCCGGATAAGCGGCTGATAATGGATGGATGGATAGGGTTAAGCAGCCTTACAATGGCCGATAGCCATTCCTTCCTTTACTACCATTATTATATCATATCCTAAGATGCAGTTATTTCAATCAGGAGAGACTAAACGAATAAATAAAGGATAAGTGTTTATTGTTAGCAGATGATATGTGATGATAAAGTCTCAGAGTCTTTGGCGATTGGACTCGACAGGGAGATTTGTAATTGAGGGCCGTCTGCCCTGATAAGCAAAAAGATAAATCCCCCCTGGAGTCCAGACCTTGTGGTGGTGGTGATAGGAAAATCAGCAGGAAAATCTTTTCCTGCCTGCTTGAGGTGGGTTTTGTCTGTCTGAAAAAAGAGTTGATTGGGTAAATAGATTATTAAACCTGTTGAAAACCATAGACCCCCTAGGGCAGGGGTGTCAAACATACGGTCACCGGGGGGTCCAGCTCAGCCAGCCGGATAACTGTTAAAATGCCTTCTTTTTTTTAATGAGGAACACTGTGACGGATAGGATTTCTGATCTTTCAGCAGATTTGGATAGCCGAAAGAAGCATAAAGGTAAGTCATTTGTATCATTTTCAGTTGCAATCGATGAGAGCACTGGCATCTCTTTCCTCTTTGATAGCGCTTATAGTTAGGGCTGTTTCAGGCTTATAGTTAGGGCTGGCTCAGGTTTGCCCTGGTCCAGCCCCTAGATGTGCTGCTATAGGCCTAGACTGCTGGGGGACATCTTAGGATACACTGAGCTCCTCCTCTCCTTCTCTTCCTCTTTCGCTCCTCCTCTCCTCTTCTCCTCTTCTCTCTCTCCTTCTGGATAAATTATTGTCTCTTCAATGCACATTACTAACTTTACTTTCTTTTTTCATGGATTCGTAGCTGCCTGGAACCAGTCCTGCCTGCTGCCATGGTTCTGCTGATGGAACTGGCCTGGAACCGGTCCTGCCAGCTGCCATGGCCACATGACATCTATTGCTTCTGTCCATCCGGGGAGAGGGATCCTCCTCTGTTGCTCTCCCTCAGGTTTCTTCCCTTTTTTCCCTGTGAAAGGGTTTTTACTATCTTTATTGGGGGAGTTTTTCCTGATCCGATGTGAGGTCCCAGGACAGGATGTTATGTTACAGATTGTAATACAAGGCAAACTTGTATTTGTGATGTTGGGCTATACTGTATAAAATAAACTGAATTGAATTGAATCACTTTGGCTGTCACCGAGGAATTCCTTGAGTTGATTCCCATGACAGACACCACTACAGCCAATTACATAGTTAGCGCTCTCGTTAAAGCACTGGACCGGGTCGGAGTGGACCGGGTCGGAGTGGACTGGCCCCGCGCTGTCAGTGTGGTACAGACGGTGAACCGTCGATGATCGGGAGAAAAACAGGCGTTGTGACGAAATTCAGGGCGAAAGTTTAAGCTGCAAATGGAGGATAATGTTATTGGACATTTCACTGTATTTTTCACCGCGAGGCATTGTGTTGCAAGTCGTTAAAAATGGATCCCGTCATGAAAGTGGTGTCAAAAAGGGAGGGAATCTGCGGAGAAGAAACCAGGCAGATAAACAGTGGGCTGATGTCTGAGTTTTTGGTCTTTATGTTTCTAGTTTATTGTAGAAAGACCTTAAAATAGGGTTTATCATCCAAAAACCTTCACCAATGATTTAAACATAGAGAAATATTGTCGTTACGTATGCGTTAATATGCTGGTTCGGCCCACTTGAGATCAAAATGGGCAGCATGCGGCCCTTAAAATGAGTTTGACACCCCTGCCCTAGGGGGTCTAGACCTCTTTTTCCCTGTGTTTGAGTCGCTTTTGGCTACTAAATTCTGAAAAAGCAAACAATTAACTCACATGATTGATTGCTGGTTATTCTGTGGGTGTCTTCCTGGATATACATTTATTCACACTGTCATCAGGAAATGGTAATGGTATTGGTAAATGGACCCGTACTTGTAGAGATCTTTTCTAGTCTTCCGACCACTCAAAGCTTTAACACTACATGACATTATTCACCCATTCACACCCATTCACGATGGGAGGAGCTACCATGAATGAGCCACATCATTATCAAACATTCATCCACCGTAGAACAGCTACGGGAGACATGTAGGGTTAAGTGTCTTGCTCAAGGACACATCAACATGGGCTAGCGGAGACGGAGATCAAAGTCCATCCTCCTCTCTTTGTTAACAAACAGTTTAATGAGGCGTTTGTACAGTTTATCGGTGCGCTTCAGTTCCAGTAACAGCTCCTTCTCGATGTCCATGGACGCCTGTGAGGACAGTCGAGCTTCCCAGTTGTGTTTCTGGAATAAGGTTCCATGCGCCCATAACCCTCCGTGAGAAAGGCGTTGTCAGTAAATCCGCCACCAAGTCTGTTTCTCCTCCTTTAGCCAATGAGTGTTAAAAAACAACACCAAGCAAAACACTAAAAATGTCATAACTTCTCTTGTTTCAACCTGAACTCTTCTTACTACTACTGAGTTCTGTTAGCAGCTAGCTAGCTTTCTGTTGACTAAAGTCACGCTGGCCCACTGACCAATCACAGCGCATGTTAATACTGACGTACTTCCAGGCCACCTCACAGGCCCTGGCATGTCAAACTAAAGATCTGATTGGTTGAAGACTATGACATCACAATAACGTCCCTGTGTACTTTAATCTGCAAAGGCCAGCTAGAAGGCTTCGGGCCGCTCTTCTTCCATAGAGACATAGAGGTGAAATCTGATTGGATAAGAGCTCTCCTTAAAACCAACTGCACTATAAGCAGCGCTGCAGGCTGGAAGCAGATCAACAGAGGAAGACAGGAGCTGTGCAATGAGAAAATAAGCTAATAGGGAAAAATAATTATAATACATGTAGTGTATTTGTGAAAAACAATTGAATTATAAAATAGCTACAACTTTGTGATTGTTTAGGCCAGCAGGCCCTGACGGTCCACCACCGGTCGGAAGTGATCAATCATGAGTGCCTCCCTGAGTTTCCAACCCTGAATTGCCAAAGGTCAGGTCAATTTGCATTCTTGCGTGTATGCTAGCTGCTCTGTTTGTTCGCTACAGCTCTACATAGGCAGGTTCCATTCTTTGCCTCTCCTGTTGTTGGTTTCTTGCTCGCCGTGCATGCACAACTCTCAGATGTTGAATTGAAGCATGAGAGTTTATATTGGCTGTTAATAACTGTGCATCTAATAAATCTGACGCCATACCCACATCTCTGATTGGGGTTTTAGGTTTAGTCGAGCCAGACAAAGAATGAGGAATACATTGTTTCTGGGGATTACACACACGTTATCTCTAAGCAGAGTCTAATAACATGTAGAAATGATGTGGAATGCTCCCTTAAATAAAGAAAATGCCCTGAATAGAAGGCAGTGGAAAATATAATGTTAAATCTTTGCATACATGATGAGTACATGCAGTAGTTGGCTATTAAAATATCAAGTGGGTAAGTATTGAATCCTTTGGCTTCTCTCTGCTCCAACACTGTCTTCCTCTTGTCAGCAGAGAGACAATAACAACAGTCGAAGCGTTTCATCTGCACCTGAAAATCTGCTTGACGCCTACACTCTGTGCAGATGCTTTTATAAATGTCCATGTGTCTGCATGTTCCGTGTCGAGCTAGTGTGTGTCTTTTCAAAATGACTAAACACGTGGGAGTTTTCAACCGCCAGGCTACATTTCCCTGCTGCATAGTGATCCTCTCCTCTGATCTGGGGACAAGAAGAAAAACAAAAAGGATGTCTCCCACCTCTGACACGTTTACCTAGATAGAGCCCTTACACAATCATACTCCATGCTTAGATATCTCGGTTAGAGGACGGCGAGACACCAAATGACGTATTCAATCCAAAATGGAATGAAACTTGTCCAATAGCAGCATTTGAACACTGCTGGCATTTTCCTCATCTTTCTCTGAATTGAGTCAGAGTCAAGCAAGATAAGTAATTTTACTTGGTGTCTCTTCAGTGCCTTGAATTTGAATGTGGTTAGACTGCTGGATACAAGTGGGAAGGTATAGTACAGATTGCTCTTTGTGGCAATCTCTATGAGAAAATAACGTGTCTCACAGTTACAGCTTCCTTAATGTGCTGGATAGGAGGACTATGCACATCAAGTAACACATGGACACTACCTCATAAGCATTTGTTGGCTACTAAACTTTTACACTTTATTCAGATTGTTGTGAAAACCTGGTGTGTTTTAGTTGTGTTAGCAGCTCCAGGGATGGCATTGTCAGTAGGTTGAACAACCACTTTGGTGGACTGAAATATCTCAACAACTATAGGATTAATTTCCATGGAATCGTATAGGGGCATGCATCGTACCCAGAGGACGAATCCCTGACTTGGTGATCTCTTGACCCTTCATCGAGCACCAACATTAAATCAAAATCATCGGGCATACATAAGCCATACATTTATGGCCAATTATCTGGAAAACAAATGACATTGCTGCTAATTAGCAAATGTTAGCGGAACACATGCTAGTAATCATGGTACCTGCTAAACATCAGCATTGTACTGGCGTGAGCATTTAGCTTCACACAGTCACTAACATGGTTGTGGACTCTTATCTTGTCATAATGACACATTTCAGCGTTTATCAGGCAGTTTCCTTGATGGCATAACTTTATGTGACTTTCTGTTCTTTGGTCCACATGTTTTTTCCCACTCCAGACATTTATATCTGAGTGCATGTCCTGATGTCTCCACTCAGATATCGGCCTACAGCAGTGCATTTCATGTAATGGGCCCATGTTGTTTTTTTGTGAAGTCTGAAAATATGTTTTGCTCTATCAAATGATGAATCAATGCAATCCTCAACTCTGCAGATTCAACTTGTAAATTAAAAACATATATACTTTCTCTTTCTTACATTTCTTTTTAATGTACCATTTACTTCTTGCTGGCTTCTTTTTTGTGACAATGAACTGTATATCATTGCATGCCCTACAATGTAAACTCTGAAGTTATTTGATTCATAGAACTGTTCAGTAATCTTTTCTGGTCACAATGTTTTAGGAGTGTAGTGAATGCCACATGACTTCATAATTTAAAATATTTTGGTGGATGATGTTTTTTATGGCCTATTTTATGTCCAACACCAACGTTAAAATTCACACTTTCTACAATATAGATGAGGAACATCTATAGTGTTGTTAAGAATAGGAAAACATGTTATTGACAAAACATACCATACTGGTCAGGGTTAAAGCACTTGATTAAATGGTAGCCGTTCTCTTCAATTCTGTTTATTTTGTATAGCCCAAACATTACATATTACAAATTTGCCTCAGGGCTTTACAATCTTTACGACATCCCTGTCCCAGGACCTTACATCGGATCAGGAAAAACTCCCCTAGAAACAGAAAAAAAAACATTCTCAGGGAAAAAAGGAAGAAACCTTCAGGAGAGCAACAGAGGAGGATCCCTCTCGCTTTCGTCACATTTTTTTTTAACTAGTCCAGTAATGTGGGAGAATGCTGCAGAAGGCAGCTGTGAAGGGCAATTGTGCATGTCTCCTGAGCTCCGTGGCCTTGCAGCCGCTGGTTTTCCCTCCTATGCTTGTTTCCCCTCCTATCTCTCCTCCGCTCTTCAATTTGTAGGAGCTCTTCATCTTTATACTCTGGCTCAAGGACCTCATTCCCCTTGTCAAAAAAGCTAAATATTGTAATGGTCAAATATAGTGTTGTAATCTTGTGAGGTTAAGAGAGTCTAAATTGAACCTTAAATGACCCTCAGAGCCAAATGGAGAGGAGAAGCAGACGTACTGGGATCAAAGGGATGTTGATCTTCCTGCACTGGTAGAGGGGGAGGGTCGTAAACAGATAAGGTGTTGATTCTCAGGACAAATGGAATGTTTGGAGGGGACAGTTGGTGTTAATGTTTTTCTAACAGACTCCGCTACTCTGGGGTCAACTTTAATTCAGAGACGTCATTCCTTTTTAACAGATCTATAGGAAAATCTTCCATTACAATATTCAGCCATTATATTGAACAACGTTAACATTTTTAACAGATCTATAGGAAAATCTTCCATTACAATATTCAGCCATTATATTGAGAAGGGCTTTCTGTACTCCGACAATAAAATAAAATAATAATAATAATAATAATAATAATAATAATAATAAAATAAAATAAAAACAATAACAAACAATAAAATTGGCCAAGCATGGACTCACATACCACCAATGTCTTCCAGCAACATGTCACCTCACAAAATTTCAGAAGAAGACGTATACTTGAGCAAAACTCTGGGAACCCGGAGAAGACGAAGGAAAATAAGACTGCAAATAGAGATGTTCATTATACTTTGATCACAAGATGAAAAGTACAGCAAAAACCTTGAACTACGCCTCAAAACGATAGAGAGAGCTGGTGTGAATCCTAGGATCAGCGGGGAGTTGTTTTCTTTCCACTTTTGTTTATCCGGTTGTGTAATTTAGAACATTCAATACACACCACTGTAAATGGTACATAAGTACCAATATGATGTGCTGAGGCAGAAGTTGTGCATCTAATACACTTTACTGACAATCTGCAGAAAATGATGTATATTGCAACACCAAGAACAGTAAAAATGGGCAGTGAGTAACTTTTTGATTTAGTTTTGGTTCAGTTGCTAAGGAGAATTAATCTTTCACTGAAATACCGGCAATTGTTTTTGTCTTCAGGTCATTGTCGTTCATTTAAGTGGTGTATGGGCTCTTTTAAATGACTGCAGCATCATTTGGGAAATTATTTCAGAAAGTTGATTGTTTAAGTATGTATGTGATAGGAGATGTGGCTAATCTTTAAATAGTTCCAGCTCAGTATTCCTAAGAAATGTGTTCGTAAACAATTACAATGTACAGTGTCATGTGCCCTTGATGTAGCAAGGTGGAAAGTACAAAACACGAAACATTACTCTTCCATTCAAGGAAGTTGAAACACAGCCCCAAAAAATGCGGGTGATGAAAAAATATGAATCACATTGATCACAAAGTGTTATCAGGTATAGTTTTAGTTCAAAATAAAGTAGAAAAAATAACTTATCTGTCTTGGAAATCAAACACGGACCATCAGTATGTCTATCGACTGAGCAAACACAGCCGCTTGGTCCAGGTTGAACAAAGGTGAACCCTGACTTGTGATGCACCAGAACTGGCTGAAGATTGATCTGAAACAGGAAACGCATTCGTCAAATTCATCCAATGTGTGGGCTTCAATCAACTTAAAAGGGAGTGTATATTCAAAGGACGGAAAGTAATATACTCTACATTTCTGATACCCAAAAGTCATCTTTTTGTTAATGATTATTCCCTAACCTTAAAAATGGGTTTAGTTGTCTAAAATCCATACCTTAACTGTAGTTTATTTGTCATCATAATCTTTCCCCAACCGTATTGCCAGATAAGAATATTAATATTGAGTTATTTTGAAATCCCTGTATTCAATGTTGCTCCTGTGACTAAATAACAAGAGATCTGGACTTTCTTGTATTGACAATATGCTCCAAGTTTATGTTTCAGCGCTCAATTTAGCGGGACCAAGGGATTTAGGGGGCATCAGGGGTTACCGATACAAAAGATAAGATCAGAGCAAATATAATCCAAATTGTGCATCAGATCTAATTTAAAGGGCAGAGGAGTACGTAAATAGATGGAGGGATAGATCCTTAGCAATCTATCGGTCCGTCCGTCCGTCTGTCTCCGTCCCTGTTGAATATTTGATAGTTTTGAGACAGGCCAGTAGAGACAAAAAAAAGACAAACTGAACAAGCTGAAAACTCAGAGGACCAGTTTGTTTCAGGACAATAACAACCAGAACCATACAAAATGTCCATGTACATTCCATGGAATAATTCCATAGATGGCTGGAGGCTGAGAGAGTACTTCCCAAACACTTCAATATTGCTCTGATAGTAAGCTGGATGTGCAAGCTGGTTAGGCTGGTTGAGATATGAGCGTGCCAGCACCCTTGGGAGAAAACGCTGCATTAGGCCACAGTGTGACACCCGAGCCATCTGAGTTCCACCTCAGACGCGATTCACTTACAGGCAGGGCGTGTAGCTCGCCTACTCGCTTTGCCGAAGTGAAGGCATGGAGAAAAAACAGTCTTTGCCGACAGCCATCTCAGCTCTGCCTCTGCCAAGATTTCAGAGGGAGTCGAGCATAGGGTGTACAGTACCACGGACGAGTTCCCTGAGGGGTGCTCGGAGGGCGCAGTCGCTGAGCCCCCTTTTAAAAAGAACCCTAGCCCAGGGGTGTCCAAACTATGGCCCGCAGGCCAACTGCGGCCCATTTTTTATTGGCCCGCAGCAGGTTCTAAAAATATAATGTCGAGAAAGTCAAGCAAAAAGCATCTAGCCTACCAGCTCAACAATCTTATTTTTGCCCTCCGAACAAAACACGAGAAAATGCCACACTAGCAGCTATGAGGCTCAGCTCACAGCGCGACACGGGAAACCTCTCAGACGGAGACTTCATAACACAGAGCTCGAAGACTTTTCAGCTAACTTAAAGCATCAGGTGTCAGATAAAGCTTGTGCTTTGATGAGAACACAGACGCCGCTCAGCTGTTCCTTTTTTGCGGGGGAGTTGACAATAACTTTTGCATTACGCAGGAGCTGCTGGATTTGAGTAGTCTCAAGGGCACAACAATGGGGAAGGACATGTCTGAAGCTGTGTAAGATCCACCACAGAGAAGTTCAAGCTATTCACCTTATAGGCTTCCTTTCGGCAATATTATCAGAAAACACTCCATAAACTTTCATTGTTGCGCCGATGATACTCAACTATATCTGTCGATCAAGCCAGATGAAATCCACCAGGTCGCTAAACTTCAAGCGTGTCTTAAAGACATCAAAACCTGGATGACCTGCAACTTCCTGATGTTGAACTCGGACAAGACTGAAGTTATTTCACTCGGACCAGAACACCTCAGAAGTCAAGTATCTGATGATATGGTTTCTCTGGATGGCATCGCTCTTTCTCCTCATCTACAAAGCCTTAACTGGCGATGCACCATCATATGTTAAGGAGCATATAGTGTCATATTACCCCACTAGAGAGCATATAGTACCATATTACACCAACTGCGCTCACTGAATGCAGGGTTACTTGTGGTTCCTAGAGTATGATGTAAAGTAGGTAAAGTAGGATGGGAGCCAGAGCTTTCAGTTATCAAGCTCCTCTGTGGAACCATCTTCCACTTTCAGTCCGGGGGGCAGACAGTCACCTCATTTAGTAGTAGACTTAATAAAGAAGGCCCTCTGGCCATGTCTGTAAAAACCCTTTCACAGGGAAAACAGGAAGAACCTTCAGGAGAGCAACAGAGGAGGATCCCTCTCCCCGGATGGACAGAAGAATAGATGTCATGTGACCAGAATGAACAACGTAACAGAGTTACAGCACATTACATGAATATGACAGAAATTATTCATATAATGAGTAGTAGGCATGGACCATGATCCAGATAGCCACGATCCATGAAGCAGAAGGAGGGAGAGAGGAGGGGGGGCATCAGCAGGGCCATGGCAGCAGGCAGGACCAGTTCCAGGCAGCCACGATCCATGGCAGGGGGCAGGAGGGGGCAGCGCCGGTTCAAGGCCATGCCCTGCAGCTCTAAAGCTGAAAAATTGAATCTCGATTTTTGGAAATTCTGTATTCAATCTGTATTTGAAAACATAACTTTACTCATGTGGACGAACTGTTTTGGTGATGGAAATTGGTTTACCAAAGGTCTTAGGTTCACAAAAGCAGTGGAATATATGAATTAAATGGTAGATACATGTAAATAAATGTCTAAAAATGTTGTATTATCGTTTTTTTAGTAGAAATGTGGTCTGTCACTACTTTTATCAAAATGAAGATAAAAAAATATCTACAGGACGAAGATGGAGAACCAGCTGCAGCAGAAAGTGGCCCAACCAACAGCCTGTGGGGGACCAACAGTGGGTGAATGATCTGAACTTATTCTTTAGAGAATGGATTTGATCAGCCATCCACCCCTCCCCCCACCCAGACCTCCCTGCTGCTGCAACCCTCATCATATGCACCCCCTGTGTATTTCTATTGGTCCACCCCCTTTCAACAACACTCGCCTCCCCTCCACACAGACAGCACTCCGTGACCAACAACCCACCCCCACCCCAGCCGTCATCTACCTCCTACAAAGATGCCTCTCTCACCTGGAAAAGGCTGGAAGCACTGTGAGAGTCATGCTTTTCAACTCCAGTGCCTTCAACACCATCCAGCCTTTGCTTCTGAGGGACAAGCTGGAGCATACCGGGGTGGACCACCACCTCACTGCATGGATCCTGGATTCTCATCCTGTCAAGACCCGGGTGTGGTGCACAGACTCAGGTGTAGAGGAAGGAGACCGGAGGCAGGTTTGAGGGGGAAAAATCCAAAACGTACTTTACTCAGTTAAACTTCGGAAAAAAACAAAACAAAACTAGGAACTAGAAAAAGGTGGCACATGACATGGAACACACCAACATGAACACACAGGAACAAAGACAGTCTGACAGGGGACAAGGGAAAGCGGGGGAATATATATAGGAGGGGGGAAACACAGGTGAAGGGAATCACAATCAGGGGACACACAAACACACACACACACACACACACACACACACACACACACACAATTAACACAACCCACAGGGCGTTACACATCCCTGATGAACAACACGTAAGACAGAAAGTATGTCTGCTTTTGGTGATGTATGACCTGCTGCTATGAGTAGCTCTCAACCGACATTGACATACATTGTTCACCCAGGGAAAGGTTACACATAGGAGGCATAAAGAAGAAGCATGGAGTTACTGAGATGAAAAGTTTGGTGAACTTTCAAACTCCAACACATCACCAATAGTGAGTGAAAGTCAAACAACGTATCCTCACACAGCTGTTCCTATGATATCTTAAAAAAATGTCCTACTCATTTTTGTTGATTTTCCTACGAAAGTCCAGCAACATATGTCAATTACGGTCTTTTTAAAACAAATGAATATTTATTTGTTTGTAGGCATAACATGAATGCTGAATGAGACCAGCCTCAGTCAACAGCCATCGCTAACTTTAAACATAAATGCGTGCTTCAGGAGTGTACAACACATTAGTTAGCTGTACATCATATTTATACATCATTAAACACAGGAGAAGTCTTTGAAGGAAAGTCAATCTGCCACTAATGATGACATGAATCATGTTAGTAACACAGAACACAAATTGGCCTGGGTAGGAAACGGTTCTGTCCTCCCAAATGCAGTGCTTCTCTTTGGCTAATGAGCAGGGCTAAAACATGTCACTAACAAGCAAAACACATCATCAGAAGAGGAGGTAAAGCCTGAAACACGGAGAGACTTCCTGTTGTCTCTTACTGTGGAGCTTTCAGCATGCAAGCGCAGCAGTAATGATGTCTAATGATGGAAACTAGTGAGACCCCCAGATGTATGTGCCAGAGTTTGTGCCAGCCAGACATCCATCTCTGATTCCAGTGTTTATTTTCAGGCCGGTTTACCCTATATGTTACTCTAGCCCTGTGCAGCTGGCCTGACTGACTGTCTTTGTTCACAGTCACCCCTCCCCCGCCCCTAACCCCTCTCGTCTTCCCCGCCTCTTTCTCAGCCTTCTCTCCCAAACAGGCTGCCTGTACTTTTATTTTTCCTGGCAGTGTTCACCTCCTGCAGCTTCAGTCTGTCAGAGAAAAGCTCAATACTGTGGGAGAGAAGCAGAGGATATACCTCTCCATGAAAATCACAAGCAGATGCCTGTTGTTTCCTTCTACATTTCTTTTCCCCCCATCTTCTTGTCTTATTTTTCATCCTTGTCTACTCTCCTTCCTCCTGGGAAAGATTTCACAGAATTCTGCTCTTAGGCATGTACAGCTTTCCAACAGAAAAAGTCTTGTTCATCTCACGATTGACAGCTGAATTTGAAATTCTCAAAAATGAAAGATGTTTTATGAAATCACACTCTTGATATTCTAAATAAATCAAGAACAGTAAAAATAACTTTGTAATTTATATTCTAGGTTTTGCTTCTACTCAACAGTTCCACACGTTCCCTCTATTCCCCCATCACAACTTAAAGGCCTAAATATTTGCCCAAGGAAGTAAAGCGGATATAAAAAGTCATTCTTGGCTCAGCATGGTAAGGGTGGAATGTTTTCTGATCCAGCCAAATCAAATCCAGATGGAGTATAAAAAAGAAGGAGTCATGGCAGGAGGTAGTAGCTAGGTAAACACTTCCTGTTTGTTTTGGTCTGTTCCAGACAGGGCCCTGTTTCTCGTACCTGGCTGAACAAAGTCAAGCAAATGTCCTAATCTCCAGCTTAAATTAGCGAGATGATTGACATCAGGCTATCTGGGTTGCTTCACGGCCGATCCGCGCTGAAACGGTCTCGTTAATTCTAGCCAGACGTCAGCCATCTGGATAAATGCGCGCGCCCGCTCCTCTTCAGAAGGATAATAATGGAGCACTGACACCACCATGTTCTAACAGTACAATGGCAAATAAACTCAGAGGAACCTCTTTTTATTTCTCTACTGAGAAGCAGGAGATGATCATGAAGGCATATGAGGAAGTCAAGACCGTAATCATTCACAGCAAACGCGTTGCGAATATTCCAAAGTTTTTGCAACATTGTTGCCGTGAACGCATCTTTAACAGCGCCCCCGCTGCCAGACATAAGCGTCGCAAATATAGTTAAATGCGTCAGTGTTGGGAAAATGTATCGGCAAATTTTAAGTGCTTCATCAACCAAATCAATCAGATTATATTTACGAATAAATATATACTTATGAGGATATATGTACTGTATGCGCGTATGAATCATGTACTATATATGTGTATATACATGTATGTGTAGATTACCATATAACTAGGAGTTTGAATATGTGTATGGGCGGATCAGTATGTATGTATTATTCATAATCAGAAATTCAATCAATTGAAGCAGTGAAAATAAATTGTGTGTAATTCTCTGTATTCTCATCACGATCACCTTAATCATGTTCTACAATAATGCTATGCATGGTGTACTAATAACACTGTCATATAATTATGAGTGCTTTAACACATCCATAAGTTTCTTAAGAGCTAAATAAACTTAAGAACAGCGGCATGCAGCGGCTGATAGTCTGTGTCTGTCAGACGGGCGATCGGCTGCGCCTGTGGTGATCAATGTCCGCGGCTCGAGAAGCTTGTAGTATTTTTTAAGCTTTGTTGGTCACATTTGGACTTGCACATCTATATAAAATAAGTTGTTTATGTGCACATTACAATGCATGAAATATGATCATTAATAAGGGATATTATTATGAGGGATTTGTAATTGTATGCATATGAAGGTCACTTTTATTACTGTAGAATGATTGATGTGTGAATGAATGTTAGACAAATACTGCATGCTGCATGATATATTGACTGCTGCTTTAAGGAGTTGTAGTTCTCTTGTTCGCCTGAGGGGGCGGAGCCGAACATTGACTTTTGAGACAATAGACACAACCCTTTTTGGGGAAGAAGAAGAAGAAGACGACGACGACGAAGAAGAAGAATAGTTCCGCCCCTGAAACGGCAGTTCCAACAACATGGTTATATCCAAAGGTAGATAAGCATTAACCAATAGGAAGGACTCTAAGTCCCGCGAATGAGTTGAAAACTAACCGGTACGCGAACGCTCGTCCTCTTTCCATCCGCCCAGCGAACCACTCGGACCTGTGATCTGAGGTGCGCCGTGGATTTAAGGGGCCCGATTCGGGAGCATAAGCTGTCTATCATTTTTTATTAAATATACTTTTGCTATAACTTTTTTGGATCCCAGACCTCATTTCCCACCACCTCCCAGGATCTGAACATATATCTCACAAGCTCTCTAAATAAATTATTTCTTGCCAGCAAAATCTATATCGCCGCATACAGGAAGTCATGATAATGTAAAGGATGGATCCTGGCGATCTGAAAGAACTCTCTCCCTATAAAACTAATATAACTAATATCGCTCCTTCATCAATGAGGAAGGGAGCTGCCGTTTTTGTCCGGTGGGAGTGGCCAGCTAATCCAGTGAATTTCAGTAAGCCTGCCCGGGAGCAGGTTTAAATTGTTGGCTGTGTTGCTATGGTGGTTAATCTAAGCTTGCTTCGAGAAACCGAGAAAGCCACACCTACGTCATCTTATCCTGATAATTAGCCCGCTAACTCAATAAGCCAGGTACGAGAAATACGGCCCAGCTCTATTTGTGAGCTGAGCTTCTTCATCATGGCAACCCATGACGGCACGTCCATAGAGGCTGGGCATCAGTCAAATTGTAGGTTTCTGTTTACAAATAAAAGGCCTTTAGGATCTTCCGATGTACAGAATCCCTTTGTTAATGAAATGAAAGGAAACATTATGGCCAATGAAATGTAAACTTCATGGTAAAAGAAGGGCTGGCAACACACAGCCCAGTGTCATGGAAGTTCTCGGAAATAGTCCTGAAATGCCATCTATTGGTTTTGTGTACAAGGACCTGAATTACCATATTTTTCACGTCACTCAGCAGCAAAATAATGCCAATGGAGAGTCAATTAGGATTATTGTTCATGGTGTACTAAGCAACAGTCAGAGCTAGTGACATAGTAGTAAATATTGAAAAAGAGCATTTATGGTGGGCGGGATTGGAGCTTTGTTTATTTTGTGTAGTTATTTTGATTGGAAAAATGTTCAAAGCTGCATTGTTCTTTTTACATTTCATTTAGCTGACGCTTTTATCCAAAGCAACTACAATAAGTGCATTCAACCATGAGGACAAACTCAGAACAACAAGAATCAAGAAAGTACAATTTCTTCAATAAAGTTAAACTATAAAGTGCTATCAGTAAGAGACATTTAAGTGCTACTAAAGTGCTGCTACGGCGCTACCTTCCCTATTCAAGGTGTAGTGGAAACACCGATTAGTTTGCAGTGTAACTGATGGAAAACTCTGCTTTCACTATGCCCTAACCCTGGTGGGGTTTGATGGCTCGTAATCAAAACAGCCTGGCCATCCCGGCTCTCCATGGTGAAGCAGATAAATGTGTAGCTAAAATGTCAAATAGAGTGGAAACACACTAATCTGTGTGCTGATTTGTTCAAGAATTTAGTATTTTTCCACTGTAGTAATATATTTTTGACTCAAGTAAAAGCTTATCATCATTACTTCCTCCACCACTCATGGGCACATCGTCAGTGAAGTCAGTAAGCGCCGCTCTGCTGCTGTCCTGTTTCCTTTTGTCCTGATAATATATTTGGATTTATTTCATTTAGTTCTGCAGCATTATATAGAATCTGCATCCTGTATTTTTCACACAGATATGTTCCACTTATGGAAGTGCATGAACACCCATAAATGCTGAATGAACTGGCTCTCTGTGTCAGTGGTGACTCACCAAGCCCACTGCCAGACTCTTGGAAACTGACCTGAATTTTAGCTTGGAGATAAGAGAGGTGCAGAAAGGAAGACAACCTTGTGATGTGGCTCCAGGGCTGGCCTCCCCAACCCACACAGCCACCAGCTGAGCATGTACTAGTCAGGTACAAGCACTTTCCAAGTGGCTTTGTAACTGTCAGTTAGGAAATCAATTAGATTGGTCAAAAACCAGCGAATTATTCAAGAGTACATATCATATACATATGTGGATATATCTATCCACATATGTCTGATGACTGACTGCAACCTTGCCATTGTTGTGGAACAATTTATACTCAAACAGAGCCGTGTGAAAGCTCATGAACATAGATGCTGCAATAGAAAAGATTGAATGTGAAAAAATAACCATTAATTCAATTCAATTCAGTTTATTTTGTATAGCCCAGAATCACAAATTACAAATTTGCCTCTGAGGGCTTTACAATCTGTACACACGACATCCCTGTCCCAGGACCTCACACGGGATCAGGATTGTGTTCACAGGAAGCCAGTGCAGAGCAGCTAATACAGGAGTAATATCATATCTTTTCTTTTGTTCGTACACAAGCTGCAGCATTCTGGCTCCCTGTAAAAACCACAAT
This sequence comes from Taurulus bubalis, assembly GCF_910589615.1. Lineage (NCBI taxonomy): Eukaryota > Metazoa > Chordata > Actinopteri > Perciformes > Cottidae > Taurulus > Taurulus bubalis. The sequence goes on from NC_136592.1 coordinate 1,957,959, forward strand.
CAAATTTAAAATCCTTCTCCTCAATACAAAGCCTTAATTGGTGATGCACTATCAGATCTTAACACTTCGCGACACAGATCCGCGTTTTGTATATATTCATATCTTCGTGATAAAACGGCACAGCAATATGATTTAAATGTTGCTGGAGATGTCCAGACTGTTCACTCCCTTGTCTTTTAGACAAGGGAGTGAACAGTCACCTTATGACGCTCGCCTTTCTCCGTGATTTGTCAATTCAGGTGTCCGTCGACAATTTGTGTGAAACTAACCAATGAACACTCAGAAAATCTCTAAGAACCAACCCACCCACCTACACTGCAAAAAGACACTGTTTATCAGTTAGATAGACACACTATCCACCTGAAAACCAGTGTTTTCTTGCAGTGCAACAAAAACAACACTGGCCACAGAGAGACGGCAGCTCGGCACAGATCATCAGCTGTTCACTTTTAAAAATTTGGTATTAGACATTTATTTACATGTGTCTACCATTGTATTCATATATTTCATTGCTTTTGTGAACCTAAGACCTTTGGTAAACCAATTTCTAGCACAAAAACAGTTCGTCCACACGAGTAAAGTTATGTTTTCACAAGAGAATTTCAAAAATCAAGCTTTAATTTTTTATTTTTAGGGTCATATTATCACTTTACACTTGTGCCTTAGGACAATGGTGCTTCATTATACAAAGAGCTGAGATCGTTTTGCAATTTTTGATATACAACACATGAGTAGTAGTATGTGTCAAGTGCCTTTAAAGGGTTAATTTAAGAAATTATGTAAAATTGCGAAAATTACCTCAGTCCCTAGAGGGTTGACAGCAAGACAACCAGAGAGAGACTCACAAAACAAATATAATGCAGTGACGTCATTGCTGGTCCAGATCGCCAATAACGACTATAAATGTGAGTTCAGCAACCACTCTTCACTCAACAGAAACTATCTTACATTCTACCTTAGCATCTCAAGTAGGCTAGAACTCCCATGGGTGCTGTCACCCATCTCTCCCATTCTAAGTGGGTCAGTGGGTCCAGTACACTCACCAGTTAAGTGCCGTTGCTGCAGCAAATGTAAGAAGATAATGAGCTGCAATTAGCAAGGCTGTCTTATCAGCTCCCAGCTATTAGATCTGCACTCTAACCCACCCTGACAGTGCGGGCCCTGGAGTGCTGCAGTGTTTATCTTTATAACTCCTTCTTTCCTTCCCTCCAGTAGAACAGTAGAATATGAAAGCTTGTGGATGTCGTCAGTTCTGCTCGGCACATTACAGCAGCATGCGTCACACAGACAGAGCAGGACTGAGGTCATAGTGAGGACAGCTAGTCACTGTCAACATGATTTAAATGTAAGATTGAAAACTAGTTTTAAACACATATTTCCTATAATGATTTATATCCTGCATGTATGAATCACACCTGTCTGGCATTGTTCCTCTGCTCTGGGATGTGTGTTTCATTCTTGCTCTGTAGAGATGCTGCCATAGAAATAGAATAGGAGTAGAAGGGACATTCCCATTTAAATCAAAGTAGCTGGATGGTCAGAGTGGTGGCCCTTTGTGGACCGTTGAAGCCGTTGAACTGCTCTATGAACAAACAAACGTATGGCATGTCACAGACTCACTCAGGTGAGGTTTTGCAGTCATGATTAAAACCTTAAAATATTTTTACTAAACATAGTGAGACTCTGGTTGTATAGAAGTCTATACTTCATGTTTAAAGCTGCATTCTCTCTCCTGACCACCAGGGGGCGACTCCTATGATTGTATAGAAGAAGTCTATGCTTCATGTGTCAAAGCTGCATTCTCTCTCCTGACCACCAGGGGGTGACTCCTCTGGTTGTATAGAAGTATATGATTCATGTGTTAAAGCTGCATTCTCTCTACTGACCACCAGGGGGCGACTCCTCTGGTTGTATAGAAATCTATGCTTCATGTGTTAAAGCTGCATTCTCTTTCCTGACCACTAGGGGGTGATTCCTCTGGTTGTATAGAAGTCTATGCGTCATGTGTTAAAGCTGCATTCTCTCTCCTGACCACCAGGGGGCGATTCCTCTGGTTGTATAGAAGTATATGCTTCATGTGTTAAAGCTGCATTCTCTCTACTGACCACCAGGGGGCGACTCCTCTGGTTGTATAGAAGTTTATGCTTCATGTGTTAAAGCTGCATTTTCGCTCCTGACCACCAGGGGGCGCCTCCTCTGGTTGTATAGAAGTACATGCTTCAAGTATTAAAGCTGCATTCTCTCTCCTGACCACCAGGGGGTGACTCCTTTGGTTGTATAGAAGTCTATATAAATGACTCTTGATTGATTCCCTCAGTAAACATGGTAAACATGAGTTTATGTATCAATCTCTAGTTTCAAGTCTTCTTCAATACAGCATGATGTTCATTTGGTAAATTATGGTCATTTAGTCAAACAGACCATAAAGCAGGGGACGCTTTAGGGCGGGGCTACAAGGTGATTGACAGGGGATGCTTTAGGGCGGGGTTAACAGTTGATTGACAGGGGATGCTTTAGAGCGGGGCTTCAAGGTGATTGACAGGGGAGGCTTTAGGGCGGGGCTTCAATGTGATTGACAGGGGATGCTGTAGGGCGGGGCTACAAGGTGATTGACAGGGGAGGCTTTAGGGCGGGGCTACGAGATGTACCTTCTTATTCAGTGTACACTCTTTGTACTCCTGTTCTATTTCTATGACTGATGCTGTGTGTCTGTTTCATTCATGATGAGCATCAGATGTCTAACTGAGCCATTAGAGGAGCCAGACATGACATGAATCATAACACTGTTTAGAGCAGTGGTTCTTTACCTTATTGGAGGTACTGAACCCTGCAAGTTTCATCAGTGCATTCAACATGAATTTCACACAAAAACATAACTTAATGAATATTTACTGCAAATCAATGTGACGATAAGAAGAAAATGTGTGTGTTGCGGCCCGACATTGCTAGTGTGAACCGGGCTGTACTGTGTGTGTCTTGACCCGTGCCGAACTTCTGGGGTTCGATCGAACCCAGGTTAAGAACCACTGGTTTAGAAGAAGACTCAAATTACCTTTTGGATGGTTTGCACACCTGCATACTTCATATTTTAAAGCCATTTATTGCATGTTATTGACTTTTGTGTGTATTCATTTTTCATTCATGACTTACATTTATAACGTTTCTTTTGGAGAACAGTTTCTGATACGCATACAGTAGCTTAAGAGAAATTAATGAGAAAGACAGAGAGACCCCGCCCTAGAAAAGTCGAGAGCACAGCATTGCTGCAGTGAGATGAAACACACACACACACACACACACACACACACACACACACACACACACACACACACACACACACACACACACATGAAGGAAACACGGAACAGTGAGGAGAAGGTCCCCACCCTGTCTGTCTGCTTGCAGCAGTGCTGCAGTCAGACAAAGGGGAACAAAGGTTTCATAACAGGACAGCCGATGTTACAGCGGCCCCTAGTGGCCCAACACCGAACCCCAGCACAGTGCTTCAAACCACCACTAACAGCCAGGAGGCAGCATAATGTCATTATTTGGATATTTAATCATATTATTGTGACGGAAAGTAAAGATGGACATGATAGATATTATTAGATACAGAGACTTCTCCACCCAAAATCCACTAGGCTTGTTTCTGTAGACCGAATCATGTTTTACTTTACTATTTACCGGAGTATCGGCATTTCATTGTGCAATTGCATTTCTATTTACAAATGAGCACGAGCTTTTGAACCTTTTGTCTGTCTTTAACAAATCTAAATTACATTTATAATGAAATTGTTTGAAAGATTCATTATAAAAGTCATGTAGAAAGAGTTCATCCAGTTGAAGATGGAATGCTCTCCCTTAGCAGAGGCATGGAGATGTCTGTGACCTTTAACAAAAACATTTCTGTTTGTTTGCCAAGCCAGATTGAAAGTTATCAAACATACCTTTATCTTCAATAACTTGAAGGAGCTGCTCAGCAACAATTACATAACAGATGGGTCACGACTATTTGTGTTGTTTTTAATGGCCTTAAACACAAGGCCAATGAAAGGAAAGGAAGGACCATTTTAAAGAACTCTGAGAGTAAAATATGAAGATGGCAGGAGGAGAAGCACAGAAGAGAAATGGTGTCTGTGAGGTGTTATTTATTTGTATTTATTGTTTCATTTTGCACAATTCAAACAATAAAATAGAAAAATAAACCAAAATAAGAGATAAATGAACATCACAGTGCAGGAAGAGGCAAAAAGCCAACTGGGCTTATTTGAAGCCTCCACCTATATAATATTACAATTTAAAAAAATTATAAACATACAAAATGAAATATGCAAAAGACAGACAACAAAATACAAATACATAATGTAATTGTGTCAAGTGTGTGTGTGCATGTGAAAGTAAGCATGGCTTGTGTTTGTTCCGGATGTTGGATTATTTCCTAAGCAATGGTACATAATGAAGATATACCAGTTAAAAGGAGGAAGTCATGAACAGTAGCACATACGAACATCTTAGAAAACAGCAATTTGACTTTCTTTTAGGCAATTTTTTAAACATTTTATAGAGGGACATTCTTTTGTTGGGTGGGAAAAGTCATTCCATAATGTGTGTATCTGTCTGTGAGGTAGTGAAAGGTAACGGGGTCAAATTGGAACACTACTAGAGATTAAAAGAGGTGGATCGGGCACAATGTTGGATTTGATACATCAAACAATTATTAATACAATTCACAATCTTCAGTTAAGGAGGCAGACATGACAGCTGGAGCAGGTTGCACAAGCTATTACTTAAATTAATTAAACAGAGCTTAAGAAATTGTGTTTATTAGTGTTATTAATTATGATAAGTAAGCTGTTCTTGCATCTTAAACTTTATTATTGAGTAAACTCAAAGGTTTTTCCATGTGTAGAAAAAAACACACATTCAGTTCTGTCTTCCTCCATCAATTCAACTCAATTCAGTTTATTTTATATAGCCCAACATCACAAGTTTTCCTCAGAGGTCTTTATAATCTGTAACATAACATCCCTGTCCCGGGACCTCAGGAACAACTCCCCAATAAAGATAGTAAAAACCCTTTCACAGGGAAAACAGGAAGAACCTTCATAGAGCAACAGAGGAGGATCCCTCTCCCCGGATGGACAGAAGCAATAGATGTCATGTGACCAGAATGAATAACGTGAAAGAGTTACAGCATATTACATGAATATGACAGAAATTATTCATATAATGAGTAGTAGGCATGGTCCATAATCCAGATAGCCACGATCCATTAAGCAGAAGGAGGTAGAGAGGAGGGGCATCAGCAGGGCCATGGACCATGCTCACCTGGGATTTAAAGAATACTTTTCAATACCCATGTGTTTTACAACAGAAATTGCAGAACGATCTCAGCTCTTAATATGATGAGGCACCATTGTCATAAGGTGTCACACGTGTAAAGTGATAATATAGCCCTAAGCTAAGAGAGATCAAGCTATGCTCATTACATGAGCTAAAAAGGCTATCGTAAAATAAACACGACTGTAGTAACGATTACCGGAGATCCAACACTACTAGTTGTACTAAGTTCACTGAAAGAAAGTTAACGGGGATCGTGACAATATTTGATTACCCACCGTTCAGTCTTATAGAGATGCTGTAGCCATCTATCTCCCTGTTAGCGCTCGTTAGCTCGCTACCGCTAGCTCCGTGTTAGAAGCAGCTCTATCTGGCTACAGGTCCCGTTACTAGCGTAAATATGCTATTGCAAAGTTCAGTCAATACACTTACTCATCTTCAAATGGATCCCTTTGCTTGGCGTTGTCCTCTTCATCGCAGGAATCGACTCCTTCAGGCTCTATTTATGGTTGAAGCTGCGCTGTGCTCTCCAGTATAGTTTCGCTCAGCATCCCTGCTCTTTTCTCTCTCTTCCAGTGAAGCTGTGTAGCATCATACGCCGTGTGCTTTCCTCGCTCAAACATCTCCGCGACTTATTGACTGGCGTAATAGTCGTGCTACACAACAAATCGATAATGAAATTCGTTGCCAACTCTTTTAATAATCAAATTTTATCGATGTTATTGATTCATTGTTGCAGCCCTATTAGAATGTAGTGCTAAAAAATGGGTGGGCACAGCATATAGTGCTTGTTGTGGAGCTGAGCTAAAAGGGTGAACCAACCTTTTTCATTTAATCTCAACTTTAACCGTTAGTCCTCCTCCAATGATCAGTGTTCTGTCGCTCCTTCAGAAAGCTGTTGAAAGATGAGACTGAGTTCAAAGTGAGTTCATCAGTACTTGCGTCCAACTCTCACAGATCTCTTTCATGTCCTCGCAGTGAGATGACAGGCTGCAGTAAATGCAGTCTGTTTGAACATGCCGGGATTGTAGGTCTGCATAATGAGCATTTTTTGCCGACTTCTCTGGCAGTTCATAATTCATATTTTAGTAAAAAATATAGCAGTCTTTTTCCACACTTTCTTACTCTTAGTTTAAATGCAAATGAATTTCAAAGGAATAACATTATTTGCATGTTGAAAAAATGTATGTATGGAATGCATAGGCGGGAAAGAAAGGCATTTGTCCAAGCACAACACAGCAAATGAGCCATACTATGCTCTATGCTTCCATCTAGTGGCGTCATTGAACATGAAGTGGTGATGATGATGTATTAGTTTTTTTGCTTTGCTCTTCACTGTCTCGACAGAGTGAAGTGATGTTTGCATTGGCTCAAAATGTATTTATTTAAAACAGCATATGTCCATCACACATTCAGGCCACTCTTTTCATTTTGAACCAAGGAGTGCTGTTATTATGCCTTGTGTGGACAACCAGTGTCTGCTCTCCTCATCCCTTATGGGGGAATGTAGAAGCACATCAAAGTCCCCACTTATACGCATCACCTGCAGTCAGGAACTGAGCTTCTGTGTATGGCATCCGCTAAAGACTTCTGCTCAGATTGCTCTGACGTGAGCAACTGCAGTGCATCAAATGGCTGTCAGAGCATGACATAAGAGTGGTTGTGTGTATGTTCAATGGACAGCTGCATGTGCAGGATGATCAGCAGGGGGATCTTTTCTTGCCCCAGTTCAACAGGACACTGGACCTGTCGCACCAAGTGTGTGTTTCAGGTGAACTGAGAAGAGGAGTGGACTTTTTATTGATACAGTCTTCGTTAGGGAGGTTGGAACCTCTAGCCCAACCTGGTCATCCAAATATGGGACGATAAGTTCAACAAGTCAGAGCTAGATCTGCTTACCGTATGGGGAAACCCTCTTAGCACACAGTGGTTCTCAGGACTTGCAAAGCTTAGTGAACAGCTTTTCAGTGATTGTGTACAGATAACAGCCTGGAGGCCACTGTTTCCTCTGCCTCCTTGCTTCCATTCCTTCAACTGAAATGTGGCTTTCGGCATTGATCAAAATGCTGCTGATGCTATTTCATCCTGTCATGAGGGCTTAGGTGACAGGTCATTGTTCAGATATCCTCTAATGGAAATGTTTGTAGAGGTGTACAGGTGCACAGACCAATTTCACAACCTTAGACCCTCAGTGGGAATTGCCACTGATTTAACACATGCTGGTTAAACCCCCTATGAACCGTTCAAGTTTCTGTCAGCCAAAACAGCTTTGCATTTGGTCTGACATCTAGAATGAGAGGTAGTGATTTGTCTCTGTGGCTCTTTCATGTCAGCATCCACAGAGATGGCAGAGCGGCTGTTTTGCACCCTAACCAGCCTTTACACCAGAACGCATTACATGCTCTGTCCTGCAATGTTGTTGTAGCAGTGGAAGTGTTTTGTCAGAACTATTGATAACGATCTGTGCTCACCCTATCTGTCAGCACATATAGCCCTACTACTCTGCTCCTTTAGGAAACTGTTACAGTGAGAAACCAACATCTTTGCTTTCTCACAGCAGTAGGCTTTATTGTGCCAAGCCTCCATTCCCTCACAGTGAATGTTTGCACTGGTGAAGCAGTTAGGACAACTTACCCAATTTTGAAGAGTTGGACAGAATGCTATCAAACCATCCAACGTTGCATCCTACTTCAATGTAAACAGTGCAGGGCCAGGCTCCTAAAGTGACAGACTCAACTACTAACAAGGTGAGTAAGTCGCCTAATCCTGCTAAAGCTTACATTAGATAAATGTAAAAACATTAAAGCTTAGAGGACTCTCTGAACACCCTCATCAGAAAAAAAGGAGCTGACTAGAACACTGGTCCACGGGAGTTGAGGATGGACCACACTTTCCCATTGGCGAAGGTGATCGACTTTCTTTAATTCCACCTCTCTTTCGAATCGTACCGCAACAATAAGCAACCCTGCTTTTGCATCCTTCTCCTCACCCTCTCTTCGTTCCACCTGACCTAGCTGCGCCATTTTTCTTTCTCTTACGGCCTTCGCGGATCTACTGCATTTCTGGGTTGCAGTTGAATATTTAAAACATTACCTCCTAACTTCTAACACTTCTCCTTGACCTCTGTGGAAAACGTCAGCTGTTTGAATTTAAGCATAATTTTAGCAAAATGCTAGAAATTATCTATTTGAAAGATAGAAAATCAGTTCAGTTTTTACTTTGTAAAATATCTGAATTGGTAAAGTTAAGATATTTTTTGTATTTGGATGTGGTCAGAAATGTCCTGAACACACAGTGTTGGGGTAGTTACTCAGAAAAAGTAACTAGTTACTAGTTACTTCTGAAAATTGTAACTAGATTACTTTACTAGTTACTGTATTTGAAAAGTAACTTCCCTACTAGTTACTTTACTTTTCCTTTTTTTAAGCAAATGTCCAAATTAACCACAAAGATACATGGACAAACATCATGGCCCTTTCATCACTTTATTTTCAATAAAGGGCATCTCTTAGCCTTTCCATTTAGTGTATTGTAATTGTAAACATGTAAAACAAAATGGCATAAAACTCAGCCATTAACTTGAACGAACATTAACACTGTTCACACTGTCTGACCAAAGAAATATGCCTCACTTTAAAATCCACAAACAGGATACAAGAGGCTGTGTATGGTGGGGACATTCAGGTCAAACAGCATAACACATTAAAAACAGGCTTTTGGAAACATGAGACCCCACTAAACCAAATGGGGGCCGACTCCTAAGAACAAAACCAGCTTGTTATAGGAATCATTGTAGTGGTTTAAGAAAAATAGAAAAATGAATGGCACTTTTTCCCATAAAATAGAAACAGAAATGCACTTAACCCAAAAAATAGAAACTGAAAATGCAATTAAATAAACAGAAAATCCACTTCATCATTGCCTAAATAAACAGAAAGTGCCCTATATCCTATGAAGTTTATCATTTTTCTCTATTCCCTAACCCTTCAAAATAGTGATTGTATCGCATGAGTAAAAGTCTCTTGAATCTTTTATCCGACAGCCTGTTCCTCCTTGGGGTCAGAACAATACTGCCCAGGCTGAAAGCCTTTCGACAGTGTAACTTGTTTTATTACATGATTTACTCTTATTGTGAAGAGCATGTAAACAGGAAGTGCTTTTACTTTGAAGACATAAAGTACAATGATACGTGCTTGTTGACGCTAACTAATGTTGATGTTACGTGTGGAAAATATATTACATGTCAGGTGCAAGAGCGCGTTCTCAATGCTTTAACAGTTGTAATACTGCAGTGCACCAGTAAAGTGATTCCATTCATACCAGACGTGTCTTGGTCCTCATTAGAAGCTCCACTTCATTACAGACAGGTGCACTTGATGGTATTGTTGTGTTGTATTGCTTTGCAATATCCGTAATCCTAGGGAACCTGGAGAGAACCTCCCAGTTGGATCCGGGCACTCCGTCTCCGTCTCCGTCTCATCCATTCCCCGCTTCCCTCCTTCTACGCACCAGCAGCTACGTCACTCAAATCGCTCAGATCGGAGTTCTGTGATAGACTGTTCTATCAGGAAGTGTCGTGTGACTCGCGCGCCGCTAAAAGAGAACTTTTCGGACTGGTAAAAATGTCTTTAGTAACGCAGGAACGCACGTTACTGAGGTCTAGTAAAGTAGTGTAGTTACCAATATTTTGAGTGTAATGCGTTACTTTACTTCGTTACCTATAAAAGTAATTACATTACTGTAATCCGTTACTTTGTAACTCGTTACCCCCAACACTGTGAACACATATATATCAATCAGATATAATTCAATTAATTATCTTACCATTAACCCTCAAATCAAATGATGAATACACTTCACGCACAATTTATTTGTATTTTCTCTTTAAACCCTCTGGAGTCGGGGGTCATTTTCTCGATTCTACATAATTTCTTAAATTCACCTTTTTAAAATCACTTGCATATGATAGATACCCATGTGTTTTACCTTTATCTAAAAATGCAGAACGATCTCACCTCTCTATATAACGATGCACCATTGACCTCAGTGTAAAGTGATAATTTGGCCCTGAAGCTGAAAAAGTGACACTTGATTTTTGAAATTTTTCATATTGATCGTGAAAGCATAGCTTTACTCATGTGGACGAACTGTTTTGGTGCTGGAAATTGTTTTACAAAAGGTATTAGGTTCACAAAAGCAGTGGAATATATTAATAAAATGGAAGATACAGGTAAATAAAGGTCAAAAAACAAATGTTTTATTATATGGTGGAGATGAGCTCTGTGGCTGCCGTTGTGGCCGGTGGTGGAGATCGGTTTGCAGGAAGAGACGGACTGGAAGTCTGCATGTTGTCCACTGGACCCTGGCTGCTGTGACTCCTCTCTGTAAAATAAATTCACTACTAGCCAGTATATAGTGACAATATTTGATTTGCATCGTTCAGTTTAGACACGGAAAACAACATCCGGCACAGGTTTCGTGCTAAAGTTGCTAAGCTAACGTCAACAAACTAAGTTATTTACAGTCTTACAAAAACTGAGATCCAACACTACTAGTGGTGCTAAGTTCACTGAAAGAAAGTTAACGGTGTTAGTGACAATATTTGATTTGCACCGCTCAGTCTTAGCCACGCAAGACAACATCCGGCACGAGTTACGTGTTAACGTTGCTAAGCTAACGTCAACAAACGTTAGTTGCGGTCTTACAAACACATAATGGAGATCCAACACTACTAGTCGTACTATGTTCACTGAAATAAAGTTAACGGTGATAGGGACAAAAGTTGATTATGCACCGTTCAGTCTTAGCCATGCAAGACAACATCCAACACTGCAGGAGCTATCTCATCGTTAGCTACTGTTAGCCTCCTCCCGCTAGCTTCGTGTTAGCAGCAGCGCTAGCTGGCTACAGGTCACGTTACTTACATAAATATGCTATTGCAAGGTTCAGTAAATACACTTACCCATCCCTAATGGATCCCTTTTCTTGGCGTTGTCCTCTTCATCGAATCATCAGGGCGCTGAAGCTCCGCCATCCACTCCAACATAGCTTTGCTCAGGGTGAACTCTTAGCTGGGCCTCTTCTCTCTTGACTCCCAGTGAAGGTCTGGATGCGTCAGTATCGTATAGCCGGACCCGCGCTGGAAGATCTCTAAGGGTTAACTCACTAGTTGAAAACCACATGTTTTACTTAATGTGAATATACATATTGGTTCAGGTTTGCCCTGGTCCAGCCCCTAGATATGCTGCTATAGGCCTAGATTGCTGGGGAACATCTTAGGATACACTGAGCTCCTCTCTGGTCTTCTCCTCTTCTTTCTCTCCTCTTCACCTCTTCTTTCTCTCCTTCTGGATAAATTATTGTCTCTTCAATGCACATTATAACTCTTCTTCTTTTCTGGAGCCTCTGTGCTTCCTCGCCTCAAGTTTCCATGGATTGTGGCTGTCTGGAGCCGGTCCTACCAACTTCCTCCTTCCGCCCGTCTCCTACCACCTGTCTCCTACCTCCTGTCTCCTGTCTCCTACCTGCTGCCATGGCCCTGATGATGCCCCTCCTCTCTCTCCTTCTGCTTCGTGGATCGTGGTTATCTGCATCGTGGTCCATGTCTATACTCATTATTCATGTAATGTGCTGAGCATTGTTGCACTCAATGAATAGCCAATAACCCACCAACCAAGCTGTTTAGTATACATCCCAATGAGCCATTTTTAATTATTAAAAGGCAGCTGGGGAGCATTACAGCTGAGAGTAAGATGGGAGATGTGCTGTGCCGTATGGTTCAACCTGCAGCGGAATCAGAAACGCATCCAGAGGACAAGGGCATTGTATACAGAAATGGTAAGAGCCCCATTTCTATCATTTTAGTGAAAGGTGCGACTGAGCACATTTCTGCTCAAAAAACGATAATAAATAATTTGGTTTTAGACATTTATTTACCAGTATCTACCATTTTATTTATACATTTCACTGCTTTTGTGGACCTAATAACTTTGGTAAACCAATTTCAAGCATCAAAACGTTTCGTCCACATGGGTAAAGTTATGTTTTCACAAGAGGTATGAAGAATAAAAAAAAAATTGAGATTCAATTTTTCAGCTTTAGGGCCATATTATGTCTTTACACTTGTGCCTTATGCCAATTGTGCCTTTTATATGACCAATTATATAGAGAGCTGAGATTGTTCTGCAATTTTAGATGTACCACATGGGTATATATCACATATGCAAGTGCCTTTAAAAGGTGAATTTAAGAAATCATGTAAAATAGAGAAAAGGCCTAAGATCCTGAAGGGTTAAAGAGTCTGTTAACGAAAACCTGACTGACTGTGAAGAAAAGGTGAGAAAATTCTTCAGTGAAAAACTACAACTTGACCATTTGAAAATAGAGTTGGATGGGACAAATTGGGTTGGAAATCAGATTCCATCTGCTCATAGGCCCCGACCCATTGTGGCCAAAGTTATTATGCTGTGTTCACACCAAAAGAGTTGCGAAACATGCGCGTGAGTAGATTACATGTAAAGTCAATGCACAGGCGCGAATGGTTGCGAAAAAGCATTGCAGAAATTCACTTTTTCGCTTTTCCGCTTTTTCGCTTGAGTTTAAATATTTCAACTCGGGCGAAAAATTCACCCGACGCGGAGTTGCGAAAGCCAATCGGCGTTGAGAAGCTCCGCCTTACATCACCGCCATCCTGCCGTTACTGAATCAAACTGCTGCTGGAAGCGGCTTCATTCAGACACTCGTCCTGGAGGAGGAGCTGTGTGCGACAAAGGATAATATTATGAACCCAGACACAGAGGCGGTTGTGGGACTTCCTCAACCAGTATAAAGCAGAACTAGTGGTTATTTCAATGGTGAATGGCGAAAATGGTAACTGTTTTTACGGAGTAAAGCCACAGAGATAAGCCGCGCCCCCTTTCCGCAGTGAAATAGCAATAGCAATAGCTGCACCGGCCCGTCCTGGTGAAGAGGAGCTGAGCCGGAAGGAGAAGCTCTCCATTTACTGGTCGGTCTACGTTCCAACCCTCACCTATGGTCACGAACTCTGGGTCGTAACCGAAAGAACGAGGTCTCTGATACAAGCGGCCAAAGTAAACTTCCTCTGTAGCTCAGTCTTAGAGATAGAGTAAGGAGATGAGTTTCCTCTGTAGGGCTCAGCCTTACACGTGCACGTGGCGCGAATTCATGCCGCGTCCAGCGTGGCAGTTTACTCGCGTGAGTGAAACAAGGGTGTTCACACCAAACGCGAAAAATCGTGGCACGAAGGGGGCGTGGCTTAGCTCTGTCGCTTGCCTCTGTGAGAGACAAGCGACGGAGCTTTCATTTCCGCTATCGACCATGGAATAAATAACCACTAGTTCTGCTTTATACTTGTTGTGGAAGTCCCAAACATGTCGGAACATGAAACGCCCTCATATTTGGGTTCATAACATCATCCGTAGCCGCACACAGCTCGGTGCAATTCACCAACTCCTCCAGGAACAGCGTCTCACGTATCTCCGTAAAACGATACCGATTATGCCATCCACCATGAACCACTAGTTCTGCTTTATACTTTTTGTGTAAATTCCACATATGTTGGAACATCAAACTCCATGGTGTTTGGGTTCATAGTATTATCTGTAGTCCCACAACAGCGTCTCAATGAAGCCGCTGTCAGCGCTGGTTCTGGCAGAGAAACAGCAGTTTCATTCAGGAACGGCAGGACGGCGGTGATGACGGGCGGAGCTTCTCAATGATATTTAATTCAGCGATATTAACACTTTGGGGGTGGGGCCCGCTTCGAAGCGGGGCTATGATGTTCACGTTTTGATTAAAGTAATTTCTTCGTGATAATACGGCACAGAGATATGGTTTAAAGTCTACCGGAATCAGTAGACTTCAGCCACTTCCGCGTCCTTTTCTCGCGAGATCGTACGAGATTCACACAGCGAGATCTGAGCATCTAAACATGGATGTGTCATATGATGCATGCAAAAAGCTTCACTGAGTCAGAGAGCACAGGGAATTTTAGCCTGAGAAGCTATTTTTTGAGAGAACGACGCAGCTTCACAGCCTGAAGAATACGAACAGGACAACGCCAAGCAAAGGGATCCATTCCAAGATAGGTAAGTGTATTTACTGAACTTTGCAATAGCATATTCACGTTAGTAACGGGACCTGTAACCAGATAAAGCTGCTGCTAACACGGAGATAGCGGTTGCAAGCTAATGAGAGCTAACAAAGATAGATGACTACAGCGTCTCTATAAGACTCAACGGTGCGTAATCAACTGTTGTCTCTATCACCGTTAACTTTCGATCAGTGAACTTAGTAAGCCTGCTAGTGTTGGATCTCCGTTAATCGTTACTACAGTAGTGTTTACGTCACGTTACCTGTTCATAACACGTAGCTAGCGGTAGCGAGCTAACGGGGCGATTGATGGCTACAGCGTCTGTATAAGACTCAACGGTGAGTAGTCAACTGTTGTCCCTATCACCGTTAACTTTCGTACAGTGAACTTAGTAAGCCTAGTAGCATTGGATCTCCGTTAATCGTTACTACAGTAGTGTTTATGTCACGTTAGGTGCTGCTAACACGGCGCGAGCTAACTAAAGCTATGAACGGTGGGTAATCAACTGTTTGTAATCAACTGTTTGTACTAATGGTTGAATGCACTTATTGTAAGTCGCTTTGGATAAAAGCGTCACCTAAATGAAATGTAATGTAACTGATCAACAATGATGTTAACAGAGAGGAGAAATGAGCTGAAACAAGTGGTTAAATAAATAGGTAAAGTCCCTGAACACACATTTCTCTCTTTAGCATAGAACCCTGAGGTCAGAGTATAAAACACTGAGGTCGGAGCATAGAACCATTAGGTCAGAGCATAGAACCCTTAGGTCAGATCATAGAATCCTGAGATCAGAACATAGAACCCTTAGGTCAGAACATAGAACCCTGAGATCAGATCATAGAACCCTGAGATCAGAGCATAGAACCCTGAGGTCAGAGCATAGAACCCTGAGGTCAGAGCATAGAACCATTAGGTCAGAGCATAGAACCATTAGGTCAGAGCATAGAACCATTAGGTCAGAGCATAGAACCCTGAGATCAGAGCATAGAACCATTAGGTCAGATCATAGAACCCTGAGATCAGAGTATAGAACACTGAGGTCAGAGCATAGAACCATTAGGTGAGAGCATAGAACCATTAGGTCAGAGCATAGAACCATTAGGTCAGAGCATAAAACACTTAGGTCAATTCAATTCAGTTTATTTTATACAGCCCAACATCACAAATACAAGTTATCGTCGGAGGGCTTTTACAATCTGTAACATGACATCCTGTCCCGGGACCTCACATCGGATCAGGAACAACTGGTGGAATCTGTTTTGTTAGCTCTCTGGTGGAGAGAATGTTATTGTTCGTGCTGTTTATCGCCTGACTGTCATCAAAGTCTTCAATGACGTCTGTTCTCTTGACCTGACAGACAATAAACCTTCTAAAAAATCGACTACATACTCCTACTGTGGATTTTCTTAATATTCTAAATATTAAAATTACAGAACATTCAGTGACTCTGATAACATCTTAACCAATTCTTTGAGTGAAGGAACTAAATCTGGAGTCTTGTATTCCGACTCTGATCATTTTCCCATTTTTCAATGCATACTAAGAAAATGATGCAGAAAAGAATTATGAGCAAATCAAATATTTCAAAATGTAAAGATATTCTTACCAGTATTTCATGGGAAGATTTATATGTGAAAATTACGCTAATTTGATATATCAGAAGTTTATAAAAGTTATTAATCTTAGTTTCAATGATTGTTTTCCAATATGTAGTTCACCAAGAAAAGCAGTGAAGTGACAATATGTTTACTGAAGCTACTGAAGTACAGATAATATCCTTCAACTCTCACTCTTACTCACGGTGCTTATAAATCCTGTAGAAATAATTATACCCATTAGATCTGCAAAACATACATATTTCAGTGAAACATTTCAAGTGTTCAAAAGATATAAAAACTGGTGGAAAGCAATCAATCATGTGCTACAAAAACACACATGATTGATCACAAACAATGAGTTTCCATCAGTCTTTTTGGATGGTGACAAATCTCTTGACAAGCCGTCTGATATCGCTCAGAAATGTAATGAATTCTTTGTAAATATTGGTCAGGAATTAGCTAACAATATTCCGCTTGTCATGCAAATCCACTGGATTTTATCCCAAGAAATGTCCCTATTATCTCTAATTGTATTCCCCTTTATTCCTCTTACTGTAATTTAGATTCTCACTTTGAAATAATATTTAGTTTTTTAAAAAGCAACATTCCTTGTTGTGTTATGTCCTCAATGTCTAGTCGATTGGGATCAACAATATTAAACTGTGTTGAGTTTCCAGTCCGGTGCTGCGGCTTCATTTCTCTCAGTATGATTCAGTTTGCTTGATTGCATCTCAGAGTTACAGTCCTGGACCACAATGTGCACATCTGTCTCTGCAGAGCTCTGGGCCCAGCAAGATGAGACCAACATGGATGACCTTGAGAAGTAGATGTTGTCCAACCAATCACACTCAGCAGGCCTGTCAGCTGAAAAGTATTTTAACTTTGGTCATTATTGTAAAGGAGCCACCTCGGCACCTTTTAGATTGTTAGGAAACAGTAGATGTGTTGTGTGTGGTGATCATCAGCCATTACAGTTAAAAATGGATTATTAACCACGTTTGCGGTAAATCTTACAGTTAAATGTCAACACAAACTGCCCTAAATCCCTCTGAGAGAAGAACAATCATTTGAAAGTGCATTCACCTGTGAACGTGATATGAGGAGTGCACTCTGAATTACTAAAATAGTATGCATCATATTGACCAGTGGAAATGAGATTGTAGCTGCTGCCACTCTTTTTTTCCTAAATGGAAATGTGGCAAATATATGAAAACTCATAATAATTTATACATTTGACATTGGAAATGTACAGATTTTTAATTTACATGTATGTACCTTCAATATGTGCATATTTAATCATTTGTATTTGTATTCACTATTTACTTCTTCAAAGTGGTGCCGGTAACGTATTTAACATACCATGCATATGATGTGCTGTTACAGAAACACATCAATGAAACATGGCTGCATACTGACCGGTAGGTCTACTGAATGACATGCTATAAATATTCATCTGCACTCTTGAAGTCGCATGAAACATAAATGGTCTGGACCCTGAAACACAACTTGTTTTCAAGCAGGCTACAGGTCATTTTGACTTCCTATAGTTAAGTAGTGTTGAGATCCCAGAAGAGCATTAGACTGGTCTAAAAAGAGAAGGCCGAAGAAAACCGAGCGTTTGATTAGAAAAATTAGTATAAGCTAAAAGTTGATTGATGCATTTGTATTTCGTGTCGCGGCAATATTTTACCTTACTGGCCGTCAAGTATTTTTCACCTGAAATGACCAATATCCCAAATCCCAAAAACTCATCTCTAAAGTATTTATCCTTGCAAGAAGAGGCTCAGTTCACAGAGACACATCGGTTCTGTGGAAGTGAGCGCTGAAGATTGAATATCGCACAGCGTTATGAAGACAGTTTACAGGGGGCTGTTATTGGAATATTCTGCTTTGGCACTTACAAACAAAGGAGTACTTATCAGCATGGTCACAAGACATGTAGAGATACATACATGTGTCCTGTCAGCGTCCGTACAGCCAACATGGAACATCAACAGGAGAGAATGTTTGCTACTTAGACAGCTGCTGCATAAACCTCCAGTCTCACAATGCAGACCTGGATGGTTTCTCAAAAACTAACTTATTTACCAGTTGAACTATATAAGAATATAAGATACTCATAAGAATGACAAATTCCCATTACAATTGGGACTTAATACAAAGTGATGCAATAACTATAAAGTGATTGTCATAATGATCCTGTTGAATGAGTCCTCAAAAGACTGAGTCCTCATTCAACAGTTATCTATCTTTCCGTCATATGAAATGACTGGCTGTGAGTAAAGAATTAAAGTTCCTATTTGACCATATAAGGAGATGTATCCTGTTAGAGTAAAACACGTGACACGTGAGTGTCAAAATGACCCATCAACACACATACATATAAACGGGTCATTTTGACCCCAAGACAACGGGAGGGTTTAATCTGATGCAATGAATGATATCATGAGCAGTTTACCAACAGCCAGGGTCCATTAGAGAAAAGCTGCCACTAACTGAGGCGACTGATAGCTGCATCGGCCAAGAGGGCCTCCCAGTTGGGTGTAGCTGTGAGTGGAAGCTGGTAGACGTCAGGAGGGACGGCAGGCAGTGAGTTTCCTCGACACCAGATCTCCAGTTATCCCGTCAGGCGAGCAAAACCCAACGGGCTTGGAGATCCGTACCCTTTGAACGGAGAGCTGGTTTATTAGATTATCCTGTATTGTGGCTTATCTCCCGGATCTAACACTTGCAGGACAAGCGGCATGAGAACGGAAAGGACGACGAAGAGGAGGACCTCATAACCTGGACTTTGCTGTGTTGAGTTTGTGTTTGTTTAACCACTTTCTTCTCCGGAACGCTTTATGTTTAATGATGGACTTTTTTAAAATGTTTTATTTATACATTTCTTTGTACATTGTGATTGTGCCTGTTCTTCAGGTCTCTTTGCACTGCCCCACCCTGACCTGACCTAGGGACAACCCATGACACGACACTTCTGCAAATGTTGATATACAACACATGAGTATGTAAGTGCCTTTAAGCATATTCCCCCTCATCGGAACGGGGTCCAGGAGACAGGTACAAGGTTTAGAAGTAGAAACCATTGAAGACAGTTGGTCGAGGTTGATGGGAGAAAAGCATCTATCCATATATAGCATATATCCGGTCTTACAGCTGTTTCTAATGCCCCTCTATTTGAGAATTTATTGGTACTGGTTGATGGCAGGAGATTATTAATCTTGCCTCTAATAGCCAGAATCTTACCATTGAAGAAGTTCATGAAGTCATTACTACTGAGGTCTATAGGAATACACTGATCCACCGAGCTATGACTCTCAGCCAGCCTGGCCACAGTGCTAAAGACAAACCTAGGGTTGCTCTTGTTTTTATCTAATAGTGATGAGTTGAAGGCTCCTCTGGGCCTTCTTTAACACATGAAGCATAGACTTCTATACAACCAGAGGAGTCGCCCCCTGGTGGTCAGTAGAGAGAATGCAGCTTTAACACATGAAGCATAGACTTCTATACAACCAGAGGAGTCGCCCCCTGGTGGTCAGTAGAGAGAATGCAGCTTTAACACATGAAGCATATTCTTCTATACAATCAGAGGAGTTGGTGGACAAGAAAGAGAATGCAGGTGTAAAGAACATTATTTATTATTATTTTTAATACATATTGGTGCCTTTCAGGGCGTGGAAGGAGATGACTCAGAAGACAATATAACACACATCAACACATCTGCTCCCCTCAGCAGTGCAGAATGTGACTGTGAGGGAAGCTGAGGACGTGCAGAAGAGGGGAGACCTTATGTCCACCGGAAACATTCATTTACAACATAACGCTAAATAAAAATAACTCATGAAGATAACATTGACAGATACTCAACAGGATTGTTAAATCATTACCAAAATTCAAATATGACAAATTGGAAATAAGAAATGATTAAATGCATTTTTAACTCTGTTATACAAAGCTCAATATATTACTGCAGTTGTCCTCAGCTCAGCACGTCTTTTCAGCTGTTAACTATTCTAATAATCACTTTCCTATTATTGTTTTTCATTTTTACATTGAACTATATATATATATATATATATATATATATATATATATATATATATATATATATATATATGTATATATAATCATATTGTAAGAACTGATCTCCTTTTAATACATGCCCATACCTTGTCAGTTAAACTGAAGCACTCATGATGTCTGGGCTCTTTGGTGCTGTCCCTTTAAGCCGTCAGGATGGCTGTGATTGGTCTGAGTGTGTGTGATGCTCCAGTGGGGTCCGGAGCAGCAGGTAGCTCCACTACAGTCCTGCTCCACCCTGACCAGCAGACAGCATGAGCACCGGGTCGGAGCCTCTGGTCGGCAGCAGCAGGTCTCTGTCTGCAGCCAAGAGGCACAAAAGTATCCGGAAGAACTCCAGGAGGATTTATTCAGCCTACCAGGACCACCAGCAGGGGTGAGTCTGCTCTTCTTTTTCATTTGGTTGATCTTCTACCAGGATTTCTCCAAGTCTGCATTTCTGTCTCTGTCTGTCTCTGAGCCTTCACTGACTTCCTTTAGCTTATACAATTAGTCCTTTCCTCAATCTAATCACCAGACAGAACCACACAGAGGTTCTTGTGTTTTCATCCACTTGTTGACCTGTTGGTCATGTAACCAACGATGTGAGCTGATCTTAGTTTATTCATCACAATCTACTCAGCAGACATAAAAACAGTTGTCTTCATCGACAGACTGTTTCTAAAATGTACATAGCATTTAAAAAAAAAATAATTCAAAAACATTATGGAGGGAAAATGAAGAAGTACACTCAACATACAGCATTTCTTTCTCAAAGGTCATAAACACAAAATAATATAGATACAATTTCATTCTTGTGAGACGCTGCACAGGATATATTATGAAACAGATGATACACAAGATGAAAGGTAGTAAAACGTTATTTCCTAGCAAAAAAAAATATATATAGACAAGATAGACAGATAAAAAATGGTCCCTGTTAATCATCCTTTGTGACCCACGAAGTGTGTGGTGTCTGTATCAAGATGTGTGTATTGACACAGTTAACACTCCATACATATATATATATATATATATATATATATATATATATATATATATATATATATATATAAAATAAGGCACAGAAATGTGCACAATCAGAATCAGCCGGAACCCTGCCCTCCTTATTTTGTTCCTATTTCGTTCTTATTATTCCAAAAATTTCTGTATGCACAAGCACGCATTAAAGAGGAAGCTACAAAAATGGCAGACACAGCACCAAAAAAGACAAATCCTGCAAAGTGGAACGCTAAAACGAGAGAATGAGCTTGGCGGTCTCTTTCTCTTTCTGCCGGTGAC
Source organism: Taurulus bubalis (assembly GCF_910589615.1). Lineage (NCBI taxonomy): Eukaryota > Metazoa > Chordata > Actinopteri > Perciformes > Cottidae > Taurulus > Taurulus bubalis. Next base: position 1,979,373 of record NC_136592.1, read on the forward strand.
GCTGGGCTCTCCTCTGGGCCCTATTTCTCGTACCTGGCTTACTGAGTTAGCGGGCTAATTGTCAGGATAAGATGACGTAGGTCTGGCTTTCTCGGTTTCTCGAAGCAAGCTTAGATAAATCACCATAGCAACACAGCCAAAAATTTAAACCTGCTCCCGGGCAGGCTTACTGAAATTCACTGGATAAGCTGGCCACTCCCATCGGACAAAAAAGGCAGCTCCCTTCCTCATTGATGAAGGAGCGATATTAGTTATATTAGTTTTATAGGGAGAGAGTTCTTTCAGATCGCCAGGATCCATCCTTTACATTATCATGACTTCCTGTATGTGGCGATATAGATTTTGCCGGCAAGAAATAATTTATTTACGAAAGCGAGCCGCGGACATTGATCACCACAGGCGCAGTTGATCGCCCGTCTCAGACACAGACTATCAGCCGCTGCATGCCGCGCTGTTCTTAAGTTTATTTAGCTCTTAAGAAACTTATGGATGTGTTGAAAGCACTCATAATTATATGACAGTGTTATTAGTACACCATACATATCATTATTGTAGAACATGATTAAGGTGATCGTGATGAGAAGACAGAGAATCACACATCATTTATTTTCACTGCTTCAATTGATTTAATTTCTGATTATGAATAATACATACATACTGATCCGCCCATACACATATTCAAACTCATATACACATATATAATACATGATTCATACGTGCATACAGTACACATATCCTCATAAGTATATATTTATTCGTAAATATAATCTGATTGATTTGGGTGATGAAGCACTTCAAATTAGCCGATACATTTTCCCAGCACTGACGCATTTAACTTGTCTGATATATTTGCGACGCTTATGTCTGGCAGCGGGGGCGCTGTTAAAGTTGCGTTCACGGCAACAATGTTGCAAAAACGTTGGAATATTCGCAACGCGTTTGCTGTGAATGATTACGGTATTGACTTCCTCATATGCCTTCATGATCATCTCCTGCTTCTCATTAGAGAAAAAAATAGAGGTTCCTCTGAGTTTATTTGCCATTGTACTGTTAGAACATCGTGGTGTCAGTGCTCAATTATTATCCCTTCTGAAGAAGAGCGGGCGCGCGCATTTATCCAGATGACTGACGTCTGGCTAGAATTAACGAGACCGTTTCAGCGCGGATCCGCCGTGAAGAAACCCAGATAGCCTGATGTCAATCATCTCGCTAATTTAAGATGGAGATTAGGACATTTGCTTGACTTTGTTTAGCCAGGTACGGGAAATAGGGCCCTGGTGTGGCTGAGCCGGGTGTTTTCAAACAGAAGGCTACATGACACGCCCACTTTACTATGAGACCCACACCCTAAAATAACTCTTGGGAAGATCCTGGGAAGTGTCCTGTTGTACTGTGCACCCGCAGACAGACCTGCATGACAACACCTGCATAGAATGCCGATAACGTTTCCCTGCATGCATCCTTTTGTAAATCTCCATCTTTGTTCGTTAGCCACTGGACAAGGGGACACAGTATTGATCCGCACTAATGGTAGTTATCCCATTCACCAGAGATCTAGGAACTTGACAGAAATTGGAGCGTAAATCAGGACAGAATTTTGAAAGAATACAAGTCAGCAAATTTGGGGATTTTATTATTAATGAAACAGTATTTGATGAATGTGTATCAATTAGGCTGAAAGCAGACCCACAGTCAGATTTATATATTTTAAAGTTATCTTGACAACTAAATACGAATTGGTCAAATTAAATGAAACACATTGACTGTCACAGTTTGTCATTTGAAATGTTTCTAATATGATCGGTTCTGTGATGCACACATACATTATTTAGTCCATGAGCAGTATGAGGACACACTTTAACCAGCCTGGACTGTCTTTTGTACTATTTGCCTTTGCACAGCTGACATCAGGAAACTTTACTCTAACTTTATGTATATAGCCATTAAAAGTGTTTACAGAGAAGCAAAGCATAGACATACGTAACGTCAATACAACACAGATAAAAATGTAACAAAACAAAAGGCAAAAAAGACCATGCCATAAAGGCAAAACAAACAAATAAATACATAAATGAAACAAAATGAGGGGGAGCAAAAGAACTGCATAAAAGGCCATAAAAGGATTACATCACTTAAAAGCATTTCTATAAAATGGGTTTTAAGAAGTGATTTAAAAGAAGTCCCTGATTCTGCCAGCTTGATCTCCTCAGGCAGCTCCTTCCCAGTCGAGGGCTCCTGATGGCAAAAGCACGGTCACCTTTAGATTTAAGCCTCGACTTTGGAACGGCCAGAAGGGCCAGGAGGACCAGGAGGGCAAGGAGGACCAGGAGTGCCAGAAGGACCAGAAGAGCCAGGAGGACCAAGAGGACCAGGAGGGCCAGGAGGACCAGAAGGGCCAGGAGGACCAGGAGGGCCAGAAGGGCCAGGAGGACCAGGAGGGCCAGAAGGGCCAGAAGGGCAAGGAGGACCAGGAGGACCAGGAGGGCCAGGAGGACCAGGGGGGCCAGGAGGGCGAGGAGGGTCAGGAGGACCAAGAGGGCCAGGAGGGCCAGGAGGACAAGAAGGGCCAGGAGGACCCCACCGGGGGATCTGAGACTGCGAGCTGACTCATATGGAGCTAACATCTCTACAATGTAGCTCGGGGTCAGACCCAGGTGGGCTTTAAAAGTCATCAGTAAAATCTTAAAATCAATTCTCAAACAAACAGGCAGCCAGTGGAGAGAGGCCAGAACTGGAGTATTGTGATGTCGTCTGTTAAAACAAGTGAGAAGCCTCGCTGCTGCATTCTGGACTAGTTGGAGGCGGGAGATAGACTTTTGGTTCATGCATGAAAGGAGTTACAGTAGTCCAGTCTAGAGAAAATGAGTGACTTTCCAAGTCAGTGTGACAGTACGGTTTGATTCTGGAGATGGTTCTTAATTGAAGGAACAGTTGTTGTTTTTAATCTGTGATTCAACGTTTAGATGTGAATCAAATATTACTCCCAAGTGTATGGCAACAGGCTTTTCTTTAGCAGACGGGACCAAGTTCGCTCTCAATGAGACAATATGGTTTCTGGTTTTGAGTTGTTGAGCTGAAGAAAGTGTTGTGCCATCCAACAGTTAATCTCAGAGATACGGTCTAGGACAGCAGCTCTCTGTGGGTCTCTAGGTCTCAGCGGAAGGTATATCTGTGTGTCGTCTGCATAGCAATGAAAAGATGTGTTGTGTCGTTGGACGATTTGGCCAAGTGGAAGCATGTAGATTGAAAATAAAATTTGACCTAAAATTGAACCTTGTGGTACACCACAGGTAATGTGAGTTGTCTAAGACGAGTGGTTACCTATGGTGACCGAGTAGGTTCTTTCTAAAAGGTAAGAAGTGTCACTTCTTTTAGACCTAAGTGGCACTGCACTTGGCACTGCACCAGCCAAGTGCAGTGTCCTTGATGCCAACCCAGTTTTTGCGGCGGTCGATTAAAATGGCGAGATCTACGGTGTCAAAAGCTGCACTAAAACTACACTCTCCCTCTGTCTGCTGCTAAAAGGAGGTCATTAGTTGCCTTGAGGAGGGCGGTTTCTGTGCTATTTCAATTTAGAAGAGACTTGTTTTAGAGTTTAACAATCATTTATTACAATTGCATATATTTGAATGGTGCAAAGTCTTTGGCGATTGGACTCCACCCTGAATTCTGATAAGCAAGGGGTAGTGATGCTGATATCTGCGAAGGCAGAATCCCCCTGGAGTCCAGACACTGGTGGTGTTGTTGAAGAAGGGAGTCGCTGTGACCCGATGATGAATGATGAGCAGGACTGAAGCTGCCATCGGTTTGAGCTGAAATGACAACTGACAGCAGCAGAGAGGGAAACCTATTTAAAAGTTTGACAACAACGCTGTGATTGGCTTAACGAAAACTGCGCCGACTGAATCATGCTGAATGGTTCATTCAACATACACGGCCCCAATCAGCTGATGGAGTAATCACTGTGGGGGCATCCCAAATCTCTAAACTGCATCCCCGTTTCCCTCACTTGTGTCCTTGCCTTGCGTCTTAGTCCCTCCCGCCAGGGATCCATGGAGAGACGCAAGGAAACCAAGCGAGGAGAGAAGACACAAGGAAACCAAGCGAGGAGAGAAGACGCGAGGAAATATGTTTTAAGAGACATGAGACGTCCTTTCCTCTGAAGCGTCACGTGAAGCGTCACGTGAAGCGTCACGTGAAGCGTCACGTGAAGCGTCACGTGAAGCGACGTCGGTTTCTGATGACTGCGGCGACTGACAGCTGATCACGTCTGAGCTTTAACAGCTGAGGAGTTTTGTCCGGAGAGTTTTTAGTGAACATTCAAAAAAAAATGCACTTAAAATATTGATAAACATGATCGTATGTTTTCAATCGATTTAATGGTTTCAAACTACTACTTATATTAATGAAGACAAAGTTATCATGAGTGTCAGAGTGGAGATATTTTCTCTGTCGTCTGTTATCGTTTAATTAAACTGCATTGAGTATTTATACACAGTGTGTGTAAATACTGTGTGTATTTATACACAATGTGTGTATTTATACTGTTCTGTGTCCTGCTTATAGGCGCAGGATCCATTGCGCAGGATGCTCTGCTGCGCCTGTGGTTCAATGTACGACTCGATGAGGTCTCGGCAGAGTCGATAGCGCTCGTACAGGAAGTCATCACGATGTGTCCGGTGGGAGTGGCCACCTTATCCAGTGAATTTCATTAAGCCTGCCCTGGAGCAGGTTCCAATTTTTGGCTGTGTTGCTATGATGATTTTTCTTCGTAGAACCGAAAACCTGACCTGCGTCATCTTATCCTGAAAATTATCCGGCTAACTCAGTAAGCCAGGTACGAAGAATAGGGCCCTGGGCATGCAATAAATTTGCCTCCTTTTTTGCTGACAAAATTCAGAAAATTTGACAAGCAGTTGGTGGTTCCACACCAACCACAGGGCATGTGTTGTCCCCATCTTTAAATAGCATCCATTCAAATAGCATGACACAATTTGAATCAATAAACCAAAGAAGCCACGGAAGTGAAGTATCAAACTTTTATTCACACCGAGCTGTGTGCGGCTACGGATAATATTTTGAACCCAAACATGAGGGCGTTTGTTGTTTCAACGTTTTGGGGATTTCCACAACAAGTATGAAGCAGAAAGAGTGGTTATTTCCATGGTGGATGGCGGAAATGAAAACCATGATACGCGCAAGTGTCCTGATTACTGAAGTCTGGTTCGAATTAACGAGATTGTTTGAGCGCGGATCAGCCTTTGAGAAACCGACATAGCCTGACTTCAATCATCGGGGTAATTTAAGCTTTAATAAAACATTGGATTTTCGTTGGTTCACGTACGAGGAACGGGGCCCTGATGTATTTTTCCTTGTTAGAAAGGGTGGGCAAACTGTCAGCAATAATAATAACGTAATACTTTTTTATTGAATGAAACATAAGGGTCATCCCAAAACAAAAGAGATGACATTCTTTGTTTGTTTTTCTTTACAATGTTCGCAGATAATTTTTCATTGTGCCCCTGTGTCTTCTTTTGCAGCTCCTCAGATGATGAAGATAAAGAGGAAGAGCGGGTGGACAGCAACGACCCAGAGGAGATGTTCCAGAACATTCAGTACCAGAAGGAGATCATCGCCAACATTCGGACCAGACCCTGGCCAATGAGACGCAAGCTCAAAGTCCTAAAGTACCCTCATCTGTGATTGATCCCTCTGTGTCTGTGGAGTGATAGTTAACCCGTTCTCTCCTCTTCTGCTGTGAACACACACAAACACACTCACAGGGCTACTTTTCTCAATCAAAGTGCTATAGATATGTTAAAGTCACTGAATTTAAAGCGAGTATGACTCAACAGCTCCCAACCGACTGTGTATCCGGCGGTGTTACTGAAATACATCCAAAGATGAACAGCTAACTGATACTCAGCTATCTAACTGATATACAGTATTCCTTATTAGTTTGCCCCTTATGCTGCAAGAGTTGGACAAGACAAGCATCAACTACCCTTCTAGCAACCCTGTCTCCTACAAATGTAAACCTTACTGCTAAATGGTTTTCCATTTGCCTTTTGGACCAAAAGCCATTGCTGTGTGTATCATGTTCCCTGGCAGCAGTTATTCTACTGCACAAAATGCTGTGTGGGGTGTGTGGGGGAGGCTTGTACCAAGCGCTGGACTGTAACACCACAGACCAAGGTTTATGTCCACAGGAGCATGTGGTTAGGCTTAGACTACTAAGGCACTTTGGTGAGGGAAATATGGTCATTTAGGTAAAATACTGAAAGAAAAAAAAGTCTCATATTTGAAGATGCAATGTACCTGGCCATATACTCCCAAAAAAATAGGGGGCAGTGTTTTACCTCTACACATTCTACATTTACAGTCATCAGTTATAGTAAGCCAACTACTTACTAACGTCGCAACTTACTTGCATCATTCCAAAGAGATAATCATCCTGAAAGTGCTTCTTTTATTTTTAGGCGAACCTGAAACATTTTCTTTTTTACTGTGTGCCATCTTCATTTACTCCTAACCAGTAACATATATATAACTTTATTATAACACCAACATTATTCAAAGAGCCCTAGTAGTTGCAGAGATATACTCTTTTTAGTATCGGTATGCAATTTTCGAGCAGAGGCCTAAGAAAATCGGTTAGTTTTTAAAAGGCTAAATGTGCAATGTGTTACACCTGACTAGACTGCATTTCACCTCTACTACTGGTCCATACAATCTACATTTACAGTCATCAGTTATAGAAAGCCAACGACTTACTAACAGCAGGGCCAGAATATGCAAGTTTCACCCAAACTGAAGCAGCTGAGAGACGAAATAACACGCTGCCTTAGAACCTTCAGGTGAGGCGTCGGCCTGCAGTCTACGTCAGACATCTGAGTGTTGACGGGGACAATAACCGGGCTGTGTTTGCTTTGAAAGAGTGTTTCTTGCACGGGTATACAATTCAAATTCAACAAGGTCTAGTTAGTTGTTAGAGAGAATTTCCTCAAAGATCCGGAACATCAAAATAATGTTCAGATTTAAAAGAAAAGAAAATTCAATTGAAAAATATCTAACAATATTTATCATCGGTTTTCGCGAGATGAATTCAAAATAGTACATAATCTAATAATAAATACATTTATTTCTGTCATCATTCTCCCATTCATACACTAATGGGAGGAGCTACCATGCCAGGTGCCACCTGCCCATCAGAACTAATTTAATTTGTGTGCAGGAACTTTATCTGCGGTTATGGAAACCTCATGATCCAGCTCTAATTCCGTCTTTGTTAACATCATTGTTGGACTGTGAATTAATGTATCTGATCATTTTGGGCTCTTAAGTTTATTTTCTGTGCAACGGCACCGCAGTCCACATATTAGTGACCCCTGGTTTACTGAATTAGATCCAGGGACTAGCTGGATAGCGTGCTCATTTCACTCGATATCTGTTGCAACACAATACACAGGCGTGTTGACAGTCAGCACTGAAACCACTTCACATTCTGCTCATAATAGTTTAATAGTTTAGTTTTAAACTAAAATGATGACCAGATCTAACACGTCGCACCTAAAAGTTACATTTGACTTTATTTTCCCATCCTTAAACATAGTAAACATAACTATAAGGATATTCATCATGCTTTAGTTGCCACATGTGGATATTGGAGGAAAGCCCAATTAATTTGTAATTAAACCTCTCGGACCGCCAACAGTTCATCATCATCAATAAATCCAAGTCTGACAGCCCCGGTCCCTCAAGGTGTTCCCCAAGGTTCAGTACTCGGCCCCCTCCTCTTCCTCCTCTCCTTGCTCCCCCTTGGTAACACCATACACCATCACGGTCTCCATAGCCACTGCTACGCCGATGACACACAGCTCTCCATCACACCCACTACCCACTCCACCCTCACCTGCCTCACAGATATAAAGACCTGGATGCAAGCCAACTTCCTCAAACTCAACAGCGACAAATCTGAAATGCTCATCATCTTCATCATCTCCATCCTCATCATCAGCCCTAAATCACTCAACAAATCCACCACAACTTCTCCCTCTGTACCGATGACCTCTGTTCCTGCCTCCACACATCTGTCACCTTGGTGTCATGTTTGATCCAACGCTCTCCTTTGAACGTAACGTCAAGCACATCACAAAAAACGTCTTCTTTCATCTTAAAAACATCGCCCGTCTATGCCCCCCCCCCCTCCCTCTCCCCTTCAGGCACAGAAACACTCATCCTCGCCTTCAACACCTCTCGACTGGACTACTGCAACAGCATCCTTTACGGCACATCCACCAAAACCATTAACAGACTACAATACATCCAGAACTCAGCTGCCCTTCTGCTCTCACTCCCACCAGAGACCACATCACCCCAGTCCTCCAAAACCTCCACTGGCTCCCCATCCAGCAAAGAATCCAGTTCAATTCTCCTCATCACCTACAAAGCCCTTCACAACCCTGAACCCCTTCATACCTCTCTGACCTCCTGCACCGACACGCTTCCACCCACAACCTCCGATCCACAGACGCCAACTTTCTTACCCACTCTGTCCAAGCGTTGGACCTGGGGGACGGGGCCTTCTCCATTGCTGCCCCTCCCTCTGGGGGACGGGGCCTTCTTCATTGCTGCCCCTCTGTCTGAGGGGCGGGGCCTTCTCCATTGTTGCCCCTCCCTCTGGGGGGCGGGGCCTTCACCATTGCTGCCCCTCCCTTTGTGGGACGGGGCCTTCTTCATTGCTGCCCCTCCCTTTGGGGGGCGGGGCCTTCACTATTGCTGCCCTCCCTCTGGGGGGCGGGGCCTTCACCATTGATGACCCTCCCTCAGACATTCTCCATCACTCATTACTTTCAAAACAGCACTTAGAACTAATTTATTTAAATCTGCTTTCAACCTGTGATGCTAGTTCAGTATGTTTTTATTTTCTTTCTCACTATTGTCAGATTTATTATATTGTTGTTGCTTCTATTGTTTGTCTTTGCCATTTAAAGTGCCTTAAGTACTTTTAAAGCACTATACAATTAAAATGTATTATAATTATTATTAATAACAATAATAATTGTGCTGTCAGATATATTCATTCAAACCGTGTCCTTAGTATGTAAATAAAACGGTATTTGCTGTTGCAGATGAATAGTACATGGATGTCATTTTGAGGAGACAGGGTTGGTTCTAGAAGCTCTGAAGCAACTCAGAGGTCCACTGAAGAATTGTTTTTACCTTGTTGTTTACCTTGTTCACATTTACAGCAGACAAAAAATTTTTCAACGTGTGAACATTCTGCCAGGTGTCCCAATGCCACATGGACCTGAATGTCCGCTAAAGAACCACTCCATACTGAATGTAATGAGACAGTAGAGAACAGGCTGAGCCAGGGAAAAGCAGAGCAGATAGAGCGCTCAAGATGTGCTGAGTATGTGCCATGGATAACAGGTTTTTTATGGGCAGTTTGTTATTACTGCAGAGGTTTTATTACCATCATCAGGGATGGGATGCAAGTCTGCGCTTTTACACCCTCTTTAATCTCAGGCTGAATGTCTGCGATTACTCCCAATGCAATGACTGCTCCTATATCACATCCCATTTTTTTTACTCACCATAACAATAACATATAAGAATAGAATGTGACAAAATAAAACCTCTGTATGCTACAACTGTAAAAACTACGGTTGCTTTCCCTTGAGGTTGCTCTTAGTTGACCCCGGTGCTGGATGAGCTGGTTTCAGTCTGATGGACTGGAAACACAATCATTTTGCATTTTGAGTTCATTTGAATGGAACCAGTGTGCTACTCTCCTAGTCTTAGAAGGATCTGTGTCTTAGTACTGGTTTGAACGGTGGCCGACTAGTGCAAAACATTTCCACTGGGACAAGCGTGCATCGTTTCTGTTTTGCAGCATGTTTCTGATGTTACATTTGTTTTGGATTTACTCATGTGTTTTTGAATTGGCAATTTGAGTAAAGAATACACATCCAGTCAGTGTGTGAGTACATACTGTGTGTCTCTGCGTCCCAGGCAGGCCAGAGAGATCGTTCTGAAGTACGAGGGCCGACTCACCAGAACCCGAGGATACCAGACGGCAGGAGCTGATGTATGTATGGCATTCATACTCACACTATGTGTTTCATCCCATAGCTTTGAATGCAGTTTGTAGTCCACTATTAGAACTTCCACTTGTAAAATGTTGCATAACGTTAACCTTCAAGGGTTCTTTGTGTGTGCAGAAATGAAAAGAACGAAAGTGTTTAAACTGATTGGTTAAAATAAAAAATACTAGCAAATGTTAGAATGAATCCAAATTGTTCCTTCAATGCTTCTGGTTTAGAATATTTATTGCATTCTCAAGGATCCTTTTGGTCCGGTTGTTCTCATACACATTCCATCGCACTATGTATAGAACCATGTAGTCCCTCTGATGGGATCCGTGTAATCGTGGACCGGTGACGTAGTCTAAAGAAAGTGGAGGAGGTCCTTGTGTCCCATGTGAACTACAAGTCCACGTTGACTTGTTTGTCACATAACTAAACCTAAACAAGTAGTTTTGTTGTTGTGCAACGATCGCTCATGTTGCTGGTGAACGCACAGAAAACAACGTTTCTTAAAATAACTTGTCCGAAGATACATTTGTTCCGTTGATCCATGAGCATGGTGGTTATGACCAAGGCCCCCACATCTCACCAGTCACGGAGGCAGACGTGTTTATTTACCATGTTGTCCTCAACACACAAAATACAAACACCGTGGTAACAATGGTTCTGCAGGAATATGAAATTGAAAACAACAAAGATGGCGCTGCTCTGGCTGATTTAACATTACCGTTCATCCAGTTTGTCACATGGGCCGCTTTAGTCCAATATGTGCTCGACACACAACTGCCTGTATGTAGGGGTCTTACTGCACTGCAGTCACCAGATGATACTCCACCATGCTGTGGACCACTGCCTCTGTCTTTCATGCACTCATATCCAGGGAGGGGAAGGAGAGCTTTGCAGCTGTAGCGCAGCAGCATGAGTGAATTTATAGCCATTGTAAAAGCTCTGTTTAATTAAAATGTTCAGGCCCCATTAGCATACATTGAGGTTTAGTGAGCAGTCTGATGATGACTTATTTATTTTACAGTTTGGCTCCCAGATAATTGAAAATGAGAATTATTGGCCCAGCTGACATTATCTTGATTAATAATTATCATCTCAGTTCTGATTTTCTGATGATGTAAAGAGCTTCACAGAGTCAGTTCTTATGTGGACAATATGGATACATATGTGCAACAAGATGACATGTGTGTTTACACACACATGGAAATTGACTCCGGTTACACGTTGCTCTCACACACAATAGACAAAAGACAACAGTAGTCAAAATAGTGCTAATTAGTGCAGATGAAGAAATCTGACTAACTGTTCATCAGAGTGACGGCCAGTGGAAAGAAGCTGTTCCTGTGTCTGGTGGTTTTTGGCATACAGAGCTCTGTAGCGCCTACCAGAGGGGAGGAGTTGGAACAGCTTGTGTCCAGGGTGTGAGAGTCTACAGGGTGAGAGGGTCTACAGCAGGAGTGGGCAAACTTTTTGGCTCAGGGGCCACATTAAATAAAAAAAATTGACAGACGGGCCGGGCCAGTATCAGATGGATGGAGAGTGTTTGTGTGAACCTGTCACGGGAGGACAATGTTGCGGACCCAAATGCAGACCACATGAGAGTATGAGTATCTGGTAAAACAGATTATTGGAGCCAAAGGGAAGGTGGGGAGTCTGTGGTCCGCCACAGGGGGTGCTGGGCGGTGTGAGACCCGTGGCTCTACACTTGAGGACGGCGAGGCCGGCAGGGGGCGGTGTGAGAATATAACGTAAATGACTCAGCATTTTTGTTCAACTCGCTGGTTAAATCTTCATCAATTTGTTCTACACGCCGAGTCACTGTTCTGCGTGATAAACTCAATTTTTCAAATATGTTTTTGCTCTCTGGACATAAGAAACCTGCTGTTTCTACCATACATTCTTTCAAAAACTCTCCTTCAGAGAAAGGCTTACTGGCTTTTGCTAATTTGAATGCTAGCAAAAAACTTGCCTTGGTGCTTGATTCTTGTATAGCAGTTTGTCGGAGAAATTTTTTTTGCTGACTCTTTAAATTGGCTGCCAACCTCTTAGCAGTAGCCGCCCGTTCTGTCGTTGACTGTTGGCTAGCATAGCTAGCATGCTTGGCGGAAAAGTGGCGGCTATTATTGTATTTTTTGAATACTGCAATGGTTTCTTGGCAAATAAGACATGCTGCCTCTGATCGTACTTCGGTGAAAAAATACTCAGTCCACTCATTAAAGACTCTGCACTCACTGTGGACTTGTCTTTTCTTGGGTCCACTCATTGTGACAGAAGGGATCAATGCAGGAGGATGGCAGGAGGCTGACAGACAGAACCCTATATGTCACATGACATGAGCGCGCAGGGTGGAATGTGGTTAGTTATGTTAGTTATACTGAGGAAAAATACTCTGCATGCAGCTGTCAGTTCATTTTACAACTCTAAAACTGTTGTAGTACAAACCCTGTCTCCGGCGACAGAAAGTGATTCATATTACCGTAATTTTTCTAAAGTTAACGCTTTACAACATAATTAAAAAGGATTCTGACCGCTAAGAAGTGGAGCTTTTCAGTGTTTTGTGGTATATTACGGTAATAAAAAAAAAAGAAGTGTCGCCCCTTGTCTGTGGGATCAGTGGGGGAGGGGTGGAATTGACCAGCGCAGCACAGCAAGTGTTGTGTGTCGCTCTAGTTCAGCAGAACACGGCAGGCAGCGGTCCGCACGGCGCTACAGACTGCTGTAACGCCTCTCTGTTCTCGATTTGATTTTCCCAAAGCACGATGACCACAACAGACCAGTGTTGATGTTTCTTCATGCTTTTTATTGCAAAGCGCTCTTTTAGGCTTTTCGTGTGTGTGTGTTCTTCTGCAGCAGTGCCGTGTGTGCAGCAGAAGGCATTACAGCGGTCTTTCTGCTGCAGCAGAACACACACACGAGAAGCCTAAAAGAGCGCTGTGCAATAAATAATCATGAAGAAACATCAACGCTGGTCTGTTGTGGTCATCGTGCTTTGGGAAACTGAACTTGAGAACGGACAAGCGCTACAGCGGTCTTTACTATTACTTTTTTTTTTTTTTTTTTTTAATGTTATAATAATTATAATACTCGGCGGGCCGGATTAAAATGCCCCGCGGGCCGTAGTTTGCCCACCTCTGGTCTACAGGGTGTGAGGGGTCTGCAGTGATCTTTCCAGCCAGCTTCCTGACTCTGGAGGTGTACCAGTCCAGGATGGAGGGGAGGCTGGAACCAATGGTTCTCTCTGCAGACCTGATGATCTGTTGTTGTCTGACTCTGTCCTGTTTGGTGGCCGATCCAAACCACACAGTAATGGAAGAGCAGAGGACAGACTGGATGATGAAGAGCGGAGGACAGACTGGATGATGAAGAGCGGAGGACAGACTGGATGATGAAGAGCGGAGGACAGACTGGATGATGAAGAGCGGAGGACAGAGTGGATGATGAAGAGCGGAGGACAGACTGGATGATGAAGAGCAGAAGACAGACTGGATGATGAAGAGCAGAGGACAGACTGGATGATGAAGAGCAGACGTCAGTCATCTGGATAAATGCGCGCGCCCGCTCCTCTTCAGAAGGGATAATAATGGAGCACTGACACCACGGTGTTCTAACAGTACAATGGCAAATAAACTCAGAGGAACATCTTTTTATCTCTCTACTGAGAAGCAGGAGATGATCATGAAGGCATATGAGGAAGTCAAGACCGTAATCATTCACAGCAAACGCATTGCGAATATTCCAAAGTTTTTGCAACATTGTTGCCGTGAACGCAACTTTAACAGCGCCCCCGCTGCCAGACATAAGCGTCGCAAATATATCAAGTTAAATGCGTCAGTGTTGGGAAAATGTATCGGCAAATTTTAAGTGCTTCATCACCCAAATCAATCAGATTATATTTACGAATAAATATATACTTATGAGGATATATGTACTGTATGCGCATATGAATCATGTACTGTATGTATATACATGTATGTGTAGATTACCATATAACTAGGAGTTTGAATATGTGTATGGGCGGATCAGTATGTATGTATTATTCATAATCAGAAATCCAATCAATTGAAGCAGTGAAAATAAATTGTGTGTGATTCTCTGTATTCTTATCACGATCACCTTAATCATGTTCTACAATAATGATATGCATGGTGTACTAATAACACTGTCATATAATTATTGCTTATTGCTTATTGCTTATGGTCCGGGTCCTGGGGGGCACCAGTGCTTATGGTCGAGTGCTGGATGTGATTTTTCCCAGCCTCACCTGCTGCGTCCTGTATGTCAGGAAGTGTGTGATCCACTGACAGGTGGAGGCTGGCACGGTGAGGGTTAGTACCTCCGGGATGATGGTGTTGAATGCTGAGCTGAAGTCCACAAACAGAACCCTTGTAGAATGATTGTCATTGATGTGAGAACGCTGGTAGACCAAAGACTGTCCTCTCCAGAAACAGAAAGCTGGTTCAATGCACAAACATCTGCAACAGCTATGATTCACATTTACTTGCTTCAGAAGCAAAGGCAGAAGCTGCGGCTGTAGCTCAGGGGGATGAGTGGTCGTCCAGTAACCACAAGGTAGCTGGCTCGATCCCCAGTCCCCCATAATTTACGTGTCAAAGTGTTGCTGAGCAAGACACCCAACCCCCCAACCCCCAGCTGCTCCCTGGGCACCCCACAGGGCAGCCCACTGCTCCCTAACCAAGGATGGGTCAAATGCAGAGAAGAATTTCCCCAAGGGGATTAATAAAGGATAATTTCTTTTTTTATGACCTCTTCAAAACCTCTGTTCCAAGCGTGTTTTGTCCATGACCAGAGCATTTTGCCCAAGCTCCATACTATGATTCCTGAGTCCTGGTCTGTTGAGGGACCCGTACTGAGTCTCCTGTCTCGTCGTGGGTTGGTCGCTTGTAGCTTGTGTTCATTCAGCGTACTTCATTGCAGACACACCTGGCGGAGAGCTGCACCTTTCTAGTTTTCCATGTAAAGCGTCTGCGTATCTTGAGAGCTCTCTGTAAACACAAAGTATGATCATTGTTATTATAAAGGGATCATGTTATTACTGCCCATTGCAGAGGTGTGTGTCTGAAGTGTCCTTAACGTGATCCTCCTCCTGCAGCTGCTGAAGAAACTTTCGCGTTTGCTTTACAACATCGTGGTTCTGTTCATTCCCTGGGAAGTGAGGATCAAGAAAATTGAAAGTAAGTCATCTGTTTTTTTTTTACAGAATGAACAGTAACGCTATCATTTGTTTTATATCCAGTGATGTAATGGCATTTTTAGTACTTGACACCAAGACCTTTGGTTCAGGACAGTCATCCTTTAGTAGTGGTCATACAATGTGGTGTTAGCTCTTTTCAGGGCACAGAAACATACATTAGAGTGTGTGGCTGTGCAACATGTCAACATGTTTCCTGTGTCTTGTTGAGGTCACTTTGGGTCAGGTGTGGCCTCCTACTTTATCTTCCTCCGCTGGTTGTTTGGGATCAACATTGTCCTCACCATCATGACTGGAGCCTTCATCGTCCTACCAGAGGTCAGCAAGTCTCTCAAACTGTTACTTTGATTGTTTCATATATTGTATAGTACTCCATATCATGTGTGAGTCATAGGCATAAATCTATGCTGTGCAGAATGTCCCGAAAAACGTCTCTGGTCACTCAAGTGTCTGTGTGGGCCGAGGCAGCCGTTCTGCTGATGGGTACTCCACCCCCTGATTCTCAATAAGAAGAATAGATATGCATTCTATGGGATGATATCACGTTGCCTGGATACCAGGCTGGAGAATTGCATTACCAGGTTTGTTGACGATTCTTCCAAATAGCCTCGCCAAATAAACATGTGTTAAATATGTAAACACATATTTAATAGAAGTCATGTGATGTTGGGAAGGACTTGATATTGGGGTTAAAGAAACATTAAAAGACATTCGCTGCTCTTCCAAAAACATCCATAAACGTTTCCCTTTTGTCAGCTGATGAATTAACTAACTTCAAACACTGCTGGTTTCCATTAACTCTATAAAGCTACCAAATGGTAGGTACAAAAACTAATTGTTTAGTGTTATTAGTCAATTGTTTGGTCAACTGGTAAAACGCACACTCCATTTACTGGCCTTTTTTCTTTTAGGTTAGAGAAAATGCTACTGGATTTATGTTTGTCACTGATGTGCAGACACAAGCAATTTCCCCACACATTACTCATCCTCTCATTACCAATGGCCGTGTATTTCTTCTGCCTCGCCTTGTTGGGGCTAACCTACTAACCCTAACCCTCTCCTGGTTGGGGCTAACCTATTAACCCTAACCCAAGTGGAGCCAGGGCTCGAACCACCAATCCTCTGATTGAAAGACCACTGAGCCACAGTCACAATCGATTGGAAGCACAGATATTGCGCAACTGGCCATATTCATTCGTGGTGTTTATGAAACTTTGGCGGTCACCAAGGAGTTCCTTGAGTTGATCCCCATGACAGACACCACTACAGCCAATTACATTTTTAGCGCTTTTGTTGAAGTGCTGGAGTGGACTGGACCCGTGCTGTCAGTGGGGTACAGACGGTGCACCATCAATGATCGGGAGAAAAACAGGCGTTGTGACGAGATTCAGGGAGAAAGTACAAGCTGCAAATGGAGGATATCGTTGGATCACGTCATGAAGTGGCATCACAAACGCATCACAAAGCGAAGGAATCTGCATAGCTCTCCTCTGCATATTCCCTCAGGCAGATAAACAGTGGGCTGATGTCTGAATTTTTGGTCTCCATGTTGTTTCTAGTTTATTGTAGAAAGACCTTAAAATAGGGTTTATCATTCAAAAACCTTCACCAATAAATTAAACACAGAGAAATATTGTCGTTATGTATGCATTATTACGCTATGATTTTGCTGATCTGGCCCACTCGAGATCAAAATGGACAGCATGTGGCCCCTTAACTAAAATGAGTTTCTCACACTGGTTAACAGCGCTCATCCAATCACATTTCACTTCTGTTTCTCTATGGACTCGAGAGCTGATTAAACTATATGAGAAGGCCTTCTAGCATGTGTTTTGCCACAGGGACCATTAACGTGCGCTGTGTTTGGCCAGTGTGTCAGTACACACTCAATGGGAGTACATGGCCACCTGTTGCTGGAACTGAAGCGCACAGATAAACTGCATAACCGCGTCACTGAACTTTTTTTTAAGGAGAGAGGATGGACTTTGTCTTTAATGAACAGTATCTGGTAAATTTCCTGTTTTTTTGTGTGTTTTCATCTGCGGTGGTGTTGTGTTGATGTGTCTATGGTGCTGTTTTTACGGGTTGGGCTGTCGGGCGAGGTTGGAGGCGTCTGACCGAGAGGCGCTGCGTAAGTGTGCGTTGCTCAGCTGGGGAGTCCGCTGGTGGTTGAAGCTTAATGGGTCGGTCCATTCACCCCGTGTGAGCTCTCCATGAGCCCAGAATGGTGCTCTGTAAAAGTGCATTGCTGAACGGGAGTCGGCTGTCTCTTTTTTCTCTCTCTCAAAGTGGAGGAGCTCCACGGGTTGGTCCCCACACCCCGTGTGACTCCCTCTATGCTCATGGTGGTGCTGTGTGGCGGAGTAGGAGTCTGCTGTCCACACATGGTGGACGGTATGAACGCGCCGTGTATTGAGCAGCGTATTGAGTGGGTCGGTCTGTGACAGCAACTCCCGGGGCACTTTTCCAAAGTGTCATCGCTTTTATATACAGTATTTACAGTATTTACAATGTCTGTATTATTATCATAATGTATTAGTCTGTGTTTGTTTATACTAGCTGCTGGCTGGAGCTCCGTTTGGAACAACAAGGAGTAAAACTATCCCCAAGGAGCATCTGGCTTCAGCCCAGGACCTGGACACCATCTGGTCTCTTGGGGTAAGCCTCGCTTTCATTTTACGGTTCTGTCAATAGCACATTACAGATACAATGGACCATTGTTCAAACATTACTTTACTGCCTCTCTGACCTCTACTTCAAGGCCACCCCACCTTCTAGGTTAGTATACTGGGCATTTAAAGACCTGTTAGCATTATTAAATATCTACATATACATATCATTTAAAGGCAATAATGAATCACGGTCTCCTGTGCATTAAGCTGTTGTGATCGGTCAGGTTTTTGAAAGGCTACCAACCAGGGTCACTGTGGCTCACTGGTAGAGCAGAGTCGTCCTTCAATCTGCCAACCAGGGTGACTGTGGCTAAGTGGCTAGCATGCCTGTCTTTCAATCAGAGAGTTGGTGGTTCGTGCACCGGCTCTGCCAGTCCATGTTGCTGTGTCCTTGAGCAAGACACTTAACCCCTAACTGCTCCCCGTTGCTGTGTCTACGGTGTATAGAGAAAAATGTAAGTCACTTTCGATAAAAGCGTCAGCTAAATGTAATGTAATCAGATGATCGGTGGTTTGATCCCCGGCTCTGCTAGTCCATGTGTCCTTGGGCAAAACAGTTAACCCCAAATTGCTCCTGTAGCTGTGCCTACCATTTGTGAATGTTAGTTTCTCCTGATGGGCAGCTTGCCTGGTAGCCCCTGTGAATGGGGACATGTAGTGTTTAACACTGTTTAGATATTGGCTCAGTTGTCTTTTTCATACCTGCACCTGTTCAGACATGAACCTCGTTACTGTTTTTTGTCATTAGTATTTTATAGATATGTATATATGCTGTACATTGTCACATTTTGGTCAACAAATCATATTAAGATAATTAAGAAAAATTCTGGCTCTGCTTCAATCTTCAATCAGAATCAGAAATCAGAATCAGAAACTGTTTATTTGCCAGGAATTTTATTTGCCAGGAATTTTTCTAGGCGGAAGGTGTATAAACGTTAGACGAGACAAATAACAATCAACAATCAACGACAACAACTGTGCGTATTAAATTAAGTATAAGATAAAGTGCTCACACAAACAGATGATGGTTAATGTAAGTGTATTTTAAAGTGACATGTGTGTTTAAATATGAAGTGTGCAGGGGATTGACCAGTAACAGGAAAGAAAAGAAAGAAGAATAGTCCTGGGTCAGTCAACTCTGTTGATGAGCCTGACTGCTGACGGGAAAAAACTGTTGGTGTGGCGTGAGGTCTTGGTCCTGATGGAGCGTGAGGATCTCAACCTCCTGCCAGAGGGAAGGGACTCAAACAGGTTGTGTCCAGGGTGAGAGGGGTCAGCTACAATCTTCCTTGCTCGCTTCAGAGTCCTGGAAGCGAACAAGTCCTGGAGGGACGGCAGATTGTAGCCGATCACCCTCTCAGCAGAGCGGATAATGCGCTGCAGCCTGGCCTTGTCCTTGGCAGTGTCTGCGATGTGCCAGACGGTGGTGGAGGAGCAGAGGATGGACTCAACGATGGCAGTGTAGAATTGCACCATCATTTTCTTTGGCAGGTTGAATTTCTTCACCTGCCTCAGGAAGAACATTCTCTGCTGGGCCTTCTTAGTGATGGAGCTGATGTTCAGCTCCCACTTGAGGTCCTGGGAAATGATGGAGCCCAGGAAGCGGAAGGACTCCACAGTGTCGACGGGGGAGTTACACTGGTTGATGGGGGCGGGTGGGGCTGCGTTCTTTCTGAAGTCCACAACCATCTCCACTGTCTTCAGGGCGTTGAGCTCCAGGTTGTTCTGGCTGCACCAGGTCTCCAGGTGGTCAGTCTCCCACCTGTAGGCGGACTCGTCCCCACCAGAGATGACTCCAATGAGGGCGGTGTTATCCGTGAACTTCAGGAGCTTGACGGACTGGTGACTGGAGGTGCAGCTGTTAGTGTACAGGGAGAAGAGGGGAACTGGTGCTGATGGTCCGAGAGCCTGAGATGTGTTACCCCAGCCTCACAAGTCTGTGATCCACCTGCAAGTGGAGTCAGGCCAAGGTGGGACAGGACCAGGCGCTCAAAAGACTTCATGACCACAGAGGTCAGGGTGACGGGCCTGTAGTCATTGAGTCCTGTGATCCTGGGTTTCTTGGGCACGGGGAGGATGGTGGAGGCCTTGAAGCAGGCAAGTACGTGGCATGTCTCCAGGGAGGTGTTGAAGATCTCAGTGAACACCGGAGACAGCTGATCAGCACAGTGCTTCAGGGTGGAGGGGGAGACTGAGTCCGGGCCCGCTGCTTTGCGGGGGTTTTGTTTTTTAAACAATCTGTTGACGTCCCTCTCCAGAATAGTGAGGGTCGTCGCTGGAGAGGGGGGTAGGGAGGCGTGAGCCCCTGATGGGCTGGGGGAGAGGGGATGATGGTCTGTGGCTGGTTGATGGGCCTGGGGCATGGCATCAGGACTGCTTCATTGTCTATCAAAGCGACAGTAGAACTCGTTCAGCGTGGGGGGGTTTCGGCTTGTAGCTGGTGATCTGTCTGAGACTCTCCAGACAGAAGCAGAGTCATTTGCTGATAGCTGTTGTTGCAGTTTCTTCGAGTACAGTCGTTTAGCATCTCAAACTGCCTTACTAAACCTGTATTTTGACTCTGTGTACAAGTCCTTGACCCCACTCCTGAATGCCTGGTCTTTTTGCAGTCTTAGCTTCCTGAGTTCCGCTGTGAACCAGGGTTTGTCGTTGTTATAACTCACCCTGGAGCTGGTTGGAACACAGCTGTCCTCACATAATCTGATGTATGAAGTTACAGCCTCTGTGAACTCATCCAGACTGTTAGTAGCAGTCCTGAATACATCCCAGTCTGTACAGTCCAGGCACGCCCGAAGATCCTCCAGGGCCTCACTGGTCCACTCCTTGAATTTCCGGGTGGTCAGAGTTTCCCAGAGCAACACGAGGAACGGCGTGATAAGCCCTACTGATTGTGGTGTAGCAGTGGTCCAGAATGCTCTTCTCTCTAGTAGGGCATTTAATAAACTGTCTGTATTTAGGCAGTTCATGGCTGAGGTTTCCTTTGTTAAAGTCCCCAAGGACAATAACTAAGGAGTACGGGTAGGTCTGCTCCACACACCGTATCTGCTCGGCGAGTGTCCGCTGTCCTGCGCATTGGCCTGCAGCGCCATGTAAACACCGACCAGGAGGAATGAGGCGAGCTCATGTGGGGAGTAGAAGGGTTTACAGTGGATGATGAGGGATTCCAGGTCCGGAGAACAGTGCTGTAGAATCACTGTTACGTCGTTACACCAGCCGTTGTTGGAGTAGAAACAGATTCCTCCACCCTTCGTCTTGCCGGAGAGCTGCGTGTCGCGGTCCGCTCTGAACAGCTGGAAGCCAGCCAGCTGGAAGCCAGCCAGCTGGAGCGCGGAGTCCGGAATCGATCCACAGAGCCAGGTCTCTGTGAAGCACAAAACGGAGGATGAGGAAAAGTCTCTGTCTCTCCCCACAAGAAGCTGGAGTTCGTCCAGTTTGTTGCACAGTGATCGGACGTTGGAGAGAGCAGCGCTGTACGAATTCCCCGTTTATGGAGACGCATGAGCGCGCCGGCACGTTTCCCTCTCCGGCACCGTTTCCCTCTCCGGCACCGTTTTACTGCGTGAGCCAAGGTGAGCGCACCTTTCACGAGAATGTCCAATAATTCCACAGAAGTTAAAAAAGTTGGAAATAAGTCCGCTGGAGTTGTTCCCCTGATGTTCATGAGTTCATCTCTTGTGAAAGAACTCGGGGAATCACAGCAGAAAACAGCATTTAAGACAAAAACAACAAAAAACAATGAGCACCAACACACCAAGGCTGCCATCTGCAGCGCCATCAATACAAAACCCCCAGACTTAACCCCAAATGTCTCCCATAGTTGTGCCTACAGTGTGTGTATGTTAGGTAGTCCTGATGGACAGGTGGTACCTTCATGGTAGCTCCTCCCATCAGTGTGATTGTTAGTTAGTCCTGATGGACAGGTGGTACCTTCATGGTAGCTCCTCCCATCAGTGTGAATGTTAGTTAGTCCTGATGGACAGGTGGTACCTTCATGGTAGCTCCTCCCATCAGTGTGAATGTTAGTTAGTCCTGATGGACAGGTGGTACCTTCATGGTAGCTCCTCCCATCAGTATGAATGGTAGTTAGTCCTGATGGACAGGTGGTACCTTCATGGTAGCTCCTCCCATCAGTGTGAATGTTAGTTAACTAACAAAGTAACATAATGCTGAGTATCATCACTTTTTTAATTCTAATTAATTGGTTTATGATTCATAATTGAGTTATTATTAACCATTACATATTTTGCTATTCATTCATTATTATTGAATTAAATTTGCTTCAAGCAATAACCATCAAACAGATTCATCAGCATTCACGGTGATCTCTAATGATTCTGTTTGCAGAACTGTTAATGGTTTTAGACTGCATTGACTATACACTCTAGATGAAGATGTATAATGTAGATTGAGATGTGCTGTATCATCTTGTTGTTTTATGTGTGTGTGTGTGTGTGTGTGTGTGTGTGTGTGTGTGTGTGTGTGTGTGTGTGTGTGTGTGTGTGTGTGTGTGTGTGTTTGATCTCCACAGGGATACCTGCAGTACTCGGTGTTATTCTATGGTTACTATGGCAGGCTGAGGAAAATTGGCAGTGCTGGCTACCGGTTGCCCCTCGCCTACTTCCTGGTTGGGATGGCTGTCTTTGCCTACAGTTTCATCATCCTTTTAAGAAAGTAATGCTCTTAACAACTCATACTGACATAATAATGATTTGATGATAAAAATTACTTGGTCACTGCATTTAAAACTTATTAAGGAGCAAATTCATACAAATTATGCAAATGTCTGCTGTTGACCAACAGCAGGCCATCGAGACAGTGCAGACTTTTGACAGACGGACAGTTGGAGAGTCTGAAACAGAGGAGGCTGTTCCATCTCTTGGGACTATCGAGAACTAGCATGTTCCTAACTGGCTCTGTGTTAGCGGTTAGCTTGCCAGCCACACAAGTCCATCAGCTAGCCCAGTTCATATCTTAGTTATTTGTATTATTTTCAGTGCATTCCCCTATGAATTTTCAGCAACACAATCAATCTAACCTGTTTAGGCAACAAAACTACTTGATGAGGAAAAGGTTGTGGTTTGTGTTGAAAGAAGCGTATTTGCAGCGGTCTCTTGGGTTAGATTTCTGTTTGTTTGACCTGTTCATCAATGGAGCTTTCTTCCTATATTCATTCAATGTGTTTTTTTTCTTCAATTTTAGAGCATGACTCATTGATTTCACATTCAGATTTCGTAATGCATTCCCTTAAAACCCTGTCCTCACACAAATAGCCCCATAGGATTTGTGTTGCGCATCCTCATACTTCTTGCACAGATATACTGTTTGCACATATTTCCTGCTCTCCAGCTTTATCCCTTCTTTTTACAATCTGATGCTTCTGTGTGCTCGTAAAACATCTGCTCTTTTATGTGCAACAACCATAGACTGTATTTTAGGAGCGGACATAGTCACCTTAACATCACTCCTTGGTTTGTGGACTCCAATTTTAAAGCCTTGAGTATGGCAATTTGTCGTCGCCAACTTGGACTACGACCAATGCCATGTTGTTCTTCTTGCAACCAATAATCGGAAGTTACCATATTTGGAATGCAGAGGAGAGACTTGTTGGAGGCAGTGACCTGTCAATCACAGTAAGTCGCCCTAAAGCATATTCCTTTTTATGGTCTATTTTACTCTTAAAGGGACCATCATTTACTAAATGGACACCATACTGTATTGAAGAAGACTGGAAACTGGCGATTGAAACCATAAACTCACATTTACAATGTATACTGAGGAAATAAATCAAGAGAGAAGGACGTCTTTTTGAAACCGGAGGAGTCGCCTCCTGCTGGTCAGTTGAGACAAGGCAGGGCAGGCAGACCAGGGAACCAGGAGGATGAACCAGGTACATGCAAGGGAACAAACACTTGGATAAACTCCCAACAGGAATCATAGACTGAGCAGCCGAGAACAAGCTGCACTGAGGTGTAACAACGATCTGGCGAAGAGTGAATGAAGAGATATATGAAGATATACTGTTGTGATGGCGGTTACTCTTTGACCTGGTTCATCCACTTATATATATAAACCAGTGCGCCTCCGGTACTCTTTTCTTGTACTACAACAGCTAAATTGGGCTTCTGTCGATATGCTAGAGGGGAACATATAGTGGTGCCGGCATAGTTAGAGTTTGTGTCAAAATTAAAATCAAGGTAGAATATCCTGAGATTGCCAAAAAAGCTGAGAAAACCTGCTTCCCTTTCCAACATCCTGTCTTTGTGAAGCGGGTTTAAGTTACAGAGTAGACTGGACTAAAGGTTTAAGTTACAGAGTAGACTGGACTAAAGGTTTAAGTTACGGAGTAGACTGGACTAAAGGTTTAAGTTACAGAGTAGACTGGACTAAAGGTTTAAGTTACGGAGTAGACTGGACTAAAGGTTTAAGTTACGGAGTAGACTGGACTAAAGGTTTAAATTACGGAGTAGACTGGACTAAAGGTTTAAGTTACGGAGTAGACTGGACTAAAGGTTTAAGTTACGGAGTAGACTGGACTAAAGGTTTAAATTACGGAGTAGACTGGACATAAAGAACACATGTCGTTGTCTGCCATTATCCTGAGATGGGACCGGCTCGTTGCAGAGAAACAAGCTCAAGTCTCCCACTAATTTGGCGTGATGGTGAGTTGTATTTTTATGCACTTTATATTTATTTTTATGCCGGTCGTATCATATTTATCGCCCACACCATGAAGACCGGTTCGTGAAAATATTTCCACCGGTCCGTGAATCAGATACGTTTGGGGACCGCTGCTTTAAGAGACAAACCGTGGAGAAATGCGTCAAACCTGGCAGAAGAATTCCAGTAACTCTCAGATGCAAGGTTGCAAAAGTCGAGTGCGTAGTCAGAGACTCTCCCGGACCAGAATCCTAGAAGATTCCGGTAAGTCTCTGCTGCTGCTGCTGAATGCGTCTTCTTTGAGTCTGCAGTGCGGCCCGCTCAGAATCTGACTCCACTGAATCTATTTCGGCCAGTTGGTACATCAATACTGAGCTGACTCAGGAGACAGATCACTGGTAAAACACTTTACTAAAGCAGGGTTTGGTACACAGGTGATCAGTCAGGATAAGGAAGTACAAAATCACAAGGCTGAGAGACAACACGTAAGTATCAAACTAAAAGAGGAACATGCTGCTGTATCTAGTTCATGACCTTAGCATTATGCTACCACAAAGTCAAGAGGTGATACCACTGACAGTAATGTTATAAACCACGGCACCCAGACCTTCACTCACAACACCATAGTGAAGGCACTACAGAGCTAACTGTAAATATGCAGTTTAGCATTAAAACGCTGATGTCTTGTGTGCAGCTTTGAACAAGATGCAGTTGATTCACACCATCCTTGTTAGTGTACATCAAAATACAAAAAAAGTGTTGGTATACTATCATTTTGTTTCAAAAGTGGCAAAGAAAGCAAGGGGAATACATACTAATGTCGTGGAGGGCCAGATTGAAGAGTAACTGCCTATCAGGGATGTCCTAAGAAGAAAAGTGAACACATCCGCAATGAGGCAGGGATCATTTCGTTGGTCAACACTAAAAAATATGAGAAGTCTGAGTGCAGACACTTCAGGAGCACCAAGAAGCAGCTTGAGTGCGAGGAGAAGAGCTGAAGCTGGAGAGCTTTACACATCAGCAGCGAAATCACGCTCTTGAATAAAGATAGACCAAAAGCTCAATATCTATCCACCCCGACCTCGACCCTCCACAGACCTTGCTGCTCTTTCTACCATGTTGCTTCCTCACGGCCTGGCTCACGATAACGTTGGTTATATACGGATTGTAGTGCATTCCTGTTTGTATGTGAAACTAAGAGTGAATGAGAACGCCTCCCCTGCAAGAAGTCAACAAGACACAAAGCGTAGCACTAGCTTGTAACACCACCACTAACACCATCACTAGCTTGTAACACAACCACTAGTTTGTAACACCACCACTAACACCACCACTAGCTTGTAACACCACCACTAACACCACCACTAGCTTTTAACACCACCACCAACACCACCACTAGCTTGTAACACCACCACCAACACTAGCACCTGAACATGCTAAAGCGCCTCAACGTGTCTCCTAGTGGCAGAAATGTGCGTTACACCCCACACTACAAATGTAGTGGCTGCACTTAGACTGCCCAACTAAAAATAATACATTATCATTTTTAGAGCCTTAATAATTGTGGAAATAGGATCCAGGTTGAAAAATAGTAAAGTTACCCCCTTTAAGAGGAGTAAGAACGGGCATTTGAAGTGAGGTATGATCAATTTGGCAAAGGCCACAAATGTAAATATATCCTGAGGGTGGTGCCAGAAGAAAGGTTCAGAAATATCCAAATATTTATGCGACTTTGGACAATTTGTTCAGAATCTCACTGTGAACCAAAGTGTTGAACTGGATGAATGAGTGATCGCCCGACTGGCATCAGCGTCGTTGATCATGCATTGTATGGTTGGATCACATGCTCTGGATGAACTCCTGCAGGATGGCCAAGAACTCTCGCCTGAGCCTGGCCAGCGCCTCTGATGAGAACTTCACCTTCTGCTGGAGAGTTTTCTGTGCGTGGGATTACCTGATAGGAAACCCCGAGGCTGCAGAGAGCAAAGGAGCCGCCATCGTCAACAACATCAGGGTCAGAGCCCACCGGACACACTGCTGCACATCTCCAGTTACACTTCCATACGTCCCCTTCTGTATTTCTATTGATTCCTCTCACAACACGGTTCATGCACAGAACACTATGAATCAGAAATTGTGACTTCAATTTACCCTTAAACTAATAACAGCAGGGGTCATCACAACATATTGTAAAATGTTTCTTTGCACAGGAAGCCATCGTTGAGGAGCAGGAAAAGAAGAAGGATACCAGTCTGTAGGTGTCTGTTATTTCCTCCTCCTCCTCCTCCTCCTCCTCTTCCTCCTCCTCTTCCTCCTCCTCCTCTTCCTCCTCTTCCTCCCTTTGAATCATTTTCAAACCCAGGTGATTAACAGCAACCTGGGTGTGAAATCACTACTGATGTCCTCCATTCATCCTGGATTCATTTGAAGAAACAGTAAATCACAAAGAGGCATGACTGGTTAGACAGACACTATTAGAATGTCCTGGATGTCTCTCTCTCTACCTCGACTATCACATTAGTTGTCATCCTCCACTCTGACATACATTTGTAAAAAGAAATTTGTAACCTATATTGTTAAGCAAATAGATCATTATTAGTGCAGTGGGGATGAACACATGCCTGTTGAGAACAAGATGAATTTAGTTTCTGTGTTTTCTGGAGAATCACAAAGAGAGAGAGAGAGAGAGAGAGAAAGAGAGAGACAGAGACAGAGACAGAGAGACAGACACACACAGACACAGACAGACATATAAAAGTGGAGCTCTTCCACCATCAGTGTATTTGTGTTTCTTCAGGGCCGTCCTGATCAGCCTGCGGATCTTAGCCAACATCCTGGTGCTCCTGTCTCTGGCTGGCAGCATCTACATCATCTACTTTGTGGTGGACCGTTCTCAGAAGCTAGAGCAGGAGAAGCCGGAGCTGACGCTTTGGGAGAAGAATGAGGTAACCCCATTGATTAGATTATTCAACATACAATACTGTTACAAGGAATCAATGAAATGGGAGGACCGATCCAGTGCAGCTCCTCATGTCCTTCCGCTCAGAGAGGCTGCTGCTCTATCAGCCACATGAATCCATGTCAGTGTCAGACCAGCAAGTGAGAGGAACATTCTGATGATAGTTTTCTTTCCTGTATTGATGACTTAAGAACAGGTGAAACAAAAGCTTTTGCCAGGATGGTTTTTCTAAGCATTTGTTGCTGTGATCATTTCTCCAACCCTCTAAACACACGTTATGTAAATTATGGCTCAGCTAGAAGAAAAGATGAATTTTGAGATGAACTGATGAACAAAAACCATGTACAAAGACAGTAAGTCTTTGTACATGGTTTTTGACCAGCCCATAAGTGCGTATGGTTGTCATTTTATTGATACAGCTACTCATCTGTGGCTTGTCGGGTCCTTTAGATTTGTTTGCAAGAAAAACAGAATATGAAGAGTGGTATGGACACACATGTAAAGGATTCACTAGCAGGTAGTGCCGGTAGCAGAAGGAGGGGTTGGTCCCAGCATCAACGTCTTCAAGAATTTGCCAAATGTAAAGCTACATGGTGAATTAGGCTTTTACATTGTAAGCCTGGCAAGTTTCTGGCAAGGTGATGTCAAACACACCGAATAGAGGAACAGTATATCAGTATATGCTGTGATCGTATGAGGTAAACTCATCAACTCTCATCCGGACAAAAGGGCTCTGGCTAAAAAGGCAAGTGTATTGTAAAGCAAATTTCAACAACAAGGCCATTCAAAGTGCTTCACATAAAACCAGTAAAAGCATCAACACATAACGCAGAGAAATCAAGATTTAAGAACATTCAGTAAAACACTAAAAAGCTACAAATAGAATAAAAGTTGCAGTACAGTTTTAGGAATACAACACAGTAGTGAGATGCAGCAATTGATACATTTCCTTGAATCTGTTCAATTAAAGGCAACAGCAAACAGAAAAGTCTTCAATCTGGATTTAAAGGAGCTGACAGTCTATGGGGGTCTTTGAAGACCTGCAGCTTTCAGGGACCTTGTTACAGAGGCCTGTGAACACACTGTTACAGTAGTCCAGTCTACTGAAGATAAATGACCTGTGAACACACCGTTACAGTAGTCCAGTCTACTGAAGATAAATGACCTGTGAACAAACCGTTACAGTAGTCCAGTCTACTGAAGATAAATGACCTGTGAACACACCGTTACAGTAGTCCAGTCTACTGAAGATAAATGACCTGTGAACACACGTTACAGTAGTCTAGTCAACTGAAGATAAATGACCTGTGAACACACCGTTACAGTAGTCTAGTCAACTGAAGATAAATGACCTGTGAACACACCGTTACAGTAGTCTACTGAAGATAAATGACCTGTGAACACACCGTTACAGTAGTCTACTGAAGATAAATGACCTGTGAACACACCGTTACAGTAGTCTACTGAAGATAAATGACCTGTGAACACACCATTACAGTAGTCTACTGAAGATAAATTACCTGTGAACACACAGTTACAGTAGTCCAGACTACTGAAGTCAAGTCTACTCAGGAGTCAGTCTCGCCATGCAAGGCCAGCTCAAAAGCCCCACAAAACGTAGCGATGTTGACCTAGCTTGACGGAGTTATGCACGCGTGTCCTCCTGGTGTTCTCATGTTTTCTTAATTTTTGCTTCATGTCCCTTACTCCCGTATCTGTCCATGCTGGATCGGTCCACGTTGATTTAAAAAGCAAGCATGGAAAGTAAAATATGGCGTTAGCACGACTGCATCCAGCAACTAGCTTAGCCAAACCGTCCTGGTGTAGCTTAGCCGTCTGCACAGAAGCTCAAGCTGCTCCTTTCACCCAGTCTGTTGTCTTGTGGTGAGGTCAGGCTGAACTGGGACCAGGTGTTCTACCTGTAGTTTCTCCACCAAAGGTCTTCTCTCTAACGGGTGTTGGAGGAGAGATAATACATATTTAGCGTTTGGTTTTCTGTGAAGAGCTGTGCTCGCACTCGCTGTTGTCATGCCTTCATGTTCTGGCTTTCTCCAGGTGAGTGTGGTGGTTTCTCTCATCACCATGATTGCTCCGTCTGCCTTTGAGCTGGTGTCTCAGCTGGAGATGTACCACCCACGAACGTCGCTACGTTTCCAGTTGGCCAGGTACTCCGTCACCACATTACTGCTGCAGCACTAATTACACACCAGGTCATATGCACACTAACATTGGAAATGTGTGTATGTGTTTACAGAGTGCTTGTTTTGTACCTGGGGAACCTCTACAGCCTCATCATTGCGCTCCTTGATAAGGTCAACAGTATGAGCTCTGCTGTGAGTATAGAACATTAGAAGCATCTGTTTCTTGCATTTCTTTTAAGCCAAAGTGCCCCTAAATAGGGGGTTTGGGAATAAGCTTGGCATAAACCGTGATAAACAATGCTAATTATGAACAAATATAATGATGTTATACAGACTAAACAGCAGAATCTGGGCTACAAGTAAGACATTCCCAGCAATTGTAGAGAAATATGACTTACGGTAAAAGCCGATCTCATCGTTTATCTTGGTATATCCGCATGGCAACACCTTTACGTACTTCCTGTAATGCGTAGAAAAGCATTTCTGGGTCATTTTCTGTCACATTTTCCATGTGGGGGAACTTTCTATATCAGCGAATAAAAGCGAGCGTTTGACAGAGCACTCTGATTGGCTAACACTGCTGTCAATCTCATTTTAGTGGGTTTAGCTCAATTCTATTTGCTCTAGCGATCAAAGGAGGGCTCATGGCGGCTGTAGCTCATGGGGAGCGTGTCGTCCCGTAACCACAAGGTCGCCGGCTCGATCCCTGGTCTCCCCATAGTTTGCATGTTGAAGTGTCCTTGAGCAAGACCCTGAACCCCCAGTTGCTCCCCGGTCCTTTCACAGCAGCACACTGCTCCTTAATTACTAAGGATGGGTCAAATGCAGAGAATAATGTCCCCACTGTGGAACTAATAAAGGATTATTCATTATTATTATCATGCACTGAAATCGCCCAATATGTTGGAGATACAGGCTTGCATAAAGACATGGGGCTGACATGCATATTTGTTCATGAGGACACAGATGAGTTTAGCAGCTTGGTTTGGTTTGGATCGAGTATGTTACTGCTAAATGTGCTAATGTGCCAAAATGGACATTTTGGAGACCTCACCTAAACTGTCTTTACTAAAAACTCTCTTATGTTTTTCTGCGTCACTTTATCAAAGTCAACGCTTGCAGAGATAATGTTCACACTATGATTTTGTCGAGGTTTAGAACTGCACTGCATCATTCCAAAGAGATAATCATTTATTTTCTTTAGGCGAACCTGAAACATTTTATTTTTTGCTGTGTGCCATCTTCATTTACTCCTAACCAGTAACATATATACTATTAGGTACACATCTGAACACATCTCACACGTGTTCCCTTTATTATAACACCAACATTATTCAAAGAGCCCTAGTAGTTGCAGAGATATACTCTTTTTAGTATCGGTATGCAATTTCCGAGCGTCTTTCCGAGGCCTAAGAAAATCGGTTAGTTTTTAAAAGGCTAAATGTGCAATGTGTTACACCTGACTAGACTGCATTTCACCTCTACTGCTGGTCCATACAATCTACATTTACAGTCATCAGCTATAGAAAGCCAACGACTTACTAACAGCAGGGCAAGAATACGCAAGATATACCCAAACGGAAGCACCACTAACCAGCTATCTCGTAGTGTCTCATGTCAGTGTGACGTTTAGCTGGTAATGGATCCTACTCTTGTTCCCTTCCAGGTCCCAGTGAGTCCAGGGAACTGGTCGGACTCAAGCTCCTTCCTGGCCACCATCTCTCAGCCTGCGGTTGACAGCCTTTCCACCCTGGTTTCTGAGATCTCTGTCTCTGAGCCTAGCAACAGTACCATAGCGACCATCGCCACGCTGCTGAGTGCTAGGAACACCATCACAAGCAGCTCAGGGCCCGTCTCCAACCGGACCGCTCTGTTTGAGAAGAACACACGCTCTCAGCAGGACCCGTGCTGGGAGACCTACGTCGGACAGGTAATGGCTTCTGATTGCGTTACACTGTCAGTCATACGGCATCTCTCCTCTTCTACAGTCAGAAGTAGGTCCAGAGGAAACTGTTATGCCGTGTTCACACCGGACGCGACGCGAATTTGCGGCGCGACCAGTTTACATGTTAAGTCAATCCACAGACGCGCTGCGGCGCGAATTTGCGAATTTGCGGCGAGAATCTGCTGCTGTTCCGCCTGAACCAGCGCTGACAGCGGCTTCATTGAGACGCTGTTGTGGGACTATGGATAGTATTATGAACCCAGACACCATGGAGTTTGATGTTCCGACATATGTGGAGTTTACACAAAAAGTATAAAGCAGAACTAGTGGTTATTTCCATGGTGGTTGGCATAATCGGTATCGTTTTACGGGGATACGCGAGACGCAGTTCCTGGACGAGTCGGTGAAATTCACCGAGCTGTGTGCGGCTACGGATGATGTTATGAACCCAAACACGAGGGCGTTTCATGTTCCGACATGTTTGGGACTTCCACAACAAGTATAAAGCAGAACCAGTGGTTATTTATTCCATAGTCGATAGCGGAAATGAAAGCTTCGTCGCTTGTCTCTCACAGAGGCAAGCAACAGAGCTAAGCCACGCCCCTTTGGTCGCGCCGCGAATTCGCGTTTGGTGTGAACACCCTCTTTCTACTCGCGTGAGTAAACTTCCGTGGTAGACGCGGCGCCGCAAATTTGCGTCGCGTCCGGTGTGAACACGGCATTAGGGAAGTCGCACAATTCCATTTTCGATTCAATTTTTTGATAATCTTAATGCAATCTCTATTACAGATATTTACCTTTGAATGCAGAATCAACGAGACAGGATTTGTGGAGGGCAAAATGCACGATGTAGCTTTTTATTAGTGGCTAATTGGATCCTTGTAAAACAATACATGTGTAAACTCTAAACTCCAGACGCTCTTTTCAATGTCAGACTGTAGACAATGACCAAACATCAGAATCCCAGAAAAAATGTATTTTAAGATTTTTGTAAATTTTTAAATATAATTATTTTTTCATTTATTTTACTTCTACTTTAATTGTTTTTATTATTCTTGTATTATTTGATACTCTCTATGTTTTTATAACATCTCCTCATGCAAGTCTTGGCTGTGCTTAAACAAACAGCAAATACAATATTACTGAGCAGGTTTGAGGTTGAGTGGTCTTGTGTATTACATGATGTTACACCACTGAACATGGTGTAACATCATGTAATACACAAGATGTTGCACCATGTTGAGTGGTGTAACATCTTGTGTATTACGTGATGTCCTCACCATGTTGAGTAGTGTAACATCTTGTGTATTACATGATGTTACACCATGTTGAGTGGTGTAACATCTTGTGTATTACATGATGTTACACCATGTTGAGTGGTGTAACATCTTGTGTATTACGTGATGTTACACCATGTTGAGTGGTGTAACATCTTGTGTATTACGTGATGTTCTCACCATGTGTCTCCAGGAGATGCTGAAGCTGTCCATCATTGACATGATCTTCACGGTGGCCAGCATCCTGCTCATCGACTTCATCAGAGGTTTGGTGGTTCGCTACCTGAGTGACTGTTGCTGCTGGGATTTAGAAAGCAAGTTTGTAAGTTGTACACAATTTGAGCTTTTGTGTTATAAACCTTTAAAAGCATTTGCTTTGACCGATTGCTGACAACCAGTGCAGACTTCAGCAGGATGTTATACTCGTAGCCAACAAAGAGTCCAGCACTACTTTGTATCTGCACTAAGCTATGGAAAGGCTACGTGTTAATCAGTGAGCTCTAGAGGAGTTCCCCTGTTTCTAAGCCAACCTTCCTGTCTGCAGCCTCGTGTTTAATGGACAGATGAGAGAGAGGTATTGATCTTCTCACCGCCTCTAATCTAAGTGAACAAGTACATTCCTCAAAAATATCAAACTATTACTTCCAAGGTACCTTATGGACTTTTCTTGGAAACAGAGTTTCTGTTTATCTCTCATGTCACTCCCTTAACCACGCTGTGTGTGTCCTTGAGCGCTAACACATGTGTTGAATGCATTTCCTTCTGCATAACACATGAACAAAACTGTGATCTTCATAAGTAGAAACACAACCTATAATCCTGGGCTACAACACGTTCTAACAATGAAGAAAACAACTCCCTGCTTCATGACATCATCAAACAATATCTTTAGTAATTGTTTTGATTGAGAGACCCCTAATGGCAAACATTATAGGATAGGATAGTTCATGATGAATATTTAAGCTGCATTCAGAAGCAAAACAAACATGTTTTAGGTTTAAAGGTGGTGAAAGCTTGGCTCCAGCTCTGTGGTGCACAGGAACTGCTTCTCCATGTTTAACATGGACCCTCTATCTGCTGAGAGGGTTCATATGGACCTCATCACTTATTGTACCTACTTATTTGAACCCTAACCACAATCCTTTCCGAGGCCTACACTGGTGCCTCGACCTGACCAGGATACCTAAAGTAACCCAAGTAACCCTTTGTTGGAAGACACCATGCAGTGAGTGGAGACTGACCCGCTCTGACACATGAAGATGACACTAACGGACCTAGAGCATTATGTACACCTAGAGCATTATGTATTCCTAGAGCATTATTTATACCTAGAGCAGTATGTACACCTAGAGCATTATTTATACCTAGAGCATTATTTATACCTAGAGCATTATGTACACCTAGAGCATAATGTATACCTAGAGCATTATGTACACCTAGAGCAGTATGTACACCTCAAACATTATGTACATCTAGAGCAGTATGTATACCTAGAGCATTATGTACACCTAAAGCAGTATGTACACCTAGAGCATTATGTATACCTAGAGCAGTATGTATACCTAGAGCAGTATGTATACATAGAGCATGATGTACACCTAGAGCATGATGTACACCTAGAGCAGTATGTACACCTAGAGCAGTATGTACACCTAGAGCATGACTTACACCTAGAGCATTATGTATACCTAGAACAGTATGTATACCTAGAGCATTATTTATACCTAAAGCATTATTTATACCTAGAGCATTATGTACACCTAGAGCAGTATGTACACCTAGAGCAGTATGTACACCTAGAGCAGTATGTACACCTAGAGCAGTATGTGTACCTAGAGCAGTATGTGTACCTAGAGCAGTATGTACACCTAGAGCAGTATGTGTACCTAGAGCAGTATGTACACCTAGAGCATTATGTATACCTAGAGCAGTATGTACACCTAGAGCATTATTTATACCTAGAGCATTATTTATACCTAGAGCATTATGTCCACCTAGAGCATTATGTATACCTAGAGCATTATGTACACCTAGAGCAGTATGTACACCTCAAACATTATGTACACCTAGAGCAGTATGTATACCTAGAGCATTATGTACACCTAGAGCAGTATGTACACCTAGAGCATTATGTATACCTAGAGCAGTATGTATACCTAGAGCAGTATGTACACCTAGAGCATTATTTATACATAGAGCAGTATGTATACATAGAGCATGATGTACACCTAGAGCATGATGTACACCTAGAGCATTATGTACACCTAGAGCAGTATGTATACCTAGAGCAGTATGTATACCTAGAGCATTATTTATACCTAAAGCATTATTTATACCTAGAGCATGATGTACACCTAGAGCATGATGTACACCTAGAGCATGATGTACACCTAGAGCATTATGTATACCTAGAGCAGTATGTACACCTAGAGCAGTATGTACACCTAGAGCATTATGTATAGTTTGAAGCTACATGTTGAGCTTTAAGGTGAGCACAAAGCAGATGAATGTGAACATAGCTTTCTAGTGTCAAACTCTTACTTAACATTTAGTAAAACACATGTTTTAGTGTAGGGTGACTTTAAACATAAGTCTTGTTATGGTGACAGTGTAAGCAAAAACAATATATGTAATGTACCCTATGGTGGAAAAACTGAAGAAAAAAAAAACAACACAATGATTTTTCTGTCTTTTCTCAGCCTGAATATGGAGAGTTCAAAATAGCAGAGAACGTTTTGCATCTGATTTACAACCAAGGGATGATCTGGTAAGTCCATACATGTATCCAGATACAGAAAATGTAATATGGATATCTCTTTCATTCCACTGTGTCACCTTGGCCTTCACTGTGTGTGTAATAGATGTCATTCAGAGGTAATAGTCTCCATGACCTGTTTAGAGGAACGTGGCCCTCTTGATCTCTCCATTACACCTCTGTGTCTGCTGCACTCTGTTCCTTCAACTCATTCCAGAACTGTCGCCTTGCAGCAATGAAGCGAAACTATGAGCCCCAGGATGTAATGTGTGTTATATGAGGTGTGACCCCTGTGTGTGTGTGTGTGTGTGTGTGTGTGTGTGTGTGTGTGTGTGTGTGTGTGTGTGTGTGTGTATTACTGACTCTTCTCCTTCTTTCCTCCAGGATGGGAGCCTTTTTCTCTCCCTGTCTTCCAGCTTTCAACATGTTGAAGCTGATTGGTCTGATGTACCTGAGGAGCTGGGCCGTCCTCACCTGCAACGTCCCGCATCAGCAGGTGTTCCGAGCCTCCAGGTCTGACAAACACACATACACACGCACACGCGCACACACACACTCACCTGCAACACTCACACAAACACACACACGCACACACACACACACACGCACACACACGCTTGTGCTTTCATGTGGGTGCTGTTAATATGCTGTACGTGAGTCATCTTCGCTGATATCAAGAATAACATATTGAAAAGTCAAATGTGTTGATGTCACCAAACTGACATCAATTAATACTAATATCAAACTGCATGTGCATCTGCAATGACAAGCTTTGCAGGTAAGTAAAGCATACGTACAGAACTAAACTAATGGGGAATGCCCACAGAAACAGCTGATTGCCTGAGTCAAGAGTTCCTACCTGTTAGCACTGAGCATCTTAGCTACAGAGCATCATCATGGTGATGGGCTGAAGGCCAGCAGGATGACACTGATCCAACTGCTGACCCGGCAGTCAGAGGTCTCTTTGGGCCTGAGTTGTGTTCATCCTTAGATAAACCTGTTAGCACCTTTAGCATTGGTAGCTTCTAGCCACCAGCTCAGCCGTCTCCATGTTGAGTCGTGTGAAGGAAATATATTTAAGCAATAAGGTACGAGAGGCAGTACTGTGTCGTGCAATAATGTACTGTTCAAGGGAGTTGTTATTATTAGAGAAAGCAAAAACCCTCCTAAGAGGTGGAGGCTAAACAATTCTAAACTCACTATGACAAAAGAACTGAAAATCTCTCTAAGGGAGGCTGTCCAAGATTCAACTAAACTAAGTACTAAGAACCAAAAACCTGGATTAGGAAAGTTACAACAAAAATCGCTCTTTCGAGGTAGGATAAGACTTACGAAAAGAACTTGGTAGCTATGAACAAGGCTTTGGAGCTGGCCTAGGTGATCGGACAAGAGACAAAACACTTTGGCACAGGACAAAGGGAAGACGCAGACTATAAGCACATGAGGGTAATGGGGAACAGGTGGAACCAATCCGGGATCAGGGGAGACTATGGGTACATCCCAAGTCTCTAAATTGTCGTTTCCTCGCTCCTCGCTCCTCGATTGAACCGGAAGTGGTTCTGCGCCGCCATCTTGACGGCCGTTCCAAAGCTCTTATTCTGCTCGGAGGAGCGAGGAGGGAAATCGGAGGAGCCATCATCGAGGAGCCCTGAGAGCAAGCTTCCAGGAAGTGTTTTAACGCTGGACACGCCCCCTCACTGTTCATCTGTTATTTGATTGGACGCTGCAGCTGAGCAGACTGATCGCTGGAGTTTCATACCAGAGACGATCACAGATTAAACTCAAGTTATATATTATATCTGTTTTCTTATTCACCATTTGGTTCAAATATGTTCATTGTAGGTCTGAACAACAAAAGGACCTCAAACAACTGTCTTCAAAGATTTGATCTGTTGTTTCCCTCAATAACTTGTATTATGTATGTAATTAAACTCAGAGAGAGCTGGAGAGAGGAAACACTTGTTTACAACACGTAATAAAGATAAACTATATTTATATTGTGGGTTATTTTATAATGATGTCACAATCAGAACATCCCGCAGTAAATAATAAATAAATAAATAAGACGCATTCCGCCAGTAGAAATGGATCCTGCGCGTATAAGCAGGACACATCACAGTATAAATACACACACTGTGTATAAATACACATCACAGTATATAAATACTCAATGCAGTTTATTAAACGGTAACAGACGACAGAGAAAACATCTCCATTCTGACACTCATGATAACTTTGTCTTTATTAATATAAATTGTAGTTTAACACCATTAAATCAACTGAAAACATACGATAATTGTTATCAATATTTTAAGTGCATTTTTATTGGAATGTTCGCTAAAAGCTCTCCAGACAAAACTCCATCAGCTGTTAAAGCGACTGACATCTGATCAGATGTGATCAGCTGTCAGTCGGCCGCAGTCATCAGAAATCAACGTCGCTTCACGCGACGCTTCAGAGGAAAGGACGTCTCATGTCTCTTAAGACATGTTTCCTTGTGTCCTCTCTCCTCGCATGGTTTCCTTGCGTCTCTCCATGCATCCCTGGTGGGAGGGACTAAGACGCAAGGAAAAGACGCAAGTGAGGGAAACGGGGATGCAGTTTAGAGACTTGAGATGTACCCAATCAGACGGTGACACATGAGGAAGAGCAAGTGACCTGAAACGAGAGGAGAGTTAGGCTTTAAAATAAAACAGGAAGTTATGAGACAGAAACCCAAGACAAGACAAACCTCACCGCGGTGTGACAGTCTGTTCATTGTGTCTGTGTCTAATATGTCTGTGTTTATTGTGTCTGTGTCTATTATGTCTGTGTTTATTGTGTCTATTATTTATGTCTGTGTCTATTGTGTCGATCTCTTTTATGTCTGTGTTTATTGTGTCTGTGTCTAATATGTCTGTGTTTATTGTGTCTGTGTCTATTATTTCTGTCTGTGTCTATTGTGTCGATCTCTTTTCTGTCTGTGTTCATTGAGTCTGTGTCTAATATGTCTGTGTTTATTGTGTCTATTATTTCTCTGTTTATTATGGCAGTGTTTAATATGTTTGTGTCTGTTTCTATTGTGTCTGTGTCTATTATTTCTCTGTTTATTATGGCGGTGTTTAATATGTTTGTGTCCGTTGTGTCTGTTTCTATTGTGTCTGTGTCCTGCGTGCCTCTCGCATTATATCAAGATGACTTGTTCAACAGGTATGTAACTGAAGTTATGGGTTTAACATCATCAATGGGCAATCTATTGCAGATTTGGGGATATTTAAGTTTTTCTTGGAACACTATAACTAAATGCTCATAACTGTAAAGTGTAAAGTGCAACACAGACAGTCGAAGATCAAAAGAAGCTTTCATTGCTTCAGGCAGAGGTTTAAGTGAAGGGCCAGCGGTATTCAGGGTAGCGTGGGTCGTCTGAACCTGCTCCTCTAGTCCAGGTCCATGAGTCCTTGGGTAAGACACTATACCCCAAATT
The DNA here is from genome assembly GCF_910589615.1 of Taurulus bubalis. Taxonomy (NCBI): domain Eukaryota; kingdom Metazoa; phylum Chordata; class Actinopteri; order Perciformes; family Cottidae; genus Taurulus; species Taurulus bubalis. The sequence continues at coordinate 2,018,548 of NC_136592.1, forward strand.
GCTCCTGAAGGCTGTGCAATTGTCATTTAAATGTGAATCAGGTTCATCCTGATGGCAGGTTGACTGTGTGGCCCCTGCTTCAGTGGATGGGTTGGTGTGACTGGGCCCCTGCTTCAGTGGATGGGTTGGTGTGACTGGGCCCCTGCTTCAGTGGATGGGTTGGTGTGACTGGGCCCTTGCTTCAGTGGATGGGTTGGTGTGACCGGGCCCTTGCTTCAGTGGATGGGTTGGTGTGACTGGGTGAATGCTGTAGTTTCACAGGGCTTGTTGTTTGAAGACTAGAAAGCTGTTACACTCGTACAGGTTTCCTGAAGCATAAAACACTGCTGAGCAATCAAGAGTAGATGTACTGCTGTGTGGGGAGTGTGATGGAAGCCAGGTGTGCATTAATGAAAACCTTCAGAATTGTATTACTCAATGCCAGTTACTCTGACCGTGAGTTTGACTTCAAAGGGTTACCTTTCAAAAGAGACCAAAACCATGCATGTACTTTAGGTTTGCCTTGGGTAGGCGCTTCAACACTACGTCATCATTCACCCATTCACACACTGATGGGAGGAGCTACCATGAAGGTACCACCTGTCCATCAGGACTAACTAACATTCACACTGATGGGAGGAGCTACCATGAAGGTACCACCTGTCCATCAGGACTAACTAACATTCATACTCTGATGGGAGGAGCTACCATGAAGGTACCACCAGCACTATCTACTTATTATTACCCATCACACACTGCAGGTACAGCTGTTTTAGGGTTCAGTATTGCCGAGGACATGGACTAGTGGAGCAGGGGATCAAGATCAAACCGCCGATGGAAAGATGACCCTGCTCTATGGGTGTGAGCGTGTGCCTGTGTGTTGGGTCAGAGAGAGAGAGAGAGAGAGAGAGAGAGAGATAACTCTGTATACTGGGAGGCGGGACCCTCCGAGGAATTTCACTCATTGATCAGAACCCTTTTCTCCTTATTTATTAAAACAAATGGTTTCAGTCACACACACACACACACACACACACACACACACACACACACACACACACACACACACACACACACACACACACAGAGATGCCTACGGCACTCAGCTCCCTTTGGATTTATGTAACAAGGCTGTCATGGCCTCTTTCAGTCCTTATCAGTCACTCCCAGATGTGGTGGGGAATCTGAGCAGCCACACGCACACACACAGACACACACACACACACACACACACACACACGCACACACACGCACACGCACACACACACACAGTCCACCAGCCATCTAAGTGAACATGTAATGAGAGCCATTAGATTCAATTCAATTCAATTGACTGGCATTAGATGCAGTTGTGCTGGATGAGAGAGTCTGACAGTGAATAAGATGGTGTACTAACCCTTCACTTTACTGTAACCATGACAACATGTCTGATAGTGAATAAGATGGTGTACTAACCCTTCACTTTACTGTAACCATGACAACATGTCTGATAGTGAATAAGATGGTGTACTAACCCTTTGCTTTACTGTGTAGAGATGAACACTGTAACCATGACAACATGTCTGTTGGCCATCAGATGGCTGTAGTTGTAGATGTTGCATTGATCTGGTGTTCCTGCCTCAGAGGACAGTGAAGACGTGTTGTCAGCGGTTCCTCTGCGGTGTGACGTGTAACACTGCTCACCATGTAGAGCCTGTCATGGTATCACTGCTCACCATGGAGAGCCTGTCATGGTATGACAGCTCACCATGTAGAGCCTGTCATGGTATCACAGCTCACCATGTAGAGCCTGTCATGGTATCACTGCACTAGCTATGAATGCTGTGTTCATGCAGTGAGAACATGCAGCAAAGGCTTTAAAGAGATGGAAGCTTCATTAAGAACCTGTTTACCATGTGGAACCTTTGTTCAACACAGAGTGAGGACGTACTGAGTCGTAGAAGAAGATCAGATCAGGTCATCTGTCTTCGTCAGGTTCAATCACAGTTGATCACGATGATCTCAGTTTGTGAAATGACCTCTAACAATGCTTTGTGTTCAGATTACGTCTTGAATGAATGAATACATACTTTATCTTGCCACCACTGAAAGGAAATACACAATCACGGTTTGAGGTCAGATGAGTATGTTTGTTAGGTATCTTTAACTCATGTAGAGTCTAAGTGGATTCCACTGGGACACAGATGCAGGTCTCCTGTGTGAAGGTCCTCTTCGGCCCACCCGTCCACTTGGACCCCTTGCCTCTTATGCCGTGTTCACACCAGACGCGACAGATTTTTGACATGTCCGCTGGGCGACGCGTTTGAGGCGGCGCGAAGTCGCGCCAGTTGAAATATCCCAACTCCGGCGACAAAGTCATAGTTGCGTCAGCCAATCAGCGTTGAGAAGCTCCGCCCGTCACTGTTGTCTTGCTGCTGCTGCTCTGCCAGAAGTAGCGCTGGTAGCGGCTTCATTCAGACGCTGTTGTGGGACTACGGATAATATTATGAACCCAGACACCATGGAGTTTGATGTTCCGACATATGTGGAATTTACACAACAAGTATAAAGCAGAACTAGTGGTTATTTCCATGGTGGATGAAGGAATCGGTATCCGTTTCACGGAGATAAGCCAGACGCAGTTCCTGGAGGAGTCGGTGAAATTCACCGAGCTGTGTGCGGCTACGGTTGATGTCATGAACCCAAACACGAGGGCGTTTCATGTTCCCACATGTGGATTGGGACATGGGACTTCCACAACAAGTATAAAGCAGAACTAGTGGTTATTTATTCCATAGTCGATACTGGAAAAGACAGCTCTTTTTCACGGAGAGACCAGATGGTGATAAGCCTGCCCCCTTTGTGGCGTTTGGTGTGAACACCCTCTTTTCACTCGCGCGACCAAACTGAAGCGGTAAACGCGACGCGACAATTCCTGTCGCGTCCGGTGTGAACATAGCATTAGACTTAGGTTCAGACCAGCTCAACACAGGCTCCTGAAGCCATTGGGATAGCTGAGCACAGGACCATTGTGTCTGTAGTCCTGTCTGTTAGCATGTTAGCCTCCTACACCACAGAGGACAGCAGAGGTATGCACAGAGCTACCAACTCTCACGGTTTCGCCGTGTGACACATGCTTTTGCATGTTTTCACACGCACTCACGCCACACAACCAATTTCTCACGGCCAAAAAGAAATTCTGATTTGGGGCCGAGGCGCGTTCGTTCCTTTTCAAACTCCCCGACGATAGATGGCGCTAAGGAGCGTATCTGTAAACCTATTGGCTGCATAGACATCCTATTTGCCCCAAAGCAGGGGCGGACTGGCCATAGGGGACAGGCCGATGGTGTCAAGCGGCCCTGCCTCCGAGATCGCCGGCCATGACTATATTCTATGGCTCAGAGAAAATGTTAAATTTACTCTAATACATGATATTGATGATCACTGACTGAAATTTATAGTAGTCCTGGCGTCCGTACTCACACTCATGGTTTCCACACCCAGCATGCAACACTACTGATCTGTATTCACATTCATGGTTTGGATGTTGCTTGCAGGTTTTCAGGATATTCTGCCATTAATTTAATCCAAAACACCGGCACTCCAGCAGAGTTGAAATGTACATTTAAGTTTCATTTTCGGGGTAACGTTATCACGTAACCTCTTGACATGTGTCAAGACTAAGAGGCTCAGACGCACAGACGGATGTATCCGCTCATTCTTCAAAATAAAACAGATTTTTAGATTATTATTATTTTTTGCATTCTTTCTGTGCGGCCCGGTACTAAGGGGATCTTGCGTCACTCGCTCGCAGACGCAGACGCAGCCGCAGACGCAGCCGCATTTGAGTGTGACTCCACAGCATGGCACCAACACGTAAACCTTTAAAGGAGTTTACTGATATTGTTGTTATTACCATGTGACTATAATACACCTGGGCCGGCAGACTTAGTTTAGGTTCTGTTACTTAACTTATTGTTTTCTTATGCACCTTCAACACCCCTACCCCCACCCCCACCCCCCCTCACACACACACCACTACTGATACCACTGATGTTCACACCCCATCATATGTTCTGTTCTACAATACAGTTCATACTAATTCTACCCTCTGATTCCAGTTTCTTTATTGTGTCTTTCTCTGCTGACGTTTATTCCTTAAGGCTCTGTAGTTATACATATCATCTGATACTAGCACCGAGTTAAGCATATTCATCTAGCAGACTATACCTACCTTGGAGTGTTGCAATAGCCAGTATCATCATATTTAGCCAGTATCATCAGCAACATTTTGATCACCCCGACAAAATCTCATTCCAAGGTTTTTTGAAAAGTTGGCAGCTCTGTATGCAGCAGGTGGAGCGCTGGTCAGGATACAACACGTTAAGAGCTCGTGGTCATTTCATGGATTTCTGATAGCAGGCTGTCAGAACATGCGATGATTCTGTTGAAGTGGTCCAGCATGAAGACCTGCAGTCCTAGTGACCGCTGCTTTGGCTTCAGCATCACTTCATGTACGTCTGTTACAAGTGTCAACATGCTCCTTCTGAAGCTCTGCTGCCATTTCGAACATCTGAACATTTTGATTTGACTATTTGATGTAAACACATGTTTTATTAACTCTGTCCATGCTATTAGGATTGCAATGGGGGTAAAGGTGATGTGAAGCTGAGGTTACGGATATATAATGCCAGAGTAACAGAGTAGTACCTGTCCTGTAAGAACCATGCTGTCCCAGCATGCAGTAGCGGCCGCCTATACAACTTTTCCCACAATTACTTCAATTTATTTAGCCTTTTGCTGAATTGTTGGACAGATTGTTCAACATGTTCAAACACAAAATGTTGTCTTTGCTTTGCTTCTGGTGTTCAGATCAAACAACTTCTACCTGGCCATGCTGCTGTTCATGCTGTTCCTGTGCATGCTGCCCACCGTCTTCGCCATCGTGAGGTACAGACCTTCACAGCACTGTGGACCCTTCAGGTAGAGCATGTTTCATGAGTCATGTTCCCCTTCATGTATAGACTGTTGGCCTCCTCCTAGCCTTGGAAAAAACATATATATTTATTTTAATTACATTACTTTTTCTACAGCTAAACACAACATTTGTGTTCCTTGTGAAGACATTCCTCTATCTTGTGTGTTTTCCAAAGAGTAGCTTAATTACACATTGTAACTGGATCTATGTAGACCTTACATTTACAGATCAAGGTTATGTAGACCCAGGTCAGATCAACACAATGGCAACCACCATGTTGATATGAATGTTATGTCCGTAAACTAGTAGGTCAGCACAGCTGCAACCTGAACCCTGAGACGTGCGATTGTGTTTATATTGTTTATCAATGTTAACTCCATAAAAGTACCTACATGTGTGTTTCAGTGGTCAAGAAAAGATCTATGACATCATCTCTGAGACGGTGGCCAGTGATTTCCCCCTGTGGTTCAGTAAAGTGATGAGTTACGTCACCAGCCCTGTGGTAGTGCTGCCGGCACTGCTGCTGCTGTTGTAAGAGCGCGCGCACACACACACACACACACACACACACACACTATAACATCGACATGTCATCTTGGCTCTGTGTGTTTCAGCATGCTGATATACTATCTCCAGGCCATAGCCAGATCCCTCAAATTCACCAACAGCCAGCTGAGGATGCGGCTCCAGACTGTGAGTTTGTGTAAACGCTGTATGACTGTACTTGTATATCTCTTTTCTAGTCTTCCAACAACTCCATTCACACAGTGGTGGGAGGGGCCACCATGCTGTATGTATTTCAACATGTATACTTTTTTGACACAACATAATAATGTCTCTCCATCGCAGCACGTTTGCTTTCAGCTGATCTGGTTGCCCATATTCAATTCAATTCAGTTTATTTTATATAGCCCAACATCACAAATACAAGTTTGCCTCGGACGGCTTTACAATCTGTACACATAACATCCTGTCCCGGGACCTCACATCGAATCAGGTAAAACTCCCCCAATAAAGATAGTAAAAACCCTTTCACAGGGAAAAAAGGGGAAGAAACCTGAGGGAGAGCAACAGAGGAGGATCCCTCTCCCCGGATGGACAGAAGCAATAGATGTCATGTGGCCAGAATGAATAACGTAACAGAGTTACAGCACATTACATGAGTATGACAGAAACTATTCATATAATGAGTAGTAGGCATGGTCCATGATCCAGATAGCCACGATCCATTAAGCAGAAGGAGGTAGAGAGGAAGGGGGGGCATCAGCAGGGCCATGGCAGTAGGCAGGACCGGGGTCCTCCCCCCTGGTTCCAGGCAGCCACGATCCATGGAAAAAGAAAGTAGAGTTAGTAATGTGCATTGAAGAGACAATCATTTATCCAGAAGGAGAGAAAGAAGAGGTGAAGAGGAGAGGAGTAGCGAAAGAGGAAGAGAAGGAGAGAAAGAGCTCAGTGTATCCTAAGATGTCCCCCAGCAGTCTAGGCCTATAGCAGCATATCTAGGGGCTGGACCAGCCCTAACTATAAGCCTGAAACAGCCCTAATTATAAGCGCTATCAAAGAGGAAAGTCTTAAGTCTACTCTTAAATGAGGTGACTGTGTCTGCCCCCCGGACTGAAAGTGGAAGCTGATTCCACAGAAGAGGAGCCCGATAACTGAAAGCTCTAGCCCCCAACCTACTTTTTAACACTCTGGGAACCACAAGTAACCCTGCATTCAGTGAGCGTAATGCTCTCGTGGGGTAATATGGCACTATAAGGTCCTTAAGATATGATGGTGCATGTATGAAGTTAAGGCTTTGTAGGAAAGGAGAAAGGATTTTAAATATGATTCTCGATCTTACAGGAAGTCGGTGGAGAGCAGCTAGTACAGGAGTAATGTGATCTCTCTTCCGCGTCCTCGTTAGTACACGAGCTGCAGCATTCTGGATCAACTGGAGAGATCCAAGGGATTTACCGCAGCAGCCTGATAATACGGAGTACAGTACAGTAATCCAGTCTTGAAGTAACAAATGCGTGGATCAATGTTTCTGCATCGCTTTGACACAGGATGTGCCGGATCTTTGAGATGTTCCGTAGGTGAAAAAAGGCGGTCCTTGAGATCTGTTTCACGTGGGAGCCAAAGGACAGGTCCTGGTCAAAAATAACTCTGAGATTCCTTCTGGTGGTGGTGGATGCCAGAGCGATGCCATCCAGAGGAATCATATCATCAGATACTTGATTTCTGAGGTGTTCTCGGCCGAGTAGAATAACTTCAGTCTTGTCCGAGTTCAGTAGCAGGAAGTTGCAGGTCATCCAGGTTTTGACGTCTTTAAGACACGCTTGAAGTTTAGCGACCTGGTGGGTTTCATCTGGCTTGATCCACAGATATAGTTGAGTATCATCAGCGTAACAGTGAAAGTTTATGGAGTGTTTTCTGATAATGTTGCCTAAAGGAAGCATATATAAGGTGAATAAAATTGGTCTAAGCACAGAACCCTGTGGAACTCCATGGCGAACGGCAGTGGTAACCGAGGCCTCATCGTTTACAAATACAAACTGAGATCGATCTGATAAATACGACTTAGACCAGCTTAGTGCTGTACCTTTATTACCAATCAACTGGTCTAGTCTCTGTAATAAGATGTCATGGTCAATGGTGTCAAACACTGCACTAAGGTCTAACAAGACCAGTACAGAGACCTAGTCCCCTATCCCCATATGATGAAGGATAAGGCAGGAATATGACCAGTTATGTTGACCGGTGATAATTTGGTCGGCCTTGAGTACTTTTATGGGTACAAAACACGCAGAACAAGGATTTTTGATGGCAATAGGATATCAATATTTTAAAATCATGCAGATGCTCCAGCAACTCTTCTAGCTCAGCCTCCCGTGAGGCCTCCAGGAGAAACCAGATGCTGCCTCCTCCAGCCAGGAGAGCTCCACCTCACTGCTCACTGGTCCTCTGGGAGACAACCCCAACACCACGCTGCTGGAGGAGGCACAGGAGAACCAGGACTGAGCGGCGTAGACTGTGTCTCAGAGGTAGAGAGGGTCGGCTCACACTTCCAGTCCATGTCGATGAGTTCTTGGGCCAGACACGTAACCCCAAATGGCTCCGCAGGCCGGGGGAAGGCTCTGGATAGTGATGGTAGAGGCACCTTGCATGTCGCCCCTGCATCAGAGAGTGAAGGGTGTGAACGGGCAAAGGAAGACCAGTCCAAAGACTAGAAAGGCGCTGAGAGGTTTTGGAAAGGACTGGCGCTTGTCCACACTACCGCTTTTGTTCAAAAGGGACCGCCAAATTCCACACAAAATGAAAAAATGCAAGTAGCTTGTAGCAATGTTTATGCTAAAATGTAGAAAATATTTAAGGTAGAATTTTCCTTTAATCTCTCCAGGAGCGGACCGAAGACAAGAAGAAAGTCTTCCAGATGGCTGCAGGTATCTCTGGAGGTTTCTTGTGTGTGCTCCGTTGTTTCTCATGGTGTCGTGACCCACCCCCCGTGACCCACCCCCCGTGACCTTTACCCCATCTTAGCCAGATTGCAGGCTCCAGAAGCTGCGGCTGACAAAAAGCCGGATCAGCAGGATAGCGACATTACGAGCCGGGAGGCCTCCATCAACACGCCATCTCCCCAATGGAACGGCAGCGTTACCAACTTTACTTCTCCTGTTCGTCATGGAAACAGCATCCGCACCATCACCCAATCAGCTTCCAGGCCGGACCTGAACCGAGGGAGGGCGTCCGGGTCCGTCAGGAGCCCGACAGTGACCGTACTACCCAAACACATACCCAACAGGTCTGGCACGCATGGTACATTGTCATAAAACAACGGCCACATGATGGATTCATACCATGTCATTGATGTTATTGTAGAATGGATAAATGGTGAACATGTAACCATGGCAATGTGTTAAACTACATTGTAATCACCAGCTAATAGTTAGTTTGGTTCCTTTGAACTGGTTTGAAAGCTGCCCACTGAACCCTTGATTGGGCTTAGTCTTTTCTAAGTTTCTTTCTCCGGAACAAGGTCGATTGTTCTGAGCTTACGACCTCAAATAAAGGCATCGATCACATTGAGACACATTCAGAACATACACAGTAGTGTGCAACAACACAGAAGCTGACATTCACATGTATGATCTCTAGGCAACGGGACGAGAAGTCTCTGATTGGAGTCGGTTTGGTTTTGACTCATCACTCATCAGAGAGAAAGAGGCTTTGGCAGAACTGTAATCTGTGAACCCATCGGCTACACCAGAAAGAGAGTGTACAGACGTATTGTTGTCACATGTAACTGATGGGTTTGGAAATTGCTGTTTACCAGAGGGAACTCAAATTCACTCAGCATTTCCTAAAAGGAAAGTCAATACGTTCTCTTATAGTAGCGTCGGACTCAACCGTCCCCAGACAGAAGCTGCTCTGGGTCAATAGACCCATTGGTGGTCCTCATGTCTTATCACTGCTATGAATAGTTGTGATGTTATTTAGCATTCTAGTTTTGGCATTACTCGTCCAACGATTCATTGTTCAGTTTTCAGTTACCTTATAGCTAACCTGCGTTTTCTAAATGCTGTCTCAGTTTCTGAAGAATACTATTTTGTGGGAAGCTGAATACTTGTAAGTTACGGGAATGTTTTCTTGCATGAAAAAGGTCCAAATCAAACCTGTGAATATTGGTTTTAAAAAGGACCATACCAGTGTTGTTGCATGTTTCACAACATGTTGACCGAATAGCCTACAGCATCCCTGCTGAGTAACATTCACATGTTTACTCAAGCTTTGTTGTTGTGAACCTTGTTTGATTACCTATGCGGTGAACAGTGTAGTCAATTCATTGGAACCTTTCATGAAGCATTCTGCAATGATACATACCGACCATAATATGACCTGATATGCATGTGTTGTCCTCTCCTGTAACAGACCCTGTCTGTGTGGCCCCGGTGGTGCCTGCAGGTCCAGGTCCCACCACCTGGCGTACGACCCCCCAGCAGGCGGTTCTGACCACGTCCACTCTGCCCCCCTGCACAGGAAGGTCATACGCGCCATCCATCCGGTCCAGGCTGCCGGCATCATCGCCGCACAGAGTTACGGCGGCCGGCGCGGCCACACCACCCGCTACGTGATCATCAACGAGCACGAGCGCAGGAAGAAGCTACTGCGCTCCAACACACGCGTCCCACGCCACTTCCTCATGGAGGAGCCTGCAGAGATCCTGCAGCTGTACCCGCGCAACATGAAGCGCTACGCACCCCGCGCCGTGCACCACCAACCGCAAGCTCACCGGTCACACCCCTCGCATCTGAGTGAGGAAGAGGAGGAGGAGGAGGAGGAAGAGGAGGGAAAAGGCAGAAGAAGGAAAACTCATCGGCCGCGGTCCCTCTCTGACCTTCACCAGCCGGCTCACTTCTACATTGGGGACCGCGTAGAGAGCCACGTGTCCGCCGCTAGAGGCGCTCACACTCGAGCTCGAGGAAGGTGTGGAGGGGATGAAGAGGAGGGTGAAGGAGACATGGACTGGGGAGATGTAGAGTCTCACTCCCGGGTCCAGGCCACTGTGAGAGGAGCCGACTCGCTGCTTGTGCGAACCAGGCGTCACTGCCAGTCCCCAGCCAGGACCCGGCACACGGAGTCCTTTGTGAAACCCAAGACCAGACCCAAGCTGGAGACCCCTCTGACCGAGTCTGACTCCGCCTCCCTGGCCTCCAGCAGCGACCAGCAGAACAGCAGCACTGACCAGTACATCCAGGTCATCCACAGCAAGGAGCCCCATCTCAAGGCTGCAGGGAAGCTGGCCAAGAAGAAGTCCAAAGCCAGCTTTGATCTGAATGTCATCGAGTCAAATGACCTTGTTTGCTCCAATGTATGACCTCTCTGCTCCAGTGTATGACCTCTCTGCTCCAGTGTATGACCTCTCTTCTCCAGTGTATGACCTCTCTGCTCCATTGTATGACCTCTGCTAAACCATGTGTTCTGTTCACAGACACTACAGGCTACACTGCTTTAAAGCACATCCTGAATATTATTGTAAATGTGATGTTTTCTTTGATGTGTGTGGTCTTGTCACATTTTAAACCACCACATGTACATGAGATACAACATGGTGGATGGTGTCATTGTGTTAACATCACACAACAACACTGACGCGGTTGTGTAACAGTAGCGGGAAACAAGCTCCGTCCTCCACGTCCAATAATGACGTCAACACTACAATTCCCAGCTTGCTTTGCGGCAACATACGAGGACTCCAGCTGCAGGTGCGTGACGCCATTAAGATTGCGAGGAGCTTTTGCCTTCAAAATAAGATACATGGTACTTGTCGCTTACGTAAATATGTTGCTGTGTAAAAGAACAATATCCACATTCGTGAATAAATCCCTGAACACATTTGAAATGTGATTAAAGCTTTATAACAGCGCGTGGTATTTGTTTTATACGCTTAAGTATGTGAGAAGGGATTTCTTTTGAAAGATACACCGGAAGTATCTTTTCTCTGACTGAGGTGACACCACCGCTCTCAATTCTTATATTTCAGGAGATTAATTCAAATCGTTTATAAGTTAAAGGTTGTGGCCGAGAGGAGCGGGCTGTCGCGCGGCCCTAGAGGGTTGAGGGGTCAGTACCCGCCGCGCACGCGCGCTGCTTCGTGAACGAGCGGGCAGCGGAGCGCGCTCATTCATTGGGCTAACGCTAGCTAGCTAGCTCTGTAGCTTCTACTCTCTCGTGCTCGTTAAATGGTCGCTGCAGCTCGTGTCTAGTGTCTGAAGGAGAGGAACCGGGACACCGGGTCTGAAGGTACCGGGACACCGGGTCTGAAGGAGAGGAACCGGGACACCGGGTCTGAAGGTACCGGGACATCGGGTCTGAAGGAGAGGAACCGGGACACCGGGTCTGAAGGTAACGGGACATCGGGTCTGAAGGAGAAGAACCGGGACACCGGGTCTGAAGGAGAGGAACCGGGACACCGGGTCTGAAGGAGAGGAACCGGTACACCGGGTCAGAAGAAGAGGAACCGGGACACCGGGTCTGAAGGAACCGGGACATCGTCAGCCTTGACCCCGGTGCCGTCGGCTAGGTTCACGACCAGCCGCCATGGACTACGAGCAGCAGGCGGCGGCGGTGGGGGACTGCCTGCTGGGCTACAAGAGGGACGAGTCCGGCTGGAAAGTCTGCAAGAAATCGGTAACCGTTTGCTGCTGCTGCTGTTGTCCGCCATGTGTCGCTGCTCTCCGGTAGCTCACCGGCACCGGCAGGTTGTGACGTCACCTGCCGGGTCCAGCAGCTCTGTTTTATCTTCACTGACTCAGTGAGAGACTCTGTAGATAAATACCTTATTCATGTAGCAGATGATATAACCAGGGGACAGGGTCCCACAGGAGGTCCACGTAGAGGAGGTCCATATAGACTAGGTCCACGTAGAGGAGGTCCACGTAGACTAGGTCCATATAGACTAGGTCCACGTAAACTAGGTCCATGTAGAGGAGGACCTCATCAATGTGGGCCTCATTAATGAGGCCCACATTGATGAGTCCCAGTGCCCCACTAAGGACCCAGGTCACATGACAGCCCAGCAGCCTCCATGTGCTCAGTGACATCACTGTGTACTCAGTGATGTAACTCTGTACTCAGTGATGTCACCAGGGCTCTCAAGTGTCACGCATTGAGCGTGACTATCACGCATTTCGGTCTTAAGTCACGCCCTCCCGCCACACATCATATTTCTCACGCTGAAAAAAAAACTCTAGGCTATTTAATGTGCCGCAGCGCGCAAACATGACCTGGTCGCGCTGCCCTCACCATGATCAGCCAATCAAAAAAAAGTACTCAGTGATGTCACTCAGTGATGTCATTCAGTACTCAGTGATGTCACTCAGTACTCAGTGATGCCACTCAGTACTCAGTGATGTCACTCAGTACTCAGTGATGTCACTCAGTACTCTGTGATGTAATTCTGTACTCTGTGATGTCACTCTACTCTGTGATGTCACTCTGTACTCTGTGATGTCACTCAGTACCAGCTGTTCCCTGCTCCTCACTCATCTACTCTGTGTTTCCTTTGCAGAACGACGTGGTTGTGTCTTGGCGTCCCTCGTCAGAGTTCCCTGGGAATGTGTGAGAAAGCTGATCTTCTTTTCTCGTTCCCATCTATTTATATTTCATCAACAGTTACACAATGCATCACATATGTAGGCTTCAGTAGTAGAACAGCTTTCAATCAAAGGACCAGCACTTTGCTTCTTGTGTCCTTGTGTCCTTGAGCATCCCTAAGCTTTCTTCCCTTTTTCTCCATTAAAGGGTTTTCTGGGGGAGCTTTTCCTGTACATATGTGAGGTCCCAGGACAGAGGAGCCCTCAGTCTGTTGCCCTCTGAGGCAAATTTGTGATTGTGGGGCGTTAGTTAGTTAGTTAGTCCTGATGGACAGGTCGTACCTTCATGGTAGCTCCTCCCATCAGTGTGTGAATGTTAGTTAGTCCTGATGGACAGGTGGTCCCTTCATGGTAGCTCCTCCCATCAGTGTGAATGTTAGTTAGTCCTGATGGACAGGTGGTACCTTCATGGTAGCTCTTCCCATCAGTGTGAATGTTAGCTAGTCCTGACTACTTTGGCATGATATTTAATAGCTAATATTAGCTCCACAAGCAGATAATTTAGTACCACTTTTAAAGATCCTTAGATTGTCAAATGTGCGTTGAACACAGTTGTATTAAATGTTTAGTCGTGCAGTTGAGAGAAGGTTTGAGGGATGAAAGAAACGTATTTTCATTGATCAAAATGGAGGGAATGAAAATACATGTGACTTGAAAGATGCAACCATAATAAATGGTTGTGAAATAAAAAATGGATTGACACTAGGGCTGCAACAACGAATCGATACAATTGATAAAAATCAATTATGAAAAGAGTTGCAACGAAATTCATTATCGATTCGTCGCGTGATTATTACGGCAGTCAATAAGTCACGGAGAGGAGAAGAGTAACCGGCCGCCAGCGTTTCTGAGATTGGAGTGAGACACGGAGAAAAGCTGAGG
>NC_136592.1:2037500-2280534 GCF_910589615.1 Taurulus bubalis
ATGTTAACGCAGGTTTCCTTCCACACAGGAGTGTCTTTTCACTTTGAAGCTGCACCAGGTCAATAATCAATAAAGTGCATGCATCGTGGGTTAATCAGCAACCTGTCATTGAGTGGGCACGTGTTCTGTATGGTGTAGGCTCTGCCCCGAAGAGCTGTTGTATTGGGTATAGACTTCTGCACGTCAGGGTCCAGACCATCACTTGGTGACTAGGATTAACATTCTGACCATGAAGCTTCCCCAGTTGATTACTTACAGTGAAGCAAAGCCTTGTTTTTGATTTACTCACTATAAATACATGTGAATAAATCAATTCCATTTCCTTCTAAAATGCAATTGAGTAGAAAGAAAACATTCTGAAAGTACGGTACTTTAAATGTACTTGGTTAAATTCAGTCTCTGATTAATACCATGCGGTACAAAAGAGGGTGCAGTGGAAGTCATACAACAGCAAACACAGGCTCTGACTGTTGGGGTCAACTCTCTTGAGCCAGACCAGTGACCGGGCTCCCATTGGTTTCGGTGTGGACATGGATGTGTTCCCTATGAGAGTCAAGCTGCATGCGGTTGTGCCACGTTGTTACATTACATTTCATTTAGCTGACGCTTTTATCCAAAGAGACTTACAATAAGTGCCTTCAACCATGAGTAACAACTCAGAACAACAAGAATCAAGAAAGTACAATTTCTTCAATAAAGTTAAACTACAAAGTGCTATCAGTAAGAGACATTTAAGTGCTAAGTACCAATGTTTTGAAGCATATGCCGGCGACCACCGGTAACCAGTGAAGGTCGCGGAGGAGCTGAGTAGTGTGGGTGAACCTGAGCCTGGAACAGAACCTGTGCTGCCTTCTGGGTGAGAAGGGGACGTATTCTCCTGATGTTGTACAGCATGAACCTACAGGAACGTGTTGTTGCGGTGATGTTGGCAGTCAGGGAGAGTTGACGGTCGAGTGTCACACCGACATTCCAGGCAGTCGGGGACGATGCCAACACTGAGTTGTTGAAGGTTATAGTGAGGTCGTGGGTGGGAGAGCCTTTTCCTGGAAGGAACAGTAGTTCAGTTTTGTCAGGGTTAATTTTCAGGTGGTGTGTGGACATCCACTGAGAGGTGTCAGTCAGACAGGCAGAGATTCGAGGATCAGTTGGGTTTCATCGGCATAGCTATGGTAGGAAAAGCCATGCGAGCAGATAACAGAGCTGAGAGAGTTGGTGTACAGAGAGAAGAGGAGAGGACCCAGGATGGAGCCTTAAGGGACCCCAGTAGTGAGAGGACAAGGTTCAAACACAGATCCTCTCCAAGTTACCCGGTAGGTGGTCGTTGAGGTAGGATGAGAAGAGGGAGAGCAGAGCCTGTGATACCAAGGTCCTGGAGGGAGGAAAGAAGGATCTGGTGGTTCACTGTGTCAAAGGCAGCAGAAAGGTCTAGAAGGATAAGGACAGAGGAGAGAGAGGCTGCTCTAGCAGTGTGGAGCTGCTCAGAGACAGCAAGCAGGGCAGTCTCTGTTGAGTGGCCTGCCTTGAATCTAGACTGGTGAGGGTCCCGAAAAGTTGTTCTGGTCTCTGAGGCCTTGAATCCAGACTGGAGAGGGTCCAGAAGGTTGTTCTGGTGGAGAAAAGAGGAGACTTGGTTAAAGATGGCTCGCTCCATAGTTGTCTAAAGAAAGGGAAGGAGAGAGACAGGTCTGTAGTTGTTGACTTCAGACAGGTTGAGTGGGTTTCTTCAGTAGAGGGTTGACTCTTCCTCCAAAGAGTCAGGGAAACAGCCAGCTGAGAGGGAGGTGTTGATAAGATGGGTGAGAACGGGAAGAAGGTCAGGAGCAATGGACTGGATGATGGGAGATGGGATGGAGTCAAGGGGGCAGGTGGTTGGACGGGCCGAGGTTACCAAGTTTACCCAGGTGAGAACTTGACACCAGCCACGAGGAGTGAATGCCTCCTCTGCACCAACTTCTCCAGATGGTCCAGTTTGCAGCCGATGATGGAGCAGGCCTTCTTCACCAGTTGAAGTCTGTTGGTGTCTCTGGCTCCAATGCTGCTCCCCAGCAGAGTATGGAGAAGAACAGAGCACTGACCCATGCCTCATGTTAATATATAGATAACAATTTGGCGCCATCTACACCTGATGTGTGCGCTGCAGCCGTATCTGCCTAATGGAGGGACATCTGTTTGGTGAGATAACAGTATCTGACTTCTGGAGCACTACAGTGAGATGTAGAGGGTCTCCCTTTTGAACCGACGACCCAAATCTAGCTCCCTTTTAGTACGCGTTGTGGAGTGCTGCATGTTGTCCTCTTGTGGACCTTGGTGTCGCATTGCGCATTGACTTCCTCAGCTTTTCCCTTAACCTA
This sequence comes from Taurulus bubalis, assembly GCF_910589615.1. Lineage (NCBI taxonomy): Eukaryota > Metazoa > Chordata > Actinopteri > Perciformes > Cottidae > Taurulus > Taurulus bubalis. The sequence continues at coordinate 2,039,852 of NC_136592.1, forward strand.
ACCCAACAACTCCAAACAGATCCACATACCTAAAAGAAAGTGGTGCAGCTTTAAAAGCAGACATGAGGTGTTGTTCTTGGCTGTGTTTGCGCTGTTGGACCAGTCTTTAAGTGCATTCCCTTGTCTCCTTGTCTCCTCTCCTGCAGGACATCTCTATCTGCAGAACAGTCACGCCCTCAGCAGCGATGAGCATCATCGCTCCACGAGACTTTGTAGACGTTATTTTGATTAAGCAATACGAAGATGGCGCCATCTCATCCAACGGTGCGTAACAAATCCTTTGTGTCTCTACTTCCTGTGCTGGTTTCTGTTGCCATCCTGAGCTTCAGGAGAGGCTGGACTGCTTCACCTGTGGAGCGACTTGGAGACTTGACTCACCACATGAAGAACAGAATGCATTACGTCTCCCACATTAAGGATGGACACATTAATAGGAACTCCAAAATCTGAGTGTTAAGTTTGGACCTATTGATAAGTCTGCCTTACTTAACGGATTTCAGGTTTACAACCACCATTTGAAACCATTTAAAACATAAATGCCCTCTGGTATTAAATGACTACACCGTACTGACTGGAGCTTAGAAATGCTGTCACTTTAACATGTTCCATTATTTACACGCAGTAACAAGCTGTGGAAGAAGAGTCTTAGAAACATTGGGAACAACTTAATCAGACAGTAATGAGTAGGAAGTCATTACCGTCATGCGGCTCAGTCATCTCAGGGAGTTACTGTGTTACACTCCAGAAAGATGTTGGTGAACACATGGCCACCGTTAGCCATGCTTAGCATGTAGCGTGTCCTCAGGTGCAGAGCAAAGTGATCAATGCAACATGTCCATGACAGTAGATCAGGTGTTGTCCTAGACTGCTCCTATGGAGGCTCTCATTATTTAATGAAGCGCCGCTGTGCTTTTAAACCATGTCGTCACAGCTGGAAGTACTTTAGTGAAATGTGGCTGTTCAAGTTAACGTGGAACGCTGATTTAGAATACATATAAAATATAACTTATTTTAAAGAGTGTAACATTGTTCCCTGTTGTAAACATTCATCACAGTTCAAACCACATTCATACCAGGAAGTAAGAGAGACTCCGATAATGTGTACCTGATTGTGTTCTTACCCCAGTGAACTGGTAGAAATGGAATAACCATGGCATTAAGATCTGAATACCAAATACGTCTGAATGGACATTATATATGTATATATATATACATCCATCCATCCATCCATGTCCGTTTGAGGCCCAAAGGTGTGCTGATGTTCAGTCTTCACGGTTCCATCAGGTGAACTCCAGTTTAAAGCCTTTTGTTCTGAACCTCGTTCCGTAGAGTTCCTGGAGATCTACTCGTCTACTTCTATAAAGCAAATGTATATTTCCAAAAGGCAACCCGTTACTTGAAGGGTGACGTAACGCTCTAGCTAATAGATTCCACCATGAAACTTCCCCAGTTGATTACTTTAAGACAATTTTTGTTGTATTGCAACCTTTCTGAAATGTTTTGTTTTAAATAATCACGTAAAGGTTTTCTTTCCACTCGTAGCTGAATGCATACCTGCAAACTTTTTTGTGTGTGTCCGTGTGTGTCCATCAGCCACCAACGTGAGCCACCCGGGCTGCCCACCCCAGACCGGCTACGTCAGAGGACTTAACCATCCCTGTGGCTGCATCTGTGTCCCCATCGCAGGGTGAGGAGTGCACTGACAGCACATGAGCAGGTTCCTCAGAGTAGACTCATGTTCTCTTGTGTTCCTCAGAGTAGACTCATGTTCTCTTGTGTTCCTCAGAGTAGACTCATGTTCTCTTGTGTTCCTCAGAGTAGACTCATGTTCTCTTGTGTTCCTCAGTGTAGACTCATGTTCTCTTGTGTTCCTCAGAGTAGACTCATGTTCTCTTGTGTTCCTCAGTGTAGACTCATGTTCTCTTCTGCAGAGTAGACTCATGTTCTCTTGTGTTCCTCAGAGTAGACTCATGTTCTCTTGTGTTCCTCAGTGTAGACTTATGTTCTCTTGTGTTCCTCAGTGTAGACTCATGTTCTCTTCTGCAGAGTAGACTCATGTTCTCTTGTGTTCCTCAGTGTAGACTTATGTTCTCTTGTGTTCCGCAGAGTAGACTCATGTTCTCTTCTGCAGAGTAGACTCATGTTCTCTTGTGTTCCGCAGAGTAGACTCATGTTCTCTTGTGTTCCTCAGAGTAGACTCATGTTCTCTTGTGTTCCGCAGTGTAGACTCATGTTCTCTTGTGTTCCGCAGAGTAGACTCATGTTCTCTTGTGTTCCTCAGTGTAGACTCATGTTCTCTTGTGTTCCTCAGTGTAGACTCATGTTCTCTTGTGTTCCGCAGAGTAGACTCATGTTCTCTTGTGTTCCTCAGTGTAGACTCATGTTCTCTTGTGTTCCTCAGTGTAGACTCATGTTCTCTTCTGCAGAGTAGACTCATGTTCTCTTGTGTTCCTCAGTGTAGACTCATGTTCTCTTGTGTTCCTCAGTGTAGACTCATGTTCTCTTCTGCAGAGTAGACTCATGTTCTCTTGTGTTCCTCAGTGTAGACTCATGTTCTCTTGTGTTCCTCAGTGTAGACTCATGTTCTCCTCAGTGTAGCCTCATGTTCTCCTCAGTGTAGACTCATGTTCTCTTGTGTTCCTCAGAGTAGACTCATGTTCTCTTGTGTTCCTCAGAGTAGACTCATGTTCTCTTGTGTTCCTCAGAGAGCCCAACAGAACCCAGGTGTTCAGCTTCTTCCAGACGGACCTCGGCGGCCTCCTCCCTCGCTCCGTGGTGGACTCCTTCTTCCCCTCCAGCATGGCGGAGTTCTACAGCAACCTGGCCAAGGCGGTGAAATCCCTCAAGGACCTCTGACCCTGAGCCGAGACCCTGAGCCCACCTGCTCAGGTGTGTTGGTGTTGACCGTCCAATCAGCAGCCAGAGAGGATCACATGATCTGTCCCTTCAGCCCCGTGTCCACAGGAGGCATCCAGTGAACCTTCAACAGTTCATGAACCACATCCAGGGCTCTGACTCAACCTGCGTCTCATTCCTTCAGTCTAAAGAATGAAGAAGTCATGATCTATATTTGTACATGTGTGTAATAACAGAACATACTTTATGAACATGCATGCTGCATGCCCTTGTTCAGGTTGTTAGGAGTCCTGGCTCATTCCTCATGTTAGCGTTTGTGTTGATGATCTTTCCTCTTTGAGCAGAAACCTTCTTCTTCTGTCTGCCTTTGCTTTCCAAGTACATTTCCCTTTTCAGCAGATGGTCAGCTCGCTTCTCAAAACTCCCAAAGGTGACCTTTCATAATAAAAGCTCACATGTTTAAAGAGAAAATAAGAAAACTATTGTGGTGAAATTCCATGATTTATGTCCACTAATAAAACACTCATAGCTGATATCAGGCTACTCTTAGTAGCATACACTGTAACGGTGAGACTATTCAGAGGCGTCATTCTGAGTCCAGACTCAACACATGGAGTCAAACGTAACCTGTAACTCTATGTGTCAGCAACATCAGCACAGCGGAGAGTGTTGATGCTCTTTGGTAGAACAGGAACATTTGTTATAGTTAGTGTGTGTTTGTAGGTTCAGCGTACGGCAGTTCAGTTTATTTTATATAGCCCAACATCACAAATACAAGTTATCCTCAGAGGGCTGTAACATAACATCCTGTCCCGGGACCTCACATCGGATCAGGAACAACTCCCCAATAAAGATAGTAAAAACCCTTTCACAGGGAAAACAGGAAGAACCTTCATAGAGCAACAGAGTAGGATCCCTCTCAGGATGAACAGAAGCAATAGATGTCATGTGACAGTTACACGTTACATGACTGCACATGTTGGGTCATGGTAGTGTGTCTGGAGGAAGGGAAACGGAAAGTACTTGTGACTTGAGGTGTGCTTGTATGTGATGACAGTTTTCACATGAGCCGTCCACACGCTTTATTTATCATGTTAGGTCACACTACTGCTGTATTTAATAACTAAACAACATACAAGCTGCCATTGTATTTATAATCGTACATATTATATACAAATCTAAGTTTTTCAAGTATTCAGACAAAAGAAGCACATGTACTGTACTCATTGAATCACTTGGTTTGAGAAACTTCTTGTCTCCTTCCCTTGGTCCCTTCATGAAGGTTCCTTAGTTTCTGGACCCCTCTAATAAAGGAAGACGTGTGTCTGAGTCTGGAGGATGGTCTGTTGCTCCAGAGCTTCATGTCTGGAGGATGGTCTGTTGCTCCAGAGCTTCATGAGTCTGGAGGATGGACTGTTGCTCCAGAGCTTCATGAGTCTGGAGGATGGTCTGCTGCTCCAGAGCTTCATGAGTCTGGAGGATGGTCTGCTGCTCCAGAGCTTCATGAGTGCAGGATGGACGTTGCTCCAGAGCTTCATGAGTCTGGTGGATGGACTGTTGCTCCAGAGCTTCATGTCTGGAGGATGGACTGTTGCTCCAGAGCTTCATGTCTGGAGAGCCGTGAACTGGTCTCTGCAGCAGACTCATCAATACCAGTTTAAATGTAGAGCGTTGTGGAAACACGTCTGGCTGCTTTCCACTTTCATGTTTAATCAACACATTGCAGTGAGTTGTTCCTTATGATCCCATATGGATCCAGTGCTCAAGGAAACAAGGTTTCATCATTGGGAAAATAGGTTTTGCTTAAGAATTCTAATTAGTTTGTTAAAATGCATCAGCGAACATGAAACATGCTTCACATTGTGAAGTTTGACCAGCAGATGGACAAAGTGGTCCAGAGCTTCTAAACCAGTTCAACCTTTGACACTGGTCTGACACTGGGATGACCATGAGCCCAAACACCCAGAGGACAGTGACCTTCAGATCCCGGTTCAAAGTGGCCCCGCTGTAGTGACGTCTCCTGTGTTACTCATAACATAACTTTACCTAACATAACCGAACCCATCCTGGGCGACTTGAGGACTATATATATATATATATATATATATATATATATATATATATATATGTGTGTATATATATATATATACACACATATATATATATATATGCCAGTCCTCAAGTCGCCCAGGATGGGTTCGGTTATGTTAGGTAAAGTTATGTTATATACACATATATATATACACATATATATATATATATACACACATATATATATATATATGTGTATATATATACACATATATATATACACATATATACATACATATACATATATATATATATATATATATATATATATATATATATATATATATATATATATACACATATATATGTATATATGTGTGTGTGTGTGTGTGTTTACCATGTTTCTGGTTGACTCCTCAATGAGACCTGCTGCTCTTCACATGTTGACATGTCTATCAGAGCACATGACGTGTTTCTCTTATTCCCTGTTCGTTTTGTATTTCACCAGCATTAAATACTGAAGAACATCTTGTTGTCTTGTTCTTTATATAACTGCAACACTTTCTCGCTTGTTAACGTCATCTTCAAACTTGCAGAATGACTTTAGCTATTATTTTATTTACTGTTATTTAAAATTATTAAAGGGATATATTAGTGACTTCTCTTTGTAGTTGATATATTTGTAAGCGTACCAGAATAGCTTGTGTGTGTGTGTGTGTGTGTGTGTGTGTGTGTGTGTGTGTGTGTGTGTGTGTGTGTGTGTGTGTGTATACTGTGCAACAAGCCATTTCTTAAGGCTATGTTTGAATGTCTTGTACGTTTTTTGTGTGCGTATATATGATGGAAGAGCATTCCATGAGTTTGCTGAATTCACCGAAAATGTAGATTTGCTAAAAGAGCTTGACCTATGTGAAATGACACAATCACCTCTTGAAGCAGATCTAGTGTGTGTCCACTTTGAGTGTGTTGTTTAATAAAATCACTGAGAGGAGGCAGAGCCATACCATGTAAAACTTTAAAAACCAGACATACATCAGTGAATTTAATGAGGTTCTCCCAACTCAAGATATGGTGTTTGATGAGTATAATGCAGTGATGGTGACTTTTAGTTTTTTTTATCCAGTGTCTTTAGAGTTTTTTTATGGAGAATATGGATATGTTTCAATGTCGTGCTGCTGGCTTGTGCCCAGCTGGTGAAACAGAAGGTGAGATGGGGGATAATTATTGCATTAAAATATAGTTTTGCAGCCTACATGGGTAGACAGTTTCTTATATATCTAAAATTCATGAGGTTAAATTTTAAAACCTTTGTCACGTTTTACCTGCTTTTTAAAAGAGAGATTAGAATCAATAACAAATTCTAAATATTTAAAATCTGACACTACCTGTAGCCTCTGACCAGCAACATAAACATCTGGCTCTGGTGACACTTTGAAGCCCTCTCTGTGAAGAACATACAAACAGTCTTTTTAATATTCAGGTGAAGGCAGGAATCTGAAAGCAGAGTAGAGGATGAAACACCACTCTGACACACTGGGTTCTTCCCTCAAGGTAGGACCTCAGCAAGGCAAGAGACTCTCGAGAAAAATTTAAATGACAATTTAAGTGACAGCTTATTAATCAGGACATCGTGATTAACCGTGTCAAACGCCTTCTTAAGGTCAAGAAAAAACGCTGCTACCACACCCCCTTTGTCCATTTTAAGATTCAAGTTCTGTTAATTTCAAGTTTCAGTGGAATGATTCGCCCTGTAACCAAACTGCATAGGCTGTAACTGAGCTGTTGAGATTTGATTGAGCAATTTTAGAAACTGCAGGGAGAATACTGATTGGCCGATAATTAGAGACATCGGTTGAATCTCCTGATTTAAAAACGGGTGTTATTATGGCTGATTTCCATCCTATTGGAAACACAAGTTGCCTGAGAGATGTATTGACAATGCTTGTCATCGGCTGCGCGAGAGTCCCTTTGCGTTTTTTCAGAAACATATTGTCAATTCCATACACATCTTTGGCCCTAGAATTCCTGAGTGAGCCAAGAACTCGGGTGACAGTAGATTCAGACTTCCTGGATAGAAAAGCAGGGTTGACCTTTGTTTATTTGTGTAAGATGAAATTGACCAATACTGGAGCTTAGAGTTAAAGCTTCCACTGAGTCGATAAAGTATGAATTGAAAGCTGTACAGATTACAACTTCATCTTGTGTATGCACCCGTTCACATTTATTTGAAATTGCTTCATTGAATTGGTGTTTTGTTTATCTGTTAATTTCTTTAGATTATCCCATATCAATTTTGAATTACCTCATGCTTCATCAATGATTTTGATAAAAAAAAACTAGCTTTTACTTTTCTAAGTTTTTTCGTTATGGTTTCTCAGTATTGTGAATGTCTGCCTATCATTTCCTTGAGGGACAGTTTTAAAACATAGTCCCGTTTTTTCATTAAATTCCAGACGTGTGTTCATCTTATTTTTTTATTATTTTTTTTATTAAGGAAACTGTTATTTTTGGTCTGTATTGTGGATAAGAAGATGTTGCTATCATCCTCCACACTTGCACCCGTTAAACAGTTGCTCCAATCAATTCCCTGTATAGCCTCCTCAAATGAATGTTGGTCACCTTTCGGTATTCTTAATTGATAAGCCCTTCCGGTAGGAGAGATTTTAAATTGTTTCTTTGTACGTTTTCTTGCTAAAAGTATTAAATTATGGTCAGACATACCAGTTACCATATTGTGTGTTTTGATCATTCTTTCTGGTTTATTGCTAAAAATCAAATCAATCTGCGCCTGAGAAGAGTGAGTAATCCTTGTGGGGTTGTTCACTAACTGAGTCATATTAAAACAATCAATTGTACGTTTTAGGGATTTTCTTCCAGATTTATCCTCCCAATTTACATTGAAATCTCCCATGAGTATAACCTCTTTGTCAAAGTCACATTCCTTTAACATGGAATTAAGATGGTCATAGAATTCACATTTGGACGATGGTGGTCTGTAGAGACAGATCAGGGTAAGAGACATTTGAGTTGATAGTGTCACTTTCAGACCAATACATTCCAATTTAATATCACTTGACCACTCAATCTGACTACAAATAAAGTGTTCTTTAATGTAAAACATTACTCCTCCTCCCTTACCACTAGATCTATCTCTTCTAAACATATTGTATCCACGTATATTCAAAGCATCAGAGGGCGAGTTTATATGTAGCCATGTTTCTGAGAGGCATAGAAAGTCCAGGTTTGAATCAACAAGATGTTTTATTTGATCCATTTTAGGCAAGAGACTTCGAATATTCAAATGCCCCCCCCAAAACAGTCCTTTAGGTTTTGAATGCATATCCCAGAGCACCCGGGCATGATTGACCGTTTTGAAAAGTTTATGTTTTCGGAATTTTCTGATTTCGGTCTGGAAAGCAGTCTGGATTCAGACCGCTTTGCTTCACTTTAGAGGCGGAGCCTGCTATTCTGACTGGAATGTTCATGGGTCGGGGAGCGGAAGTTAAGGTGGAGACTAGAGGGAGAGTAGTAGGAGACCCACCAGGCCACCAGGGAGAGCTATTGTTGATTATACTGGGGGGAGGGAAGAGCTTGTGTTGGCTGGCTACCAGGTGAGGAAATGCAGGGTGAGGTAGTCAATGTGATGGTGAGGTCAGGATGAAGTAAAATATATTGTCCAATAGGGTGCGTGATCCTAAGCCATCTGGGTGGACGCCATCAGGGCGGAAAAAGGCAGAACGTTTCCAGAAGAGATCAAAGTTGTCTATAAAAAACATCTTGCGCTGTGCAGGTGGACTTCAGCCACGAATGGAGACTCAGCGAGCGGCTGAAACGGCCCATGCCTCGGTTGTGCGGGGGGATAGGACCACTGATAAAGACCTGTCTATCAAGGACCTCAAGGGAGTCCAGGAGAATGCTGAAATTCTTTTTCAGTAATTCAGAGGACTGGTTGGAAGTGTCATTGCATCCTACATGCACAACCACGTCCTGGGCAAGTGGGTGTTATATAATTATATATAATATATGAGACATCCTGGTGATATTTGAGTCTTGAGTTTTATTTGTATGGAAAGTTTTGCCAAACACCAGATTGTTCATTTAAGTGTTAAGAGGGTTAATATTGTGCATGTTTGTGCATAATAAATACATTTTCTTTCTACATTTACATAAATGTGTAAACATCGTGTCTGTTGATCGCTCACTACAGCAATGACCCGTCACAGATGACAGAAGAGTTACCTCATCTTGTGGTTGTGGTTCAGTCCCACTGGACATCCTCCAATAGAGTTGTACTCCCTTCTTTTCCTTCTTCTCTAGACTCAAGGTAAGGAGTACTAAACCAGCTGGGATGACTAAAGCGTTGATCTCATGACCAGCTCAACAGCAGCACAGATGTTCTATATGATAGTGTTGTTGTTCTTCAGAGTAGAGCAACATGTCTGAACGCAGTCACACATGTTGTGAGAGGGAGAAAACATGTGACCTGCAGCTTCACATGACTCGCATGTCCTGAAGTGTTTCCTGTTTCCTCGTGATGGAGAGAATGAACTGCTGTGGCGGGACCAGATGTTTTACTCTTCTACTTTGTCTCGTTATCTCTTTCTACATTTAAGATGTCAGGTGTTATGCAGAAAAGGAAACTGTGGTGGCAGGGGCGTGGTTAGCTCAGCTGGAGAGGGGGGAGGGGAGAAGCGACTCAGGGAACAGGTGTCGGGATGAGCCCTAATTGGCCTCAGCTGGAGCAGATTGTGTGTGTGTTGTGTGTCTTGCCATAGCATGGATGGAGGAGCGAGAGGAATGCAGGTCCCAATAAAGACATTGCAAAACAGCACCAAGGTCTGCGTGTGTCATTTGTGCTCTTTTAAGGGGGCCCCACGTTGGGCGCCAGTGTAACAGGCTTCATTACCTCCCCGAGTCTCCCCCAGCCCAAATGACACATGCAGACCCTGGTGCTGTTTTGCAATGTCTTTATTGGGACATGCGTTTCTCTCGCTCCTCCGTCGAGGTTTCATCCCGACACCTGTTCCCTGAGTCGCTTCTCCCCTCCCCCCTCTACAGCTGAGCTAACCACGACCCTGCCACCACAGAAAGCTATTTAGTTTGCATAATGAGACATTTCAACCATCAATTACAAAGACACAAAGTATGTGTCGTCATTTCTTTGCCCAATGATGATTATTTTGTGAGATAAAGAATATGTTGTGAATATATATATTTTCTATATTTGTTCTGTAAATCTTGAGTTTTGGACGTTACAACGCTCTGTTATTGGAAAGGTTGGGAACATACGAGTCTGAAACAATCCTCTTGGCCTTGGCTAAGCCCCGCCCACCACCTGGCAATTGAGCCCATAAAAAAGGCTCAACAGTGTTGCTGTAAAGATCTTTATTCTCTGTGACAATCATACCAATACATTCAGTATACTTTCAGGAGCTAGCGTAGCATAGAAGTGCTAACATTAGCTGCTGATATGCTAACCGCTAAGTGGACTGGGACGTAGTCTTCGTGGGTTTGGAGCCTCTGATCATTATCTGTGTTTGGGACGTGGTCAAAGTGAGAGGGGTTTGAGAGGATTTGGTTGAATTTACTATTTTTTACAAACTTATTATTATTACTTAAACTGATCATAAATGTGCTATAATTATAATATAAATTATTGAGAAGTTGGATCACTGACTGAAGTGCTGTTACTGGGTTTCATGTCTTTGACCTCTTGCCCCCAGCGGCCCCCTGATGACCAGGCTGATGGGTCCTTCAGGTAAGGCCTTGATCATGGTCCAGGCCTCAAAGCGGGTCATGTCCTGCAGGCTGATCCCCTGGACCTGGAGCAGCTGGTCTCCATGCTGCAGACCGCTCTGCTCTGCTGCTCCACCTGAGACACAGAGGCACACTGTTGGGGTGATTGCTGCTGACCGGTGTCCGTACGGGGAAACCACCCGACTTTCACTATTTTAGTTCCCTTCAGTGAAAATGTACAGAGGCCCTGAGAGAAACATGGTTTTCTCTCCTGTGCTCAACAAGTAAAGAGGTTTTCCAGGATAATCTTTCTAAGTTACTTCACTTTCCCCTGTGAAAACAGGATCAGTATTTGTTGTTGTAATACTAGTTCTGGTCACAGGAAGGTGACGTGCACTACTACCCGGTTCTACCTCAAATGTGTTTGCTTCCAGGTGGTTTGGATTCTCCATGACTCAACAAGGAAGCAGAGGATAAGATGTGACCGTGATCACTTCAGTAGTTTACAGTTGTATAGGGAACTAGTACCTCTCCTCCTTTATGAGGAAACATTGATTCACAGAACTCTCAGAATTCACCTTTCTGTCCCCTTCATTAAACAAACACAACTTTTTGAAACACTTTTTAAAACCACAGGTGGCTTTGTAGCGCTGATACGTTTAAATTAGTTTATTGTAAGTAGAATGAAACCATTGTACCGTTAAAGATCCTGTTGATGACTAGAGGTCTGTCTCCAAGGATGGAGCCTCTCCCTCCCTCCAGAGTGAAGCCAACTCCTCCAGCTCCTTTCTCCAGCTCCAAACTCAGCGGCGCCCCCTGCTCCTCCACTGCAGAACAAAACACAACTTACATGGTCGACGTCCTTCATGTGGAACCTTTTAGGCCTACGTGAACATGGACGTGTTTTTGGCTTCAGACAACAAGGTGTTGGGACTCACCTGCCGGGTTGGGCCCATCGCTCCTGCAGCTTCCTCCCTCTCTTTCTCCCTCACCCGCTCTCTTGCAGACCACCACCACCGCCTGCTTCAGACAGCGGGCGAGACGCAGAGCCGCGGTGGCGTCGGCGTGAGTGACGCCACGCAGTGTTTGACCGTTTATAGACAACACCTCATCTTCTTTCTCAATGGTGCCCTCCTGGGCTGCCAGGCCGCTGGGAAACACTCTGTGGACCTGAAGACAATGAGCGTCTCACACAGGAGATCAATAAAGTTAATTTGGCTGCAATATACCATCCCTCTAAGACGTGTTCACCTCCAGGACCCTGAAGCGAGCAAAGAAGATTGTAGCTGACCCCTCACACTGGACTCAAACTGTTTGAGTCCCTCCCCTCTGGCAGGAGGCTGAGGTCCATCAGGACCAAGACCTCACGCTCCATCAGGACCAAGACCTCACGCTCCATCAGGACCAAGACCTCACAGTCCATCAGGACCAAGACCTCACAGTCCATCAGGACCAAGACCTCAGTCCATCAGGACCAAGACCTCACGCCACAAGAACAGTTCCTTTCCAGCTGCAGTCGGGTTCATCAACAAAGACCAGGACCCCCACTAACTGACTCTCACATCCCCAGGATAATTTCCTTCAATGCCCTTAAACATATTTCCTTCACTTAAGAAAACTGTTTTTTGAAAGCTGTAGTCATTGCATGCATTTTGAAAGCATTGAAAAGTGAGCCACCGTTAAAATTGTAGAAGGGTAAACAACTTGTACAGACGGGCCTGTACATGCCGGGGCTTTTCTTTTGTGCGTTTAATTTGCACGTCATATTTTTTCAAAATGAATACTTCTACACAAAAGGAACATATTACACCTCAAGGCATCCAGCCATGCTATGAGGAATGAGTTGAGTTTAATTTAATCAGTACAACAACAACATGGAGATCCTCTAGTTTTAACCAGACCCACAATCTGTATTGTTCCTTTCAACCTTGACAAAGGCAGCGCAGACCAGATCTACTTTTTATGTTCTTACCTTTCACAATGAAAGCTCTAGACATATACACCGCCGACATGTTAGGATTCTAAAATCCACTCAACTAATTTTGCTCGAAGGAAACTCAATTAAATAGCTTCCAGTATAAGGCTATCCCACTGTTGACCTCAGACCGACTGCCTCATGCTGCTCAAAGTATATATCTGGACCTTGGCCTGTTTGAACCTCTGTACAAGGATTGTTGTTGATTGATATTTTGATTGCTTTGACTCTATGAAATCTAGCGCAAGACAGTCTATGTTTGTATTCATGTTTGTATGTCATATCAGTGTGTTTTACTTTATGTGGACCTGAGGACGAACGCTGTTGCAAAAGGGGATCTGAAAAAGAATGAATGCGTATTCCTAATTGTAAAGAAATGTATGTGTATAGATTGGTTAGTGAACGTTTGTATTTCGCAATTTTTTCCCAGGGATGTTTGAGGACATTTAACTGGTCTCTCTAGTTGATCCAGCATGCTGCAGGTCGTGTACTAACAAGGACTAGATCTATATAACGAGGAGAGATCACATTACTCCTGTGTTGGCTGCTCTCCACTGGCTTCCTGTGAGATTGATAATCAAGTTTAAAGTACTTCTCCTCACCTACAAAGCCTTAACTCATGATGCACTATCATATCTTAAGAGTTCATAGTACCATATTACCCCACTAGAGAGCTCATAGTGCCATATTACCCCACTAGAGAGCTCATAGTACCATATTACCCCACTAGAGCGTTGCGCTCACTGAATGCAGGGTTACTTGTGGTTCCCAGAGTCTTCAAAAGTAGGATGGGAGTCAGAGCTTTCAGTTATCAAGCTCCAGTGCTCTCGCTGCTTCTGTCCGTCTTTTCTCCGTCATTTTTCTCCTCCATGATGTTTAGAGAACTTGCCTCGCATCGGGAAATTACCGACGTAATTATCTCTCACTGGAAATGATCACGATTTTGTGATCAAACCCTTTTCATTCCTCATCTTAGTTTCTGGTTTTATGCCCTCGCTCCCCGCTAACTAGTCTCTCTCAGAGCGTTATCTGCTCTGCTCTCCTGGTGGTGAGTATCAACGTTTGACTGTACAGCAGGAACAGGGACCACTGACATTCTCCTCAAAAGTCATTCCCCCCAAAACATTGTAGTGACCCTGTACAGGCGTCTGTTGGTGGGGAGGGGTCGGTCAGGGGCCTCTCACTCTCTCCGGCCAATCACAGGGAAGCAGCGTGCTTCTTGGTAGGGTTGCGGCCTGTGATTGGTGGAGTAGGAGGGTAGGCGGGTGTTTAGGGAGGAAGTGATATGTGTGTTGTCGTTCGTTATGCTAAGTGAGCTTGTTAGCTGTTCCGTTTGAGCTAACGTTACTGTTAGCGAAGAGCCCCGTTGCAATAGTGAACACTCAAGCAATACACCTGCAAGTTAAGGAAACCAACGTCTGCGAGTCGTTACTGCGGACGTTACAATATCAAAGTTTACACAAACATGTTTTTAACTGTCAATCTTGAAATGACAACTAACGGTCGCGCAATTTAAATCTAGCTTTTATTTTAAGAGCACTGATATGGAACGCTCTAAATGTAAACAGGCTGTACAGTACTTTATGGCGGAATAAAGTACACCCCATGACTCACTCTCAACCAATCAGAATGCTTGATTTGATCTACCCGTATTATAAAGTAGTGTACATTGTGATCTCCACCATCACAGTACTGATCACTGTATTTGAGATGACTTGAACTTACAAATGATAGAAATATCTAATGTTCGGTTTATTGAATGAAAACAACCCTTCTGGTGGATATGTAGTGACTTACTATAGCATGCAGTCTAAACTATATTTACAGTATACAATGCTGCAGTGGTCCATCATTCATTCCCCTGCATTGATTGGAGGTTATTCAGATCACCTGTTGGACTATTTGCAAAGCATCATTTCCAGCGACACTCCATGGAGGAACAAAATGTCTAACTCATGGGCGCAGACAGTGCCACATTGTTCTTGTGTAGCACCAACAAACTACAACTGCATTTATTTGTGTAACCCGTGTTGCAAAATGCCGATACATGTATCGACATTTTGCAACACAGGTTTGTCCTTAAAAGTTAAAAAGGCATTCCAACGTATGTATGAATTGCACATGTGTGTCCATTGGTGCTATGTTGAGCACTAACATAGAGCGCTGCTTACTGTGGGAGCTTTGCTCTCTAGGTCAGACCCTCCAGCGATGCTGAAGCCCAGACCAGCTCCCTCCTCTTTATGGAGAATCACAACATGGATGTCCACCAGTTGCTATGGAAAAAGACACACAGTTACTTCTGCAGTATATATCTCTTGTTCACACCAAGCATTGTTCAGATCGGCATGGTCATGTAGTGTATATACACTCACCTAAAGGATTATTAGGAACACCATACTAATACTGTGTTTGACCCCCTTCCGCCTTCAGAACTGCCTTAATTCTAGTGACATTGATTCAACAAGGTGCTGAAAGCATTCTTTAGAAATGTTGGCCCATATTGATAGGATAGCATCTTGCAGTTGATGGAGATTTGTGGGATGCACATCCAGGGCACGAAGCTCCCGTTCCACCACATCCCAAAGATGCTCTATTGGGTTGAGATCCGGTGACTGTGGGGGCCATTTTAGTACAGTGAACTCATTGTCATGTTCAAGAAACCAATTAGAAATGATTGGAGCTTTGTGACATGGTGCATTATCCTGCTGTAAGTAGCCATCAGAGGATGGGTACATGGTGGCCATAAAGGGATGGACATAGTCAGAAACAATGCTCAGGTAGGCCGTGGCATTTAAACAATGCCCAATTGGCACTAAGGGGCCTAAAGTGTGCCAAGAAAACATCCCCCACACCATTACACCACCACCACCAGCCTGCACAGTGGTAACAAGGCATGATGGATCCATGTTCTCATTCTGTTTACGCCAAATTCTGACTCTACCATCTGAATGTCTCAACAGAAATCGAGACTCATCAGACCAGGCAACATTTTTCCAGTCTTCAACTGTCCAATTTTGGTGAACTCTTGCAAATTGTAGCCTCTTTTTCCTATTTGTAGTGGAGATGAAAGTCAAAGTTACTCTTCTATCAGCTTGAATCAGTCGGCCCATTCTCCTCTGACCTCTAACATCAACAAGGCATTTTTGCCCATAGGACTGCCGCATACTGGATGTTTTTCCCTTTTCACACCATTCATTGTAAACCCTAGAAATGGTTGTGCGTGAAAATCCCAGTAACTGAGCAGATTGTGAAATACTCAGACCGGCCCGTCTGGCAACAACAACCATGCCAAAAATTGCTTAAATCACCTTTCTTTCCCATTCTGACATTCAGTTTGGAGTTTAGGAGATTGCCTTGACCAGGACCACACCCCTAAATGCATTGAAGCAACTGCCATGTGATTGGTTGATTAGATAATTGCATTAATGAGAAATTGAACAGGTGTTCCTAATAATCCTTTAGGTGAGTGTATGCATAAGCGGGTAAAATAAGCATTGAACACGTCACCATTTTTCACAATCCAAGTGAGCCAGACATACAACAAAAACCAAACAAATAAGTTTGGAAATTAAGTTATGTCTAATACAATGGAATGACACAGGTAAAGAGTATTGTATGCGCTTACTGAAATGTATTTAATGCTTAAAGTATTGTAACGCACTCCCGTTTCCCACTGAGTTTCCCCTCTGCACAATGACACCAGCACAGCAGGTATTCAGGTTCCTAATCGTTTCCATTCGCTCCGGCTCTAACCCCGCACTCCCCCGAGTACAGCCGAGCCCTTGCAGCCGAGCCCCTCTGCAGCCGAGCCCCTGCAGCCGAGCCCCCCTGCAGCCGAGCCCAACCCCGCTCCTGCCACCACAAACGCCTTTGTTGCACCTCCTGTATGAGAAGTTCGTCTCATGCAGTGCTCGGGTGGGCTTTTGACTCATTCTTCCACACACACTGTCTTCACTGTTTTTTCTTCAGATGGATGGTGGTGAGCGTGCATCAGGCCACGTGTTGAGGATTACTTATGGTTTTCTTTGAAACAACTGGACCTTCTAACTCCAGGTCACAAGTGGTGCCTGGCTCTTGCACAACTTTTCTGATCATTATTTTCACTCTTCTGTCCGACATCTTGCGAGGATCACCTGGTCGTGACCGGTTTATGGAGAAATTATGTTCTTTCCACTTCCAGATTATGACCCCAACAATGCCCACTGGAACATTCAGACGTTTAGAAATCCTTCTGTAACCAATGCATCGTTATGTTGCAACAATAAGGTTGAATCCAAAAGAACATCTATGGAAAGAACTAAAGATCAGAGTTCATACAAGAGGCCCACGGAAGCTTCAAGATGTGTGTGTGTAGAGGCCAAAATCCCACCTGAGCACTGCAGGATGAGTTTCTCCAAACAGGAAGCCGTCGTTACCAACGAAGGCTTTTGAGATATATATATATATATATATATATATATATATATATATATATATATATATATATATATATATATATATATATATATATATATATACATATATACACACACACACACACACACACACACTTGTGATTTTGGGCTATACAAAATAAATGTAATTTAAATGAATATATTTATGTGTGTGTGTATGCGTGTGTGTGCGTGTGTGTGTATATGTACGTGTGTATACATAGTGCTTACTACGACTAGGCCTAGAATATGAAGTAAAGGATTCTTTAAGTTGTTTATTATAATTGGATGCCCTCTATGTCCTCAGGAATGTGAATGTTTATTTATTTTTATAATTTCTGGGTGGGTCTCTGCTACAACATGTGTCTTGAGTACCTCTATAATACTAAATATGACAAAATATAACATATGTGATGTGTGTGCGATGATGATGATGATGATGATGATGATGATGATGATGATGATGCAGTATGTTTATAAGTGGGGGTTTGTACATATACTCAGAACAACAGATGTTTAACCTGTCCAGAACATTCTGTGAGGTTTATTACCTTCAGGGTCTCTTGGTCCAGACCTTTGACTTCCTGGATCATCCTCTGTATTTCCTGTGAGGGGATGGCTGAGATGACAGAGTGAGCACAGGCAGACGTGACTGCTGCCTCGTCATGACACCCCCCCTCCCCTCGCTCAATGGTGCACTCCCTCAGCGTGGCCAGGCTGTGTTTAAAGGATGAGAACACTTCAGAGAGGGCGTAAAGCCAGGTACACCTGAGCATTGTTCATGCTAGCAGTGTGTAACTGAGTGCATTCAATATCTCTTCTGACTATTCTAAACTTTGTCAATGCTTCTCGAGTAAAACAGGAAGTGTTTTAGTTTTTTCCAACTTGAACCACTTCCTTATGAATACAACACATGCCCTGTATACTTTCTGGTGGTGAGTCCTTGTTTAAATAATGAAGCAGCACATGTCATGTTCACCCAGACTCCTCAGTGTAGTCTTACCTGACAGAGAACCCTCTGTCGGGGCTGTCCAGGGCCTGCTCAGACCACCGAGGGTTAGTCCAGTCCACAGCAGAGTCCTGCAGGTCTGGGGAGCCAGGGTGTTCATGGCAGGGGTGCGTGGGCAGAGAGCGCATCAGCGCCTGTGAAACCTGGAACAAAAAACAACACATAGAGAAGATACAATTAAAATTGTATGAAAGGGTTCAAGTTTGAAGAATAAAACACAGACAACTCCCAGACCGGACAATGCCGTGGTAGATCAGAATCAGGAAGTAGCATTTGAAATGGAGCATCATTTACTAAATGAACACAATGCTGTACTGAAGAAGACTCAAAAGAGAGAGATTGAGATATAAAATAGGTTGTATATAAGAAGTGGATGTAATGACGTCACCTACTGATTTGAGTACTACTAAGTCTCGAGTTTTGCATTTTAGCCGTCGCCATCTTGTTTTTGCAACCAGAAGTGACATTTTTAGACAATCAAAAGAACGTTACAATTAACAATAACATTAACAGAGTCATTTTCTGCCGCTTTAACACATGAAGCATATACAACTATATAAGTCACCCCCTGGTGGTCAGGAGACAGAATGCAGCTTTACCACATGAAGCAAATACTTCTATACAACCAGAGGAGTCACCCCCTGGTGGTCAGGAGAGAGAATGCAGCTTTAACACATGAAGCAAATACTTCTATACAACCAGAGGAATCACCCCCTGATGGACATTAGGACATTAGAGAGAATGTTTTGATAATCTGGATCAATTGTTACTTTTACAACCCTGTGATCTCACACATTTTAAACTATTAGACTTTGTTATGACAGTGTTGCCATATTCCTGGAAATGGTAGAATAAAACAAATATTAAAATAACTTGAAATTTCCCTTTAAATAATGTTCACATGTCACATTATGGCATTCCCATAGTTCCTCACATGAGAGATTACCTGGTTACTAAAGGCGAGGATTTTCCCTAAACTCTCTCCCTCCAGGCCTCCCAAAGGGTTCCTGTCTGTGGATGGAACAGCACTCCTTTCTTGGCTCTGTGCTCCATCTTCCTCTGTCCCATCTGGAGGACTTTCCCCCTCGACTTTATTAGATCTCATAGATGTCAGAGAGGGTAGGACTTTGCACTCGGTGGACCTGTTAAGATCCACTCCTTCTAGCTCAGAGTCCTGTGTCCCTGAGTCCAGATAAATGATACAGGTGTCAGAAAGTGGGAGATCTGTGGGGGATTGGATAGAGGGAGGTTCATCATCCAAAGACTTGGCTGGTGTTTGACTACAATCTTCAGAAGAGGATAAGGTGATAGCAGAGTGTGTAGCAGAAACACTGTTGTTTGTCTCCCTAACAGATGCAGACTGGTTTGCCTGGATCTCTTCTGGGATTTCATGTTTGCCCTTCCCATGACCTCCATGTGAGGCAGGGTGACTCTTGGACTCCGTCTTCAGAGGAGGAGAGTTGGAAGGGGCCACAGGCCTCCTGCTACACCCCTGATCTGGAACCTCTGGACTGGAAAAAGTCTCAAATGAGTGTATCTTTTGTTTGATGGACAGGTTGGCTGCAGAAGAGGTAGATCTGACACCGAAGCTTCTGTTGAAGCCCACAGCAGACCTCTGCTCTGCAGGTTTCGCTGGTATCTTCTGGTTTTGCTCATCACGAATTTTCCTCAGACTCTTGCGAAACCAGACAGGCTTGGGTGCCACCGGGGGCCCCAACTTTTCTCCTGAAGGAGTTTCCAACGTGTTTTCAGGTGTCATGTTGGACGGAGGGTCTGATGTCCAATCAGTGGCTGAGCCATTGAGCTCGGACACGTTCTCTTCGTCACTCATGGTGGCAAGCTTGCTGTGGACGTTGACAGGCGGTGTTCTTCCTGAAGTGCGGTGGTGGTTGATCTTGGTCAGCTCTTCAGAGGAGCTGTCTGAAAGGCGAACCCAAGGATCCTGAAGCTGTTCTTGGGCGTGTTGGTCGATACGAGCCTGCCTCCTGAGAGCTCCTCTCTTCGGCTGTAAGCAGAGCTCAGCTGATGAATCACCTGTCCACGCAACACAGACCAGAGTAGAACATTCTGAGAGGGCGTTTTCTGTTCAAACATGTTCATGTCTCACATTTACAATATTACTGTGTATTCACAGTGAACTACATGCTAGTTGAAATAATCATCATCCGGGCCTCTGCTTGTCATGCATTCAAATAAATTTATATCAAACTATTAAACGTTTATAAACAAATTTTAATAAAACAGGTTATCATGGAAGTAAAACAATACAAGACCAGGAGTCTCCAGCCATGTTTAAGCCGATGTTTTGGTCTAACCTAAGCAAGTGATTGTCAACATTGCTGCCAACTGAGTCGCCAAAGATTTTGGCATTGCACGCTTACGACGTTTCTGAACCAAAAATATTTTTCATAAATAAGTTATATATCAGCCTTGTATCACGCGTGTAGAAACATAGGATATCCAGTGGTTGATGTTGTGAATGGATTGGTTAGGCTTAGGAAACACAACTACTTTGTTAAGCTCAGTGCACTTGGCCTACAACTCACCCGATACTGCAGCTGCACTACGGCCTACGTAACCCGCTATGACCAAACGCAGCCATGTCCACATTCAATGCATCCATGGTTTGCGGAAACGTACAATGCTTTATGACTAGGCTGTTGCTACTGCCCTGGTTGGGCTCTGTCATCTGATTTAATTATATTTACGAACACGAAAAAACCCTGCCTTAAACAGGAAGTGGAACCTCAGTTGCTTTTCACTGAAATACTGATAACCACAGCACCACGATCAGCTTGATGTCACTTTGAATCAAACTGCCTGATTATTCAGCTGGTTCTGAAGTTGCATTCAGGTGCTAACATGTGAGGCAGTAGTACGTATCGCCTACCTGTGTGTAGTCTGTCGTTGGTGCAGGCTACAGGATGAGTGAAGGCTTCCTTCAGCCCCTCTGACTCTCTTATTCGTTCTCCTTCCTGCTACAAAAACAGGAAGTATTGTGTCTTGACAGCTTCTCTTGTATCAACCACAGAGAGGTGCAACATCGTACCCTGCTTCCGTTCAGACATTCATCCACATAACTGCTACTGCTTTCACAACATGTGATTGAGTGAGCAACGGGCCCATAAAGTAAGCAACAAGCGTGATGCATACAGCCAGCGGCACATGGAGCTTCTTGGGGAGGGAAGGCCTTGTCCAATGAGATTGGGGGGTTTAGTAAAGGTGGGATAGTTTTATTATGACTTATTTATCTGTTATTTATCAAGCACATTATACTGCACTTTTATTGCTTCTTTTTGCACCTCTGGTCAGATGCTAAAGCTGCATTACGTTCCCTCGTACTTGTACTCTGCAATGACAATAAAGTTGATAATATTATGAGATCCTACAGATAATATTATGAACCCAGACATGAGGGCGTTTGATGTTTCGATGTTTGTGGAAGTTTCACAACAAGTACAAAGAAGAACTAGTGGTTATTTGACAGAAACTGTTTTAGGGAGATAAGCCACACCCCTTTTCTGGGCACGAATGACGCGTATAAACCACATAAACTCTCGCGAAATTTGCTTCGCTTTTGGTGTGCACGCAGCATAGCGCTGAACCACTAAATACATTCCCTTCAGCACTATTGTATACAAATTTGTAATGTTTTATTTATTGGTTATTTAGATGAAGCAACCATTTAAAATACAAATCTAATTGCAATAAAGCAGTAACCCTGTATTAATCCACTTGACACGGCAGAAAAAAACAAATACAAATGTGAGAGTTGTCAACGCTGAAGGAGCGTAGCTGATTGGACGTCAGGAGTATGACATGCACTGCTTCCATGCTGACATGCAGACATGTGGAAAGCATGAGAAGGACAACTGGAACACACGATGGGTATTTGAGGACCGTATTACAGTCTAACACCTGAGTTTTCAAAGCCAGTTGTACAACATCAACACTAATTAGTTTGAAATGTTGATAATTTGCTGGTCTACACAAAGAAAGGTGAAATGTTTCTTATGAAATGGCATGTGAAACTATAGACTGTATGCTGCCATCAAGAAGCTTCCAGGACATCGTACAGGAGCAGTTCTGTACATTGATGTAAAATAAGAGTGTGTTTCAGACCTTTTACAACCCAGTTTTAAGATAGAAATCACCGTTAACATTCTGGTTGGTACTCACTGGGAGATCCAATGTTCTTGCCTGATTGGGTTGTTCAACCATGTGCAATAATGACAGCATCCACTGGGATAGCGTTCCACAAGTAATGTAAGTAAGTAATAATACATTTTCCAAATGGCTCATACAGTAACTGATTTATCAAGTCACCCCTTTTTAAGCCCTTAGATCCAATCCCAATAAAAGTGGTGCTTTATTAGAGTAGTACCAGTAAGCTACGGCAATTTAAAACTCAGATACTAGGTTGACAGCTTTACGTTTCATTAAATCATAACATGTCAAAGGTGTTCAGCATGCATTCACTAGCAAAACACTGGAAGCCACATCATTTCACATACATTCCTCAAGAGGAACCTCAGGATCTTTCTCAAGGCCTTGTACATACTGCTGAAGAACTGCCGACAGTGGAAGGAGAGACGTGGTTTACATATCACTCTTTTCAGAAGAAGCATGATTAGTACATTGATGGAAACATGATTACCATAATGGGGATCAGCACATTGGGAACATAGCAGTCTCCCTGTCATCTCTCACACCTCAGACATACTTTATACATCTTGTTATGGTCAAAACAAACGATCGTTCTGGGCAGCATCTCTTAGACTTGGTATAGCTGCAGCCGACGCCCTCAATGTCTCTTTAATGTAGAACATGTTACATTGGTTACCATATACCCATCCCACTTCTTGATTAGCATCCAAAGGATTCTGATTGGAGCTTGATCTGGTCCAGCTCTCCAATGCAGTCATTGCAAGTTTGATATATTCATGTATCACTGGAGAGTGATGGAAGAGTGATTGTGATGTGTATTTTCTTCAGATTTGTTTGATACATCTTGACACTGAAATGAAATCATTGGAATAACACAAAAGATATCTGACCAACACCTGCCAGATCCAAATGAAGGGTCTGGATCTGGATTGGTTTGGGATTTAATAATACGTCACAGAGATATGGTTTAAAATCTGGCGGATATGGTTTCCACTTCCGCGTCTGAACATCTGTACATGGATGTGTCTTACGACGTGTGCAAAGCTTCAATGTGAGTCAGAAGATGATTTGGGAGAGCCTCAGGGCTTAGTGAAGCATCATTTCAAGGAGATAATCATCCTGAAAGTGCTTTTTTCAATAGGCGGACGTGGAACTTCTATTTGTTCTGTGTTTCAATCTTTATTTACTCTTAGCCAGCAACATATATACTAATATTTACACATCTGACCAAAAGCTCACAAGGGTTGCCTTTATTATAACACCAAAATTATTCAAATAGCCCTTGTGGTTGCAGAGATACACCCTTTTTAGTTTGGGTATGCTATTTCGAGCTAAATCCTAAAAAATGCCTTGATGCTTAAAAGGTTAAAAAGAGAAATTTAAAAATGACGTAAAATCAAGAAAATTACCCTAGAGTGTTAAACAATAAAGTCATCAAGTATGCACAAGGAAAATAAAGTGCAGAGCAGCTGTATTTAGAGTGGTGTACCTGGCAGCTGGTGTGTGTTGACGACTCCAGTCCTCCATCTCTAACCGGGGACCCTCTACTGGAGCCACTGGAGTCTCCATGGTAACCCTCCTCACTGGTCACATCCTGAGACCAGCAAGACCGGCGAGGAGCAGCACGCACCCTGCAGCTGGACTACAGACACACCGCTCTGTTACAGGCATTACGGTTTAAACCATTTAGAAATTGAACCGACATTATCAAAAGAATGTGAAGAAGTAACATTATTGACACACTTAAAATATTGATAAAAATGATCGTATGTTTTCAGTTGATTTAACGGGGTTAAACTACTACTTATATTAATAAAGACAAAGTTATCATGTGTGTCAGAGTGGAGATGTTTTCTCTGTCGTCTGTTACCGTTTAATACACTGCATTGAGTATTTATATACTGTGATGTGTATTTATACACAGTGTGTGTATTTATACTGTGATGTGTCCTGCTTATACGCGCAGGATCCATTTCTACTGGCGGAATGCTTCTTATTTATTTATTTATTTATTATTTACGTCGGTATGTTTTGAAGTTCTGATTGTGACATCATTATAAAATAACCCACAATATAAAAATGTTTTCTCTTCATTACGTGTTGTAAACAAGTGTTTCCTCTCTTCAGCTCTCTCTGAGTTTAATTACATACATAATAAAAGTTATTGAGGGAAACAACAGATCAAATCTTTGAAGACAGTTGTTTGAGGTCCTTTTGTTGTTCAGACCTACAATGAACATATGTTAACCAGATGGTGAATAAGAAAACAGATATAATATAGAACTTGAGTTTAATCTGTGATCGTCTCTGGTATGAAACTCCAGCGATCAGTCCGCTCAGCTGCAGCGTCCAATCACATAACAGATGAACAGCGAGGGGGCGTGTCCAGCGTAAAAACACTTCCTGGAAGCTTGCTCTCGGAGCTCCTCGATCATGGCTCCCCCGATTTCCCTCCTTGCTCCTCGCTCCTCCGAGCAGAATAAGAGCTTTGGGATGGCCGTCAAGATGGCGGCGCAGAACCACTTCCGGTTCAATCGAGGAGCGAGGAGCGAGGAAACGACAATTTAGGGACTTGGGATGTACCCTATGTCTATGAGCCAATTGTCACTAAGAGTCACATAGCGCCACCTACTGGCAACAGGACCCAGTGTTATGTGACGAACAGCATAATTTACATGACATGTACACGACATATATTCACAATAACAGTCTATGGAGGAAACACACGTCAAACCCGTGGACGCGTTGTCCGATAGTTACGGACATCCCGACAGTTCCCAGACACACGCAAAGGTGCTAGGGCCCGTACCCGCTGCTTGTTACATTATTATTATACGATATCTACTGTTATTTTTGGTGATCGTAACTTTTTCATCATGCCTACTAAAATACTAGTATAATAATTCATATCATATTCCTTGAATGTGCTGTAACTCTGCTACGTAATTCATTCTGGTCACATGACGTCTATTGCTTCTGTCCATCCGGGGAGAGGGATCCTCCTCTGTTGCTCTGTGGAGGCTTCTTCCCTTTTTCTCCCCTTAAAAGGTTTTTTTGGGGAGTTTTTCCTGTTCTGATATGAGGGTCAACGGTCACAGGATGTAAATGGACCCGTACTTGTAGAGATCTTTTCTAGTCTTTCCGACCACTCAAAGCTTTAACACTACATGACATCATTTACCCATTCACACACTGATGGGAGGAGCTACCATGAAGGAGCCACATCATTATCAACATTCATACACTGCAGAACAGCTACGGGAGACATGTAGGGTTAAGTGTCTTGCTCAAGGACACATCGACATGGACTAGCGGAGACGGGGATCAAACCACCGATCCTCTGATTGAAGGACGACCCTGCTCACCACTGAGCCACAGTCGTCCACAATGTTGTATGTATACAGATTGTAAAGCCCTCAGATGCAAATGTGTAGTTTTGGGCTGTCCAAATAAACACAAGTAATGTAATTGACTTGAATTGGATGGATGGTTACCTTGCAGCCCCTTGAGGCCAGATCCAGGGCCTGCTGACTGGACAGGTCGGCAGCAGCAGAGTTGTATGGGAGGTTATAGTCTTCATCAGGATACACGGGCACCGACAGTCTGTTCTCAGACCACGTCTCTCTCATCGACTACACAACAAGAACGGGACAGGATAAGACGAGAAACACTTGGATTCTGATCGATTTCCATGTTCATCTGATCCCATGAACTGTGTTTGGAACCTTCTTCATACAACCGGCTGCATGTCTGGGTACCTTGGGAGTGTCCAGGCTGTGGACGCGGGCTGATGGCTGACGGCTGTGTGGGCTGTGTGTGGGGGGGTGGGTGGCACCGTTGCTGTGGTCGCTGCAGGAGCGGGTCGTGGCCTTCTGTGCTCGTCCAACCGTCAGCTGACTGAAACTCCTCCCCAGACAACGGTCACATCGGGGCCGGCTGTGAGAGCAAGACTCCGGTCTACGCAGCCCTGGGAGAAAAGATGAAATGATTAAAACAATTAAAAAAAGTTATAAATTATGATGACAACCAGAGACCCATTCCTTGAGAAAATTGTGTGTGATGCTGATTAATGTGTCAATAGAGGTTTTTTTGTGTGTTAAACTACTACTTATACTAATAAAGACACAGTTATCATCACTGTATTAATACTAATAAAGACACAGTTATCATCACTGTATTAATACTAATTAAAGACAGTTATCATCACTGCATTAATACTAATAAATACAGTTATCTTCACTGTATGAATATTATTAAACTGGGTCTTTATTAGTATAAGTAGTAGTTTAACACCATTAAATCAACAGAACACATTATATGATCATTTGTATTGAATAGTATTATGAACTTTAAAACTCAGCTCATTAGACTTGCTCATTAAAGAAATATCTATGTAAATTACGATACTTAGAAAGTCTTAACTTGGAGTCTGTTTTTAGAGCTGACAACCGGCCATACCAGGTCCATGTGACTGGAAAATGAATAACGACCAAGTACATATTTCACCATCAATGCTCCACTGGCTCTTATCCTTTTTTAGTTTGCTGTTTTCCACTGCCTGAGCGATGGCATCGTTCAGTTGCTGTTCTGACACCTGTGACACACAGAAGGTTGGAATGAATAAGTCAGGGTGATGAAATGTTTTGGTTCTTGAGTCATTTCACAAACATTTTAAAGGAGACATATCTTGCAGGCTTATCCTTGTACTTTGGTTTTCTACTGTTTACATGCTTTCATTTGCTCATACTGCTGTCGGAATGTACCTGCAATCATCCTGTAATCACCTGCAACCACCTGTAATCACCTGTAATCACATGCAATCACCTGCAATCACCTGCAATCATCAGTCATCACCTGTAATCACCTGTAATCATCACAGAGCCAGCATGGATTTAGATGCAGTCTTGTTTGAGGTCTGCAGTGTAACCCATGAATCATTGTTTGAACACTGTTTGTTTGCCGACACGACTGTTTTGTTTGTTTTGTTAGTTAATTTCATTTAATATTATTATTCTTTTTGTATATATTGTGCATGTTTCTTATTATTCTATTCTATTTGGTACATATTTTTCATTTTCTATATTTTATTGCTTACCTGTATGTATAAATGCTGCTGTAGCGAAGACAAAAAATTCTCCTTGAGAATCTCTCAAGGGGAAATTGCTACAGCAGCATGTATACAATAAAGTAAGTACACTAAGAAGCCACATTAACATGTTAACTGAGGTAGAGGTGTTGCATACTTTGGGGTCGGGGTGTCGACTGATGATGACGTGGACTGGACCTGGTGTGCACTGGCTCAGTACTGTGTAGACATCATTCAGCAGCATGTTGTAAACCACAGTGTCGTCGATCTCCATGATCTCATCTCCACATCTGAAGGGAGAGGGGAAAAGTTCAGGAAAAGATGTTGAAAGAAACAAAAGAAGAACACTGAAGAAACAAAATGAAGTGCTGAATGTACTGCAACACTGCTTGCCTGCATAACTCCTACCCAGTGTGCTAGGAAGAGGAAACATGTTAGCCTATCAATAGGAGGTCCCTCCTGTTGGGGAAGCTCCATGCCGTCCCGCTTTAGCAGAGTCTGTGCAATGGGGGAAACCACCCACAATCCTGGCTGGCCGTAGAGGGGCCAACATCAAAGTCTGTGGCCTTGTTGAAGACCACTGAAGAGCATTGGCAAGATGAGAGGAAATGGAGGGAAAGCATAGAGAAGGCCCTCTGGCCACGAGTGAGCCAGGGCATCTTGACCCAGAGGACTGGTCCTCTCCCTTATGGAGAACCAGTGGGGGCCCTGCCAAAGAGATCCCAGATGCTGTGCACCACCACTGGACGAAGCCGCCACTCCCCCGATGGAGGCTTGTGACGTGAGACGGAATCTGCGACCTAGTTCCATTCTCCTGGTAGATACATCGCCTGAAGGCTGGTCAGGCCTGCCCAAGTCAGAAGGGCACAGGACACCTGTAACAGCTTTGCAGACCTAGTGCCTCCCTGATGGTTTACGAGGAACTCGGTCGAGGTGTTGTACCGAACAAGTACACGTGTTCCTCTCAAGTATGGCAGGAAATGTTTGAGCTCTAGGTACACGGCCCATAGCTCCAGAACATTGACCTGCTTCATGCAGTCCTGAGCGGGACACTGCTCACTGAAAGCCGGCCGACAATGTAGCAATCTAGCCACAGCGAGTTTCTCAAAGTGCTCTTCCCACAGCCCGACGATGCCTCCAGTCCGGGTCATTCCCCCCCCCGACCGGTTAGGGTTAGCAGCAATTAATCATGAATTGCGGTAGTAAAACGCGTTCATAAAGCACATGTTAACATAGTCCCTAACCATTAGTGCATATCTAAATCATTATATATATATATATATATATATATATATATATATATATATATATATATATATATATATATATAAACATGAATGAATGAATTGACATTTTAATACATTTGTTTTATCAATTACTAACACTTCTTATTCATTATCTATAAGTCCATAATGATTGGTTTGTAATATATATTATTTAATTTACAAATGGCGAATCCATCATTTATAAAGAATGAAAACCCAATCATGAAACGCATAATAGTCAAGCTTATTATTAATCAAGAATAAAACATTTATAACTGTGTTTATAAATTGCATATTGTGTAAATGTTGGAACAATGCTTTATAAATGAAGAATTAAGTATTTGCTTAACTAATGCTAACGCATAACGTGCAGTTATTATAAAGTGTTACTAACCATTTTAATATATGTTGGAAATATAAAATGTAATTCTATTGTTATGGCACAAAACTATTGGGGACACATCACTGAAACCCGAGTGAGGAAATGTGGATTCATGTGCACTTAATAATTGTTTCTATAAAGGCCCTTCAGCCAGTGTCCACCTTCACTCTGGTCTGCAGAGCAAGGATCAGCTCACACTGAGGTCAGCTGGACCTCCCAGCAGCAGGAAGCCCGCTAAGGACACACAGACACACTAGAGCTGCACCAGCACCTCATTCCACTGCTGCAGGTACTGCCGGGGAGCCGCTATGAAACTCAACATGTTACACGTAGTGTAGCAATGGGTGGCTTGCCCAATGATCTGTCAGGCAGTATATTTTACAAATGATATATACAGTACATTATTTAAAAACATACTCCTAATTGTATTGAAGTCACACAAAACAGTCACACAAAACATAACAAGTCTTTCAATCATATTTTCTCCTTGTAAAACTACGTAAATATGATGTGTGCTTATGTAAGACATTACCAAACAATTTCAACCAATATGATCATGACATACAGCCATCCATCAATCTGCAACTTTTAGCATCAAGGGAGATGTATGGTGACTCAGTCCTCTGCAGCTCCATATCGCACTGTATTCTAAGCCCGCCCACGTTTTTAGCCGCCCAATCAAATGCAAAGGATTTGATTCACTGCACACCGCACACATTTTCCTTTTTCCTGGGAAATGGGAACTCATACACTGTGTTACTGACTTACTGTACAAACTTAATTACAGGAGAGAAATGTGTGTACTGGAGTGATGTATGCTTACCGCAGTCTGCCATCCATGTGAGCCACAGATCCAGGAGAGAGGGTGTGGATGTAGATGCCTGGGCACCTGGCACCAGATGGAACACAGCATAGTCCAATACCCAGACCAACACCAGTCTCTGGAAAATTACA
Organism: Taurulus bubalis; assembly: GCF_910589615.1. Lineage (NCBI taxonomy): Eukaryota > Metazoa > Chordata > Actinopteri > Perciformes > Cottidae > Taurulus > Taurulus bubalis. Next base: position 2,069,746 of record NC_136592.1, read on the forward strand.
TATGCATTCATAAACGTTGATTATAATATGAGTCATAATTATAATTTCTTTGATTAAAGGTTTGATTTGAAGAGATTTAACATGAAGCTGAATGTGTCAGCTGCTCCTGGCTGATAAAGTCCCAGAGCTGGATGGAAGAATATCCACACCGTACAGAATCAGGACGCCGAGAAGCTCATGGACACCATCATCTTTGTTCCAGCACAAACCGAAACAACTCGCGACCGTGTTCATGATGTCGCCTCGCCTCCTCCGGTCACAGTCCCTGAGGTGTCCTGGCTCCGGCTTGGGCTGAGCCTAAAGCCCTGGTCAGCTCCACTCCTTCCGACCACGAGCCCTGGTCCGTGCTCACAGCAGCTCGGGAGGCAGGTGTTACGGTTTAACAGGCGGCCCTGTTAACTGCCGACTTTCGGCCGTATGTGTCTGTTGTTGTTGTAGTTACGGCGGCGGTTGAGAATAGCAAGAGAACACGTAGCCGTATTGTTTTAATTCTGCAATTCCATGTCAAACCTTCTGGTATACAGTGTCTGGTCTAAACATACCAGACAAGACGTTGTAGTGTCTACTCTTTCCCTCAAAAGACTTTTTGAGGGAAAAAAGTCGCTTGTTGTTTATATGTTGAAACAGGAAGTTAGCAAATTGCCCTTCCTTTGAAATAAAGTTGGTAAAAATAACGTTGGAGTAAAAAAAAAAAAAAAAAAAAGGAAGGGAGTCGAGAACAGCTTGAATTCTTTCTCAATGGCAGAAAGATCTGGGAAGCTCTGACTGAGTTATGTCATTTAATGTGATGACAGACACATATTTCCTCTTTTATCGCTGAAAGGTTGACCTCTGGAAAAGCAGCTTTGCCTTGCAGGCTCTTGTTCAGTGTGAGATGATGATAAGATCAACTAGAGGCCAGGTCTGCCAACCATAGTGTGTCACTCAGCTCATGAAGAGGTCGGTCCTTCTCTTTCAAAAACTGGTCAGCTCAGCGCTGGGCCGGAGCAGCAGCGCACCTCAGGGAGAGAGAGGAGGTCCTGTTCAGCTTTGCTTTTAGTTAGTGCTCTGTGTATATGTTATATATAAAAAAAAAAATTATATATATATATATATATATATATATATACTTTTTTTTTTGTATGTATTTGATATATATATATATATATATATATATATATATATATTTTAGATGTGTAAATATGTATATAAATATCTATACAGATAAAAATATGTAATAAAAGTGATCAAAAGCTTGAGGTTTCATGGAACGGTGTGGAAATGGTGTGCAACTATTTCATATGGTTCTTGATCTTACAGCAAGCTGTTGTAACTCAACTGTACTTTGTCAAAACTGTTCCAAAGTTAACATGCTTTATGAGAGGCATGGCTTGAAGACTTCTGCATGTCAATATTAACTCATAGTCAGAGCGCCACCTACTGGGAAACTATGGCAATTTGAACTAGAAATGAACGAAGAAAATGAAATTGGCCGACTTCTGGTACGGTTTAGAGCATGATCCCAAGAGAGTTATTTTTAAGTTTATATGTGGTACATACGCCTATCAAATGTTGTATATCTATGTTGAACGTACTGCAAGGACTGCTTTGTTGAATTTAGTTGAATTTACCCTTAAGAAGTTAATGGGTCCTTTTCTTTTGAACACAATGAGATACAAACAAGCATTTGATATATTTTCATGAAATTGAACCTTTAATGATCCACAGAGAATTTTGTACAAATCGAAGCCAGCGTTTAGGAAGATTTGAGGGGAAAATAGTTTCTCTCAAAATTCAAAATAGGGGAAATTCTAAGTAGGCGGAGTTTAGTGTGACCATGTACTTTTTGTAGAGCAGACACAACCAGACATGTGTGCCAAATTTCAGGTCAATTGGTGATAGGGGGCAAAAACTGTGGGCTTTCACAACTCACAGGTTGTCAAAAAAAACATGTTTTTTTAGGGGGCGCTATCTGACTTCCTGTACAGTTTAGAGCATGGTCCCAAGAGAGTTATTTTTAAGTTTACATCTGTTACATATTCCTAGCAAGTTTCATACATGTAAGTCAGCCGTAGCGCTGGGGCTGCTTAATTGAATAATTGTAGGAGGGTCGCTATCGAACCAAAGTTCCAGTTTTGAGTCATTCAAGTCATATCAAACACATACATCTTTGCCTTTAAATGTGTTTGGCAAGTTTAGTTACGTTTCGAGCATGCTTAGTCCCTCAAAAGTAGCTTCGTTGTTGACCGCAAGGATGGGGCGCCACGGCAACAGCGTTACACAACAAATCAAAAGCTTTAGGGGCTGGCATCATGAAAGTCTTATGTTTGTCTAGAAGTAATTGGAAGTTGATCTGATTGACCGACTAAGAGAAGCAAGCCAAAGTATAGAAATATTTACTTCCTGTTGCCATTAGGTGGCGCTATGACTCTAATTAAAAATTAGACTGCACATGTCTTCAGGCCTGGAGGCTGATCAAACATGTGAAACCTGGAAAGGATCTTATCATGTGGAGTCGAGTTACATCGGTTTATTCGGTCATGGCGAAGGATCGAACTTCTGCGATGGACCGATGCTACGCCGTTCAACGGATCCTTACAATCTTCAAGATGATGCATTATCAATGTCTTAAGTCTCTTCCGACGCATTTTGAGAGGGATCTGAATAATCTGTGAGGAGCATGGTGTACAAGTAGAAAACATGTAACTTCCTGTTGCCTTTAGGTGGCGCTATGACTAGGATTAAAAATGATCATATGGATGTCTTCAAAGTCAAGAGGTCATGGCATATGAGAAATATGGAGTAGATTCCATCATGTACGACCGAGTTAAAACAACTTCCATTTTCATGGAAAATGGTGTCTCTTTGCCGCTGCTCTGCGCTCACATAGTTCGATATTTTGAAAATCCTGAAATAACTTTTCCCTGCAAATGTCTCAAGTAATTTGGAAGTTATGTGTATTGACATATTGAGCCACGCCCCTAAGAGGTTAATTGGTTAATAACTTCTGAACGCAATGAGATATCAACAAAGTGGGAGATATGCTTTGATCACATTGAGCCAATGATTATCCACAGAAATTTTCGTAAGAAACGGACCCAGCGTTTAGGAGCAATGGGCAAAAATGTGTTTTTTTACAAAATTCAAAATGGCCGAAAATTTAATTAGGCGCATTTTAATTTCACGGATGAGTTTTTTGTAGAGCAGTCCCACCCGGACATGTGTGCAAAATTTCAAGTCAATCGGCCATAGTTGGCAAAAAGAGTGGGCTTTCACAACTAAAGGGGGCGCTATAGAGACATTTTCTCAGACTTTTGGTCGACACCCAAATTATATCACAATTTTCGCCGAGTCGGATGGGTGTGCACATTTTGAAGAATGTAGGTTTATCCCAAGCACCTCTTTTCCCTGCGCATTGGTCGGGAATAATAATAATAATAATAATAATAATAATACTTAGCATTTCAATAGGTCCTCGACTCTGACTACGTCAGTGCTCGGGCCCTAATAATAACAATAATAATAATACTTAGCATTTCAATAGGTCCTCGACTCTGACTACGTCAGTGCTCGGGCCCTAATACTAAATAAACATTAGCATTTCAATAGGTCCTCGACTCTGACTATGTCAGTGCTCGGGCCCTAATAAATAAACATTAGCATTTCAATAGGTCCTCGACTCTGACTACGTCAGTGCTCGGGCCCTAATGATATCATTGCTTTTACTACTCTTCTGGCTCATCGCAGAATATTGCTTGCTTGGAAGTCTCCAGGTCCACCATCTCAGTCTGCCTGGCTTAAGGATGTAATGTTTTTCCTGAGTCTGGAAAAAATCAAATTTACACTTAGAGGCTGTAATGACCATTTCACGAGGAAGTGGCAGCCTTTCATTTCCTATTTCCAAGACCTGTCAGTGTTGCCCAATGATTGAGGCGCGTTGGGTTCTGTCCATCTGTCTGATTTATTGCAACCAAATCCATGTACTACAAAAATCTGTGAACAAATGTAAAGGCCATGGGTGTGGGTGGGTTGTGGGTGGGTTGTGGGTGGGTTTGTGGGTGGGCGTGTTATGATTAATTATTTTTCAATTGTTTATTTTTTTAATTTTTTTATTTATTAGTTGTATTTCTTCTAATTTTTCACTTTACGTTGTCTGTTTGCTCTTACCTTCCTGTCACTTTATGCAGTACTACTGCAAACAGAACAACACACACTAAAAAAAAAATACTTGTTCGCTGATCCCTGTCGCTGTATTGTGCACATAAAGTATATTTTAAAAAAAAATTGCAAACTGCTCCGTAATTCGAGTCAACATGCTCCATGGTAGTCGGCAGTGTGATCACAAGTTGATCTGGTTGCCCTCTGCCTTTAGGAGACTGCTGACTGTGTTGTACGTCATTTCACTTTATCCCTACAACATAGTAGAAAGAGCTGGTCTTGGTGTAGTGGTAATGTGGTAGGACGAGGGCGTGATTGGTTTGAGTTTTACGGGGACAGCAACCACCTCAGGGATTTCACCTAAAGAGTAAGTTTTGCCCACAGCATCAGGAACTCAAAAAGGGCACGCAGATTCATTATACTAATGAGCAGGAGACGTGGTTCCAGTACAAACAATCTATCTTTATTCTTACTCAATAATCAAAACAATGGATCATTAAAGACACAACAACTACTAACAATAAAAGAGCCGTATACAAGTATTTACAAAGAGATGTGCACGGCTGCTGCTTACCAGTGGAGAGGTGGACTACCGGCAGCTATGTAAACAAAATGCAGTTACGAACCTGACACCATAATATAATAAAATCAGGAGTAATCGAGACCTACCGACACTGATCCGCAGGTGAGTCACCGGTGCAGACGAAGGTGAACCCAATAGATCGTCTGCACTCCCACAGAAAGCCAATACATAAACAGCATGACTGACAAAACAACACGGCACACTCTTGCATTGTCACGGTTCAGCGCCACACTGTTCTTTAAGTTATTTTCATCCTGTCTGCCTGTCTGTATACTAACTGTCCTGTCACCTCTGGATCTGTCATTCCAGATCCAGAGGTGACGGTGATGAGTCACCGTCACCTGGCCTCACGCCCATCTCACCTGCAGCCCGTTCCCTCATTAGCTCACTATTTAGGTCCCCTCACTTGCATGTGTCCTCTGCCAGATCGTCTTGTGTTCTTGAACCTAGCTCTCTAGCATTCCTTGTGTGTAACCTGTAGTTACCTGTTAAGTAAAAGAATCATATTCTGTACCTCTGCCTTCCTGAGTTGTGCTTTTGGGCCCTTGGGTTATCGGGCCGTTACATTACGATCTGGCCAATTATGGACCCAGCACAACCTTCTGCAGCAAGCGGTTCGAGAGGATCGAGAATGCCCTCCAGCAGCACGAGGCGCAGATGGTCCGCTTCGCTGCGGAGACACGGCAGTCTGCAGCAGTCCAGGAGCAGGCTATGACGGCGATGACCGCCCAGATGCTACAACTGACGACGGCCCTGACCCAGCTGGTAGCCGCTGCGCCGTCTCCTGCCTCTCCACGTCCGGCCTCTCCACCTCCGGTCTCACCAGCGCCTGTGCCAACACACGAGCCTCGTGTGGGTACCCCGGAGCGCTACGCTGGAGAACCTGAGGGCTGCAACCCATACATCACGAACTGCTCCATCCTGTTCTCTCTGCAGCCCCACACCTTCGCCTCGGAGGAGGCTAAGGTAGCCTTCACCATCAACCACCTGACTGACAGAGCGCGACTGTGGGGTACCGCTGAATGGGAGAGACGCACGCCGGCCTGCTCTTCGTTCCTGCTGTTTTCTGCAGAGCTTCGCAAGGTTTTCGGGGCAGTTTCCAAGGGCCCAGATCCAAGCGGGGGACTAGCGGAGCTGCGTCAGGGAGACCGGACTGTGGTAGATTATGCCTTGGAGTTTCGAACAAGAGCACGCCTTAGCGACTGGAACGAGGCGGCCCAGTGCGAGGTGTTCTTGACTGGGCTAGCGGAGTATGTTAAAGATGAACTGATCTCTTTTGATTTGCCTGCCAGTTTGGATGGCTTAATAGAATTGACTTCCCGAGTGGACAGACGCATCCAGGCAAGGCGACAGGAGCGACGCAAGGGGGAGACAGATCGCCGCGCTTTCAACCAGCGTCGAGCTCCTCCGGCAGCCACCAGCCTCACCTTGGCCTCTCAACCAGTGGAGGTTGAACCCATGGAGGTAGGGCGCACCAGTCTCACCCGAGAGGAGCGGGAGCGCCGTCGCCGGGGAGGTCTTTGCCTCTACTGTGGCCAGGCTGGTCACTTTGTATCCCGGTGCCCAGTAAAAGACATGGCTCGCCCGTAACAGGGGAGGTACTGGTGAGCCGAACCACAAGACTCTCTCCCAATCAAAGACCCCTTTTCCACGCTCAGCTGCTACTCGTGAACGGATCACAGACCCTAGCTACGTTCATTGACTCTGGTGCTGATGACAGCTTCATTGACGAGAACCTAGTCCGTCAGCTGGGTATCGAGCGGGTACCGCTGCCATGCCCTGTTCCTGCTAACGCTCTGGACGGCCACCTACTGGGGACAGTGACTCACCAGACCGCACCAGTTCGTATGCTCCTGTCGGGTAACCACCTGGAGACCATTCGGTTTCTTATCCTGCGGTCACCCCAGCATCCACTAATCCTGGGACACCCCTGGCTCCGTCGCCATAACCCCCACATCAACTGGGCCACAGGGGCCATCAGGGAGTGGAGTGCATCATGCCATCTGATCTGCCTGAAACAAGCTGCTGCAGTTCCGCAGTCAGCTTGCCCCAGCTCTGCGTCGGATCTGTCAGGAGTGCCTACGGAGTACCATGACTTTCGGGAGGTATTCAGTAAGGTCAAGGCTGCCCTGGAGGCCCATCCCGGGCCGAGCTCCTGTCCCCCTGACCGCCTGTTCGTTCCCCAGACCCTGAGGTCCGAGGTCCTCCAGTGGGCCCATAGCTCCAAGCTCACGTGCCATCCTGGGAGCCAGCGTACTAAGGATGCTTTGCAGCAGAGGTTCTGGTGGGCTACTCTGGAGAAGGATACCCGGGAATTCGTCAACGCCTGCCCTGTCTGCAACCGGCACAAACCTTCCCACCAGGCTCCCGCTGGTTTCCTGCAACCTCTGTCTGTGCCGCATCGGCCCTGGTCTCACATCTCCCTGGACTTTGTGACCGGTCTCCCGCTGTCCAACAAGCATACCACCATCCTAACGGTGGTAGATCGGTTCAGCAAGATGGCCCACTTTGTCCCCCTGCCCAAGCTCCCCTCGGCCAAGGAGACTGCTGAGCTGGTTCTGCTGCATGTCTTCCGGCTTCACGGGCTTCCCACGGATGTAGTCTCCGACCGGGGTCCTCAGTTCACGTCAGTCTTCTGGAGGGAGTTCTGCACGCTAATCGGGGCCACAGCCAGCCTGTCATCGGGATTCCACCCACAGTCTAATGGCCAGACGGAGCGCAAGAACCAGGAGATGGAGACAGCTCTACGGTGCTTGGTTTCCGAAACTCCAGCATCCTGGTCCCAGCAGCTCCTGTGGGTGGAGTATGCTCACAACACCTTGACCAGCTCTGCCACTGGAATGTCCCCGTTCCAGTGTGCCTACGGGTTTCAACCTCCATTGTTCTCGGCCTTGGAGAAGGAGGTTTCCTGCCCCTCGGTCCAGGCTTTCGTCCGCCGCTGCCACCGTACCTGGGCCAAGGCCAGAGTTGCGCTCCTCAGCTCAGCCAACCGGTACTCCGCAGCGGCCAACCGGCGCCGCTCCAAGGCCCCCACCTACCAGGTTGGTCAGAAGGTGTGGCTGTCGACCAGGGACCTACCCTTGCGAGTGGAGGCAAAGAAGTTGGCACCCAGGTTCATCGGACCATTCGAGGTCCTGAAGGTCATCAATCCTGCAGCGGTGAGGCTCAAGCTGCCCCGGGCCATGCGGGTCCATCCGTCATTCCACATCTCCAGAGTCAAGCCGGTTCGGGAGTGTCCACTGGTCCCTGCAGTACAGCCTCCACCGCCACCGCGGTTCATCGATGGAGGTCTTACCTACACGGTTCGTCGCTTACTTCGTTCCCGCCGTCGTGGGAGAGGGTTACAATACCTGGTAGACTGGGAGGGCTACGGCCCAGAGGAGAGATGCTGGGTCCCAGCCCGACACATTCTGGATGCCCCTCTCATAAGAGAGTTTCACTGCAGCCACCCTGACCAGCCCTCCAAGGGGCCTGTGCCCACGGGGGCTACCCAGCCGAACTTTGCTCCCTCTCTTCCGTCGGCAGAGTCAGACATCGAGGAGGAGCCGTCCTCCGACCAGGACAATTCACCCGCCCATGAGGAGAGGGCGGAGATGTCGGAGGAGTATTAGTCCTCCCTCAGATCCTCTTCGCCAGCGTGGCGATGGCTTTGGGATGTCAGGAGCCGTCCCTTAGAGGGGGGATTCTGTCACGGTTCAGCGCCACACTGTTCTTTAAGTTATTTTCATCCTGTCTGTATACTAACTGTCCTGTCATTCCAGATCCTGCCACCCACACCTGATTACCACTCATCACCGTCACCTGGCCTCACACCCATCTCACCTGCAGCCCGTTCCCTCATTAGCTCACTATTTAGGTCCCCTCACTTGCATGTGTCCTCTGCCAGATCGTCTTGTGTTCTTGAACCTAGCTCTCCAGCATTCCTTGTGTGTAACCTGTAGTTACCTGTTAAGTAAAAGAATCATATTCTGTACCTCTGCCTTCCTGAGTTGTGCTTTTGGGTCCTTGGGTTATCGGGCCGTTACATTCATACCTGCAACCGCAATGGAAGTCGGGCAGACCGGAAGCAGGACACGTGTTTGACGTCAATCCCCACCGCATTTATATGATGCTGCTCACAGTGATTGGCTAGTGATGGCCCTGTAACTAAGGCCCAAAGAGTGATCAAGCTCCCGTATACTACATTAAGGTCTCTGACCTTCAACTGTTTTTCCATTCAATGATATGAGTTTGAATCCCGTGAATACAACTTATGTATATATATTCATTTTTTTCTCATGTCTTATTTTTACCAACTTTATTTCAAAGGAAGGGCAGTAAAAAAGGCAACTTTCCTGTTTCAACACATAAACAACACGCGACATTTCAACTTGAGTGGACTCTTTCCCTCAAAAGACTCTACAACGTCTAGTCCGGTATGTTTAGACCAGAGACTGTATACCAGAAGGTTTGACATAGAATTGCAGAATTAAACAATACAGCATTCATGAGGACAGCTACGTGTTCTCTTGCTATTCTCAAAAAAGTCGCTAGTTAACAGGGCCGCCTGTTAAGCCGTAACACAAGCATTCCTCTCCTGCCACTCATCACTTCAAAGTCCCGCTGGAGAATACATACGACATCCTTGCCCTCCAGGACTTCCCTTTTCGGGTGAGGGACTCCCAGTTTCCTCCACCATCCAATCCGCCGCCAGTCTTTCCTGAGGACCCCTTCCACCCCAGGTCTCGCCGCTCGATACCGCTCTTCACATGAAGTGACAGCTACCCCTACTGGCCCGATCTGTCATTAATCCCCTCATCTGCAGTTTCCCCATTCTGACTATTGTGACATACAGGCCACCACTCCGACACCGCATTCATCTGACTGTCTCCTTTTGCACTCCAAAACCAGAGACCACATGACCCCAGTCCTCCAAAACCTCCACTGGCTCGCCATACAGCAAATAATCCAGTTCAAGATTCTGCTCATCACCTACAAAGCCATTCACAACCCTGAACCCCTCTGACCTCCTCCACCGAAAACACAATTGATTTCACCACTACATACCAGTTTACCATAGTGAGGAGTGTGAGGACCTTTGTGAAGACTGACCTGTGCAGAAAGCCTCAATCACACCCTGGGAGTTTGGTGTAAATATGTGGTTGTTTCCAGGACAGTATACCCAAAAGATGCTATTGGTTGCATCCTGCCCGGGCCTCCTGCCCGGGCCTCCTGCCCGGGCCTCCTGCCCGGGTCTCCTGCTCGGCCCGCCGCCGGGTCTACATAGCACCCAGCCCCGATGCTTGTCCCTGTGGGTGGTGAGTGCACAGGGTGGCTGCTCCATATAGTTTCTTTGGACTGAGCCAGAATAATTAAGCCAGGAATAATTCAAAAGCAAAATACTTGTGATGTTGGAACAGTGGTAATGATAATACAACCAATACAGTTTTTTTTCTTTTCTTTCTGTTTAGTTTGAATGAAGCATGTTTTGTAATATTGAAAGTAAAATGACTGTTAATGGTAATAGCGTCTTGTTGCAGAGGAAAGGAGAGCAAATGAATTGTGCTGTATGTTTCGTAGGTTTATCAAATATAATAATCATATAGATCTATGGTGGTTTTATTTATTTTTTAATAGTACATAGTTACTGTGTATATTGTGTTGAGGAATCCAAAATGATTATTCCGACTAGAAATGATAATGTAAAATGATTTATTTCTCCTGCAAACCAACACACTGGCTAGACTGTTCCAAGGTGTGCTCTCTAAAAGCAAGGAAGGAGTCTTGCCGAGCCCCTGTAGCCCCCCCCCTCTCCCCCCCTCCCCTGTGTCTGACCTTTTTGCAGAATGATCTCCATCATGATGCGGTCTCTGGGCTTAGCTGGCTGTCCCGGGACACTCTGTGTGTTACTGCAGGTGTTGTTCAGGTAGTTGTAGTCTCCCATGTCAGCACTGGCCCTGGACATGCCTGTGGTGGAGCTGAGGGAGCGGGACCTGCATAGCTGGGCCACCTGCGACTGCCCACACAGGACCCCTACACGCAGGCCTGTCCTCACCACCAGAGTCAGCAGGCCCTTTTTGATTTGCTGCACAAAGACATTGAATATTTCAAAGCAATGTTAAATGCTTGTAGAAATGTCGGCTGGCTAAAATTGATCTGTGGGCCTCTATTATCCTCCCACGCCCACCAGAAACTAAATATGATAAATTGATGAGGTAATCTGTAAGAATACTTTTTGTGTGTCGTCCTAATAAACAAAATACTTTTAGTATTTAAATGAAAATATATTTTAAACCAAAGTGATAGTTATTAGATAATAACTATTGGTAAATTCATCAGCCAACCAAATGCTCCATAATGAAAGAACACTAACTGACTGGAAGAGCCTGGTCTATTTTCAGCCAACATATTTCAGCACATAGCCATCAGGGTGGTTAAGAGAATGGGCAAAAGCACAGCTTATACACTAAAATACAACATGGCTTTACCCAGTGAGCACTATAATAATAATAATAATCAGCATTTTATTTATAAAGCACATTTCACAGACAAAAGAGGTCCCACTGTGCTGTACAGTTAAAAAAAAAAATGTGTGTATAAGCACTAGACACACCCGAAAGGATGCTCCAGCTCACAAAGAGAAGTCTCAATATAAAAGTGTACAACAACAATTTATGCTCGGAGCCCTTTTATGCAAAACTCACAACTCTTTATATTAAGCGACATAAATCCTTTAAATGTATTCATTCATGTACACATTTCCCTTCACTGTTTTGTCTTTCCACTTGTCTGCCCTTCACATGCATGCACACACTCTGTATATGTTAAACCGTTTCAGAATAAGTATGTACATGCCTAAAATAGTCATGAAAACAGAAGACAGACATTTTGCAGAAATGTGCGCGGAACATTTTATTCATGTTGCAGCAGTGGAACATTTCCAAAAAAGTCAGCACATTGAGCACGGAGAGTGCAAAAAATATGATGCTGCTGCGAGAACTGCTGCTGTCCCCTCGTCGCGCTCACTCTCCAGCGCTCTGGCACAGTGTCTCTGCAGAACAGTGAGTTGGACAATGTCCTGGCCACATGCAGAACAGTTGTGGGCCACATTAAACACAGTCCAGCAAGTGAAATGGAACATGGACAAAAGAAGGAGTCGCTTGTCATTGTAACAGGGAGGGACCCTTCTACGGAACATAGACTGTTTATGTTGTTCCCTGATAAAAGACTAATGTTTCTTCTGGTACTTGTTCAGAAAAAAAAGAAAACAGATTTATATTCTGTTGTTCACTTGCTGTTGCTCCAGAGTGCCTGTTATATTGTTCTGATAACATTACTTTAAAATAAAAGCGTGCACTACACAAGTTTTTAATTCATTATTGAATTTTGCGCATAATGTGATTAATCATTGTTAATCACAGAAAAATCATGCGATTAATCAGTTAAATCTTTTCATCTTTGCTCAGCACTAGCATATACATAATTTAGGATACAAAGTTGGATATATTAATTTGAAAGGTCCTTCTGTTGTGCATGTGCACGCATATGTGGTACTTCGTGTCTCACGAAGCAATGGTTACTAAGGCATATGGTTTGGGAATACAGTATCATACAATGTTAGTATAGTGCAAAAACTACAAATCCATTTTAACAACAAAAATAACAGTAAAACTCCTAGACTAACCACATAAATGCAACAAAAAGAAAATGTGTCTTTGAGTGTTTGGTCTACTGGCTGATTTACAGCTCCATTGTATTGGAGCTTCTGTGTTCAGTCCTGTCATTTAGGTGAAAGCAGCATTGCAGACTCCTCCAGAAGGTTGGTCAGTATTTTTTTTAAATGTTTAGATCAACAAATTGGATTCTGTAAGTTACAGTTATGCACCTTTGCTTTTTTTTTGAGCATTGAAAAAAAAACAGTACTGATATTAGGATCATAATGTAGTAGCCTTACTTTAAACTTGTGTAGGGCTTGATCATGAGTCAGACCATGTAGTGACTCTCCATTCAGCTCCAAGATCTCATCACCTGTATAGACACAGAAACAGAAGATATTACTGCATTAAAGACTGTATATCTACTCGGCAACATGTCAACTGACACAGTTTAGACATCTGAAATGGATAAAACCTATGGAAAAGAGTTCCCATCATTTTTAACACTTTTACACTAGACTTTATCGTTACTAATTTACGACAACTGCTGACCCGGACGGTGGATATCGTAGGGAGGTGGAAAGAGCACTTTGAGAACCTCCTAAATACGACCAACATGTCCCCTGGAGAGGAGCCAGTGCCTGAAGACTTGGGGGGTTTGCGCCCATGTCCCTGTCGGAGGCCGCTATAGTAGTCAAAAAGCTCCTTGGTGGCAAGGCGCCGGGGATGGATGAGATCTGCCCTAAGATGCTGAAGGCGCTGGACATTGTTAGGCTGTCTTGACTGACACACCTTTTCAATGTCGCATGCGAGTCGGGAACAGTGCCCATGGACTGGTAAACCAGGGTGATGGTTCCAATTTTCAAAAAGGGAGAGTGTGATATTGGGGTATCACACTACTCAGCCTCCCGGGAAAAGCTTATGCAGGAAAAGTGGCTCCGACCGTTTGTCGAACCTCAGAATCAAGAGGAGCAGTGCGGATTCCGTCCTGGTAGTGGAAGTGTGGACCAGCTGTTTACCCTCACACTGGAGGGGTCCTGGGAGTTTTGCCCAAATGGTCTACATGTGCTTTGTAGACTTAGAGAAAACTTTCGATCGGGTCCCTCTGGGTGTTTTGTGGGGGGTGAACGGGCCATCCAATCTCTGTTTGACAGCAGTAGGAGCTGTGTTCGTATTCTTGGAATTAAGTCAGACACGTTACCAGTGGGTGTTGGCCTCTGCCAGGGCGGCCCTTTATCACCGGTCCTGTTCCTGACTTTCAGGGACAGAATATCTAGGCGCAGCCGGGGGGGTGGAGAATGTCAGGTTCGGGAGTCTCGGGATCGCCTCTCTGCTGCCATGGCCCTGCTGATGCCCCCTCCCCCCTCCTCTCTACCTCCCTTTGGAGGTAGAGAGGAGCCGGAAGGAGAAGCTCTCAGTTTACTGGTCAGTCTACGTTCCAACCCTCACCTATGGTCACGAACTCTGGGTCGTGACCGAAAGAACGAGGTCTCGGATACAAGTGGCCGAAATGAGTTTCCTCTGTAGCTCAGCCTTAGAGATAGAGTAAGGAGATGAGTTTCCTCTCTTAGAGATAGAGTAAGGAGATGAGTTTCCTCTCTTAGAGATAGAGGAAAGAGATGAGTTTCCTCTGTAGGACTCAGCCTTAGAGATAGAGTAAGGAGATGAGTTTCCTCTGTAGGACTCAGCCTTAGAGATAGAGTAAGGAGCTCGGACATCAGAAGGGAGCTTGGAGTTGAGCCGTTACTCCTTCGTGTCTAAAGGAGTCAGCTGAGGTGGTTCGGGCATCTAGTCAGGATGCCTCCTGAGCGTCTCCCATTAGAGGTTTTCCAGGCTCGTCCAACTGGTAGGAGACCCTGAGGAAGACCCAGGACACGCTGGAGGGATTATATCCCTAAACTGGCCTGGGAACGCCTCGGGATCCCCTAGAATGAGCTGGAAAATGTTGCGGGGAAGAGGGAAGTATGAGTCAACCTGCTGAGCCTGCTGCCACATGACCCGATCCCAGATTTCACTATGTGTCTCGTGTGTGCACTTTACCCCTTTTGCTTCTGTAATCCTGTAAATTTCCCCACTGCGGGACTAATAAAGGATTATCTTATTTTATTTTATAGGGTTACGGTTATCTTACAAGCAATCAAGGAACCAGGAAAACAATGGATGGATAGATGGATAACATCTGGTTACCTTTCAACTGGCATTTCCTCTATGTTCACCTCTTAGTCTTCATTAAACAGTTAAACTGCTTTTAATTACTACTTGCTACAGAAGTCCTGAGAGAGAAGTGAAATAATACAACGTTCTGCTGATCCATATTCTAAGTTTGAGCTAACTTTTTTCTCTCTTGTGACTGGTGAACTGGTGAAAAAAATAGTTGTTGTAATACTCATTTTGGCCACAAGAGGCTGAAGAGCATCACTATCCCATGTTCTAAAGAGGACTAAAAGCACACATTTTCTTCCAGGTGAGCATTCATTTCTCTATGCACTCTCGTCCATATATGTTTGTAAAAAAGTGAAAAGAAATAGGTGTTTTACAAAAATTTGTAATAGAGAGTAGCCGGGTAACAATTATCGAAAAAAAACGGTGTCCTAAAGTGAGCTTCATGGACAGAACGTCGTCCCTTACCCTCCTGCAGCCGTCCATCAGCAGCTGCTGCCCCTCCAGGGAAAATGGTCTTGACATAGATTCCCATTGGTCCGTACATGCTGTCCCTCCCGCCCACTATACTGAAGCCCAGACCCTGGGAACAGCAGCAGAAATATTATTATTTGCATTACCACTGATTCACATCAATAACAATATAATCATAATCATAATTGGAATCATATATATCATAATCATAAAAGTAGGAACAGTTTCACATTTTGACCAATACTGGTGCGCAATGGATGCAGAAGTAGACTAAGACTAGAACACTAGTTGTGTGAAGAGGGAACAGTGTAAAGAATAGAAGATGATGTTTGCTCACGATCACACAAAGCAGTGTGAATACATTTACGTTGTTTATTACTATTAACAACCTGCAATGTAGACAGATTGCACTATAAAAAAAATAAAATAAAAACTAGAGGCAGTTAAAAGTCTAAGAGCATGAAATAAATATATTATATGTGCTCACGAGCTGAAGGGAAAGAAGACATGTGGGAACACTTGCTCGCAATATGATAGAACGTTCAGAGATGATTTAAAGCCACAGTTGTGGTGAATGGCTCCTACCTTGCCATGGCCCTTCATCAGCACCACATTACAGATGATGAAGGCTTGCATGTTGCTGCAGGAGTGTACGAGCTGGGCAGAGCTGAGAGAGCGGGAGGGACGCTGAACAGGCTGGAGAGGCACAGCGTGACACACACACACACACACACACACACACACACACACACACACACACACACACACACACACACACACACACACAGCAGGGAATTATGTCATGGTTCAATTATTTCCTTTAAGTACTTTACTTACTTTCCCAGTAAGTAGTAGCATTGCAAACCTTTGTTCTACCACCTTCACGCCAGAGAGAACCTCTGTTGACGTTCTCTCTAGCAATCTGGTTGAGTGTGGGAGTTTCCTGCTCCAGTCATGGCTGGATTAATATTGTGTCCATATTACATAAACTTCACACTGCTCCTACTCTCTGTTTGTCTGTGCTGGAATAGTGACTGGTCCCAGACTTGCTGTGGGTTTATTTGATAAAATACCAACTTCTTTAAGAACATGCTTACTTGATGTAAGCAGAAAGAACAAACCAATACTTAAATCACAGAAGGCCTGAGGACTCCCCTCAAAGACCTGCTCATGTCATGTATTGTGCTCTAGCAGGGCACATTCATAAATGGTCACACCAATGGTCACACACTAAAACTTTGAGGGTTTTCAGCGCAGGAGCATACGCTCGCTCGCCAAGTTGGTAGTGCTGGGAAGTATCAAGCCAAGTATGTCAAGATCAGATCAGTCTCACGCTTCAGAAGACATCACCAGGTGTGTCACAAGAGATGAGAGGGTGTTGCACTACAGAGTATAGACTGCAGAGAATGAAGTAGCTTTTGCTTGTTTACTTATTTAACCAAACTAAAATGGACTTATAACACTTAGTTTGTATCAGTGGTTTTCGTCCTCTGCCTTAATTGTAGCATTGCTGTCTTTGTCTTCTTCATATGAGGAGCACAAGTGAGTGGTCACCAGGTGTGATCTTAGAATATCAGAACAATCACATACTTGTGGAGTGGTGTGAGGAAACTCCAGCTGCTGGGACAGAAATTTCCTGTTTCCATAGAAACCAGCAGGATAAGTGGTATACAGCTCTGGGGTCTTCATGATGATGCTGTCCAAATCCCCAATCCAATAAGGATGAACACCTGGTTAAACAGTGTCATCAAGATGAACATCAAGTTTAAATTCAAATCAATTATTCGGTAGAAAGAAGGCAGAAGCAGCATTTAGACCATCATTGACATTGACACAGTTTTGTATTATGATACTCGAAAGAATTTAGTTACCAGTTACGCTGGTATTATTTTCACTTAGTATGGCTGTGTGCGTGTCGTCATGTTAAAATTCCTGTGGCAGGAACTACCAGAGGAACACAGGATCGCTTTCTGTTTGTTGACAGATGTTGGGATCCGGCAAATCAGGACGGGGGAACAATGACCCCTCTGCCATGTCCAGGACCACAATGTGTCATGAAAACAATACCAGCCACACACTGTCGCACAATAACAAGGACTAACTAACATTCACACTGATGGGAGGAGCGACCATGAAGGTACCACCTGTCCATCAGGACTAACTAACATTCACACTGATGGGAGGAGCTACCATGAAGGTACCACCTGTCCATCAGGACTAGCTAACATTCACACTGATGGGAGGAGCTACCATGAAGGTAACACCTGCAACTAACATTGATGCCCACACACCTCAAGCACATGGGATTAACAGCCTATGGGGTTCTTTCAGGACACATACACACAACATGGACTAGCGTAGTCGGGGGTCGAACCGCTCAATACTGAGCCACAGTCGTCACTACATGAAGATCTCTACTGTTCACCTTGGTATATTGAGATTATTGTTAATTGTTTGATATGTAATGCCTTCCTATAGGTAGCACACTGTTGAAATTGTGTACCAAATGCTTTTTTCCAATCCGTGATGAAAACAAATTTGTCCGATTGTGGTCATGTGACTACCAAAAGTAAAGCGATGTAATGGAGTGGATGACAGTGTAGAGAAGTTTCCTGATTACTGAGAGTGTATGTTATACTTTGTATCACGATAAATATACGCTGACATTTACATTACATTCTTTCCAATTCCAAGTGCATGCATTTCTCACAATTACGACCACATTTCCCATAAGCAGTGTGGCTTCCTGGTTCTAACAGGATATTACTCCCTGGCCTCACACCTCCCTGAAGACAATAAACATATTATAACCAATTTTACCATCACCGTCTCTCTCCTTCCACCGTCTGTCTTTACTTTACGCTCTAAAAGATTCAGCTACAGAACAGCAGCCTCCAGTTAATGGTTCTCACTGCTGTTGGTGGATTAGAGGTGATTGTAAATTGTACTATTGAGTGAAAATGGTATAAAACACACTGGTTGAGTGGGAGCGGGTCCTGTTGCTGGCCATCCGTCCTGGTGGGCTCTGCTCAGACTCCGCTGTGTCCCAGCACCCCCTTTCTTCATTCACCTCTGGGATGGAGAACTACACACACATTTATGTCATATTGCAATGTGAGATGGCATATAGATATAGATATAAAGTAGCAGGGCGTAAGATTAGTTTACTTTGAGGTGGTTGTTGTTGGCAAGATGTTCTTCATCTGTGTATCCAGGCAATGGCTGAGCTTCAGATGGGGGAATAAGAGCTGGATGCAGTGGGTTTACAGTCCGGCTTTGTGAATGTAGAATGTCCTCACATGTGGAAGTGTCCTAAAGTACACAGAACACCAGTGAAGAGAACGTATTAAAGTCTACTTTAGTAATTCATGAGTTCCCATGGTCCTCTCTGCTTGTACAGTGCTAAACCCTGCTGTACTACAAAGACCATTGGAGTCAGTCTTAGTGTGTCGGCCTAAACCAGAGGAACACCCGTTCAGCAGAACTGAGACCCACGGAGGTGAAAGGGGTTGTAATCAAATCAACATGTTATCAAAGTAATGGGGAGTGAAGTGTGGTGTTGTTATTGTGTAGTTATTAGTGTAGTTATAGAAGAAGCAGTATTGTTTATTATAGAGAGTTATGTAATGGAGCTCATTAGTGTGTCAATAGTACAACATATTACAGTAGAGCAGAGAATAGGTGGTAGAGTACAGTCAAGGCAGTGATGTATAATATACTATTAAGCAGTATAGTATAATTGTACACTGATGTAGTAGAGTACAGTGTGGTAACCAGTAGCATAGTGCAGTATAGAATGTTAACCTCAGTATCAACAGCTGCCAGTCCTGAAAGTCCAGTCAGCTGTTTGAACCTTTAAGGCCACACCCTAACCTTAAAGAGAGATCATGAAATCTTCCAGAGAAATGTGTCCTTATTGGAAAATGTATTTTGCTGATTATAGTAATTATAATCAGCAAAACATGCAGTTCTATACCATCAGAGCTTTTGCTGCTACATACCTACTTGGCCTGTATAACCAGCAGCTTACTGGTGGTTTATGCTAGCAGACCCTGACTGTTGTGGCAACATGGTCTCTAACTGTCCTCTGGAGTCTCTGGACCACGTGAAAGGGGCGTTTCTTTACTGAAGGGAGCCATTATGAAAAGAGAAAGAGTCTAACAGAGACAGCATTGAGGACAGACTCAGCTGAGCTCAGTCGTCACATATTCAACATTCTTTCCCACTGCTCCTTTTCTCCATTTCTCCTTCTGGGTTTTCCAGCCTCTTAAAGTGACTCAAGGAGCCTTGGCAGCATGGCGATGCGTTCACTGCCCAGCAGGAAAGCTCCTCACTGGGCCCCTGTGGCCCTGAGGAGCAATGACACACCTCTACTCCCACATGACAGGTGATGCAGGTGTAAAGCTAATACTCTCCATATATGATTAATGACATAAATAATACATTTTAAAGATTTTACAGAGGACCTAATACAAACTTACGAAACATTCCCCTGACTTTCCATGACTGGCTGGAGAGATTCCCAAATGTCAGAATGTAAAAAATTCCTTCTCTGTTATTCCAGAAATTCAGGAGCACAGTCTACATGATGTTCCTACACTTCCTCTCTCTCTGCTTGTGTTGACACATTGTGTAACACTGTAGAGCTCTGCGTGAGTGGCCGTTTAGACGCGTTAGACCCGTCAGACCCATCAGACCCGATAGACTCGTTTAGACCCGTTAGAACCGTCAGACCCATCAGACCCGTCAGACTCGTTTAGACCCGTTTAGACCTGTTAGACTCGTCAGACCCGTCAGACCCGTTAGGACCCGTCAGACCCGTTAGACTTGTTTCAGACCCGTTAGACCCGTTTAGAGTCTAAACGGGTCTAACGGGTCTAAAGTTTAGACCCGTTTAGACTCGTCAGACCAGTCAGACCCGTTTAGACCCGTCAGACTCGTTTAGACCCGTTTAGACCGTTAGACCCGTCAGACTCGTTTAGACCCGTTTAGACCCGTTAGACCCGTCAGATCCGTTTAAACCCGTCAGACCCGTCAGACCCGTTTAGACCGTCAGACCCGTCAGACCCGTTTAGACCGTTAGACCCGTCAGACCCGTCAGACCCGTCAGACTCGTTTAGACCCGTTTAGACCCGTTAGACCCGTTAGACCCATCAGACCCGGTTATACCCGTCAGACCCGTTTAAACCCGTCAGACCCGTCAGACCCGTCAGACCCGTTTAGACCTGTTTAGACCCGTTAGACTCGTTTAGACCCGTCAGACCCGTTTAGACCTGTCAGACCTGTTAGACCCGTCAGACCCGTCAGATCCGTTTAGACCCGTCAGACCCGTCAGACCCATCAGACCTGTTAGACTCCTTTAGACCCGTCAGACCCGTTTAGACCCGGTTAGACCCGTCAGACCCGTTTAGACCCGTTGACGGTCTCAGGGTGCTGAGCCAAGTATCATTGAGACATTTGTTTCCATTGTTTATAATTTAATTCAATTCAATGTAAATAGTACTCAGGATGGTACAACTGATGAATGTCTTTAACTACTAGAAGACTGTGATTATATGTAAAAATCTGAATGTTGACTTCCACATCATGCTGGTTATTCACCTTTTTGGACCTTTTGCTAATAATACACAGTTTTGATTGTAATGGAGCAAATGAAAGGTGTTACAAATCATGTGCGCCAGAATTAATTGAAGGAAAAGGTTGACATTGTGAAATTCCCGATCCATTAACCAACATGGAGCACATGTACAACATCTGCGTCTGCTCTGCAGAGCTCTGCTGGCTTCTCTTAAGAACCAGGAAGAGAGGAAGCTGCTGTTACCTCACTGAAGGCTTTAATGGGAGCGCTCCTCATCCAAGTGCTGCCGTCTACACACTGTCCGTTAAAGGGTGCCAGCTTGTCTGGGCTCAGGAAGCTGCAGCCTCTGAAGAAAAAAGTCACATTTCATTTTAGTCGAACACTAAAACCCACATTTATTTTTGTATCAGATGAAAGGTATTCTGTGGTTTATCACCACACGTACTGCTATGTTTAACAGTGCTTTGGTTTACAACAGATGCTGGTTCACCTGCACCCTGTCCACCACGTGACTCTAAACTATATAGACCTCATTTACACAGAGACATCTAAAGCTTTTGAGGTCTGGCCATTCTGAGTGCAGAATACATGTTTCCTGATAAACATGGGATATGCAGACACAGATAAGAACAGGTGGAAATGCTTTTTCTCTGAGTGAGGATTGGATGCTTTTCATTCCTGCTAGCTTTAGCATGCATCCTGTTAAGACCCATGTGTTTTCTGATATTTCAATTTTACCATTTTTTCTAGCACTTAGAGATCCTGTGATTTCTTGTATTGTTGTTGTACCTGTGCAGGTTCCCTTCATTCCCTGGCTCCACTTTAGGGTCTTTGTCCTCGGTCTGGATGCTGTTATCGGCCATGTGTGGTCCACACACGTCCTCAGCCGGCCCTGTGGCTACACACATCCTCCAGATGCTACTCTCCTACAGCCACACACACACACACACACACACACACACACACACACACACACACACACACACACACACACACACACACACAGTGAACATGCAGATGAGAACCTCTGTACAGGCCGGTAGAACGCAGCTTCACGAGCATATCAAGCATCTGAGTGAGGCGACAGCAAAGAAAGAGAAGAACAGCAGAAAGATGGGCCAGGTGGGATTCAATGGCTCTTCAAGGGTTGTACAGTTTGTGAAATGATACAATACAGACAGAATGGATGTGATCTTTAAGTGGGTTTGCATGTATTACCTTTTTGTCAATTACTTTAAATATGGTGCAACCACAAAGGTGAACATGTTATCATGTGAAACAAATGTGTTTTTCTCACCACATATAATGTTGTATTGTGTCTTTCATCCTGTACTGTTTGCTATTGTGTTATGTTTGTTGTGGTCTGTCAAGGGACTACAGATGCAAATTATCTGAAGCTATAATCTGGTACATTTATGTTGAACTGTACATGGTCCCTTTTAAATAAAGAGAATACATAAATACAAATAAATAATGAGCATGAAGGAGTCATTATAATAACAGGCAACTCAGTGGTCGAGCAGCGTCGGCTTTCAATCAGAGCATCGGCGGATCGATCGCCGGCTAGTCCATGTCAATTCCTGCATACTGTGAATGGTTATGAACGTGAGTTAGTGCTGATGTCCTGGGCAGGTGTCACCTTGCATTGTAGCTCCTGCCATCAGTGTGTGAATGTGTGAATGATGACATGTAGTGTTAAAGAGCTCTGAGTGGTCAGAAGACTAGAAAAGAGATCAACAGTCCATCACTAGATTAGTGCCGCTAGTATGGCCAAATAATGACTATGAACACAGGCAACAACAGTGAGCTTCCTCAGTTTAAAGAAGAGTATGGGTGAAAATCAGTCTCATAATATATTTGCACATGATCCCTAGCACAAACTGCTGCTGCCGTACCTTGATGCTGAAGGACCTCTTCATGCTCCTTCTGTTCCGCCTGAGTTGCTTGTTTGACTCAGTGTGTCCGTTGCTTGTTTGATCCCCAGCGGTCACGTCTGCCCTGCAGCCTGCGCCCCACGTCCTGCACCCATCTGACACAGCACGCCTCTCTCCTGGACACTCGTCCATCGTTTTAGAGCGGCACAGGATCAGGGACCTGGACAGAGTCAGTGAAAGTCAGACGCTCAGTTTTAGGCATTAAATGAAACGGATAGTCCTTTAGGGGGGTGGGTGTCATTTTCCAATGTGAGTGTCTTTGGACAGAGGATGTTGTATGTGTACAGATTGTATAGCCCTCTGAGGATAATTCATGATTTTGGGATGTGTAAATAAATTGAAAACTGGAAATTGGATTGAATAAATAGCAGGACTATACAACTGGAGTAATTCAGCCATGAATTCATGAAAGTACATGCTGCATATCAGAAATAAAAACTGAAATAAAGTTAGTACTTAACCAGTTATCTTTGGTCATCATGAGGCAAAACTAAATCGATTAGTAGCATATTCCCGACTATGACATGGCATGATTACAATAAGGAGCCGTCACTCGCATGCAGCACATAACCCTGACCCGCCTCCCTGTCAACCTGTTGTCACTCTACTCTTGGCCCAGATACTGGACACGTAGATGGGAAAAGGCCACCCCTGTCTCACAACTTCCCAAATACAACAAGGCACTCTTTAGATTTGAGATGCACCATAGTGGCTTTCAACTAACTCCACAGTAAACCCATCCATGTCTTGATTAGACGCTCAGAACAACTACTAGTAGTTTATACTAGTAGTTTATACTAGTAAGTATAAAGAGCAGGAACGTCCTCAGGGTGGATCGTGAGTCAAACACTGACTTTCACCCGGGAGGCAGCAGTTCATGTCCAATGTGAAACCAAGTCATCGTTGACTTATTTTACCTTGGTACCTACCTCACCTTATGTATCTGTAATGTAACTGTGCACCGTTAGTGAAGTACAAGCATACTTATTTTATGCAACAGTCCACAATCCAAACCAAGTAAACTGAAATACCAAGTAAACTGAATACTAACCTACTTTGAAAGTTGATAAGAAACTGTATACATGTAACTCCGTCCCTACCACGGAAAAACTGAAGTGAGCTCCGTGAAGCATCAGAGTTTGAAGCATGAGGCCACTATAGGTCGCTGTTTGATGAGCTGGGAGAGAGAACGTGCTGAAAAGCATTTTAGCTGTGTGTGTTTCTGATACAAATATTTACTCGACACCTGGTGGTAAAATCATTTATCAGGACATTTATCCTTCGAAGAAGGAACAGAGTCAGAATCCCAACATGATATGTGAATTGTGTATCCTGGACTGCCCCATGAATGAGAGAGTTACCTCTTAAATACATTAATGACACAATCACAGAAGCCCTCATGACGTCTTTAGGTTGGCTTGCATCGGCATGGTCATGCTAACAAGGAGCACCACGTTCTTCACACAGAGACATGGAGGCATCCACAGTCTCAAGACTATCAGAAGGTCACTGTTAAAGCATATGCATGTTTTAACAGGAGAGGAGGTCACATGAGAAGCCACAAGCCTTTACACAGTATATGATTAATAATATAACTGTGAAACAGTAATTGATTAAGAGTAAATATTTTCTTTCTTCCAACAGTTTCATAGCCCGCTAATCACAACAACACACTTGTTTCTGTACGAAGGCATACATGCTGTTTGTATATGTATTTTTGTTCTGGAGGAACATATAATGCATACAAACACATCAACCCTTTTGGGATAATACAAATCAAACTATCTATTTCATCATAAAGATGGACGCCAGCCTGTAAAGACAGTTGCATACTATTTCTGCCAATACAAAGGGTGACCTAACTGAAGTGTTGTCAGCTGTGCCTTTGAGTGGTGCTGGTACCTGGAGAGCATGGCCAGTTTCTTGGAGCGGTGGTTGTGGCTGCTGGTCGGGTTGTTGTTGCTGCTTTCCCCCTGGTCCCTGCGTCTCCTTTCCGTCCTTCTAGCAGCCGCTGTGCTGGTTCTCCTCTTATGGTGGGAGTATCTCTGAGGCATGGCCGTCAGCGTGTGTGTGTGTGTGTGCGGCTGGAGCTCTGGGACCATCCCACTCTGCCCAGCCGGCACGAAGCTTAATGGAGAGGGACGCTCTGGAGGGCAATTAGAACACTCAGTTAGGACAGTCTGACTGCATCTGTGTGTGTAAGTGTTCTGAGAAACAGCTGAGGCAATTATGGAGGCCAGTGCAGATAAAAACGCTTTTCTTTCCCTGCTTTGAAAAGCAGGGAACTGAGCTGGAGTGAATGATGGTCTGTACGCTTCAGAGTGCACTATATGACCCTCGTATGTGTTATACATTCTAGTGGAGATGGCCTCTCTTATTTGCCATGAAACACTTAGTAAACAATATGCAGAGGTGCTTGCACTGAAACCCATCGGGCCTTTGGTCTGACATCATGATGTTGCGTATCCGCTCACAGTGACTGAGCAGCTCTTTAGCTGCATGCTGGTGCTTGGGTTGCCCTCGGCATTCTTGGTCGGGATCATTTCTCTCATTAGCTCAACTTGTGTGGCTGCTGTAGCATTAGTTTTAGAGATGATGATAGGCCTCTCAAAAACAGAGAAAACCATCACAGGGTTCAGGATCATGGGGCATGACATCTCTGTCTCTGGCGATGTCACTGGGTCAGATCAAGAGATGGCAGTGACTTGGCAGATGGACACAGCAGGCTACAGGTTGGACTCTGGTCAATCGTAGCTCGCCGTCTCTTAACACTTGTACAAATTCATAGGCGATTGGAAAGGAGGTGAAAACCGTCTGTTCGATTTCCCTTGACACAACCAACAACACATGTGGTGAATGAGAGATACTAACACATCTGGACCGGCTGGTCTTTTTGTTGGGAAGCATCCTCGTCTGTCAGATCTGCTCATATGAGGATTTTAGATCGCAAACATAATGGAGAAGTGCTTCCTTACTTAGCTCCTTTAGCATAGGAAACACTTCCTTTACCAAAGGAATGAGATAATGTCGCCCCACAAGTCTTTGCGGCGTCAACATTTATTGTGACAGACGATATGCTTATGTTTCACAGATGTTATTTTCATACAGTCATAAACTAATTGGATTACTGTTGAAGAATATGAATAGACAATGACAACCCTTTTGTTTCATACTATATGTATTCATTTACTTTGAACATACAACAACTAAGTAAAACAAATAAATAACTGAATGCAAAATAATATGAACACTAAATAAAGCAAACTGTCAATGAACAAATGATCATTCTCAATAACAGTAAAACATCGTAACTACATCAGTAAAATATAAAACAAGCTGATGATAGATTATTAAACTGTTAAAAAGAAAAATAGAACGGAACCATTGGATCTACATTGTTGTACAAAGGGAATCTTGATTTCATTGATATTGTACGATGAATTGTCAGTTTCAACTGAAGCGTGTTGTTCAGTGTAAACTCCGCAGGAAGGACGGACCTCCGGTTTCTCTCCTTCACTCCACGAGCAAAGGAGTCTCATGCAAACAATACATGGGTTCTACCGGCTGCCCTAGCTTCACCTCCTGCAGGACTCTGTGCCGCTCCTTCAGCCATCAGCTGCTTCACCCCCCCAGATTTCATTTATTGTGGATTATGTACTGTTTTTTTTATTTGTTTTGTATTGCTTATTTGCTTATTTATAACAATTGTTTTGAAATATTGGCTATGTCTCTTGTTTGAACGTTACCCTACGCTGCTGTACATCCTGTACATGATTATCTTATATTCTCTCTTATAGGGTTATGATGAGTTGGACATGAAAGGCCTGAAGTGCACAGTGTGCTCTAGTATCCATATTATCCTCCATACACAGGAGAATACACATGATCTTTTCCTAAACCTAAACAGGTAAACCTAAGGTAGGTTTGTTGCCTAAACCTGTTTCTGATTTCTGGCAGAAAACCTGAAGGCAAACTTCTGCCATGTTCTAAAAGTATGAATTTGTTTGCAAATCTCACCGAGTAGTGGAGGAAGAGACTGGTTATGCTGCTGGAATATATATATATATATATATATATATATATATATATATATATATATATATATATATATGATGGGCTGACCACAAGGCAGTCAGTTGGAGTCTCAGTTTTATCTCCAGAAAAAGATTCATTATTAGTATTATTATTATAAAATAGATATTTGATTGGAAACTAAATGTAATTAAGTGTATTAGTTATTAGTTACGTTAGTTGTTATCATTATATTAGTTTATTTGTAATACCTAATCAAGTAGCTAATCAGATACATGCATTGCTGAATAAAGAAGTAAACCAGTTTCCAGTATTGAAGAAAGACTTTCTGTTCTGGTGAATCCGTGGCTGTGATCCTGAAGTGTGTTATTAATTAAGGAGCATTAGTCTTGTTGTGTTGGCCAGATAGACAGGAAACAGAGACATAGATCTCCCTCTCGCCTCCCTTTTTCATAGGCTGAATGTGGGCCAGCATACTTACAGCAGGACGCAAATCAATCTCCAAATATACAAACATCTCCACCTCATTCAACCAGACTTCATGCTCTTGTTCAAGTCAACACAGACTGGACTTTTCTCTAAGTAAGAACAACTGAACTGAACTGAAAACATCAAAACAACGTATTGCTTTTGTATAAAGTTCATCAATTGCTGGTCTTTAACATACATATTTAAGGTAAGGTTGAAAGGTATCTTTAAAAAAATCATTTTTTTTTTTACATATATTCATAGCCTTATCGTAACATGTATTCTTACCAGTAGCAGCTCAAAACCATATAATTTACAGTTTTTTTAATAAAGTAATTTCATTCATATTGAGTTCATTGAATTAAGTTCAGTCTATTGGTTCAGCCCTCCACAACGGGCCCAATTTCTCATGTGGCCCCTTGGGAAAATTAATGGTCCACCCCTGCTCGAACTGGAAGCTCTTAAAGCGTCTGTGCCAGTCAACCTGTCTGCCTCTTCAAACTGGTAGTCAACCTGCATCACTGATGAATGTATGTAGTGTATGTACATATATCACATGTAGCAGTGTCAAAATGCAGATACGTAGGTCGCACTGGGAAAAAACTTTTAGACGGCTTTTGGAAAATAGCCTTATGGTGCTAAAACACATGTACTTGGACCAAAATCTGAATTTTCTGATTTGAATATAAGGAACACGACTGGGAAGCTACACAATGATAAATATAATAAACTCACCCTTAAGGACATGTTTGAGGGTCTTCTCCACACTAAATGACAAACAAGTTAGTTTCTCTCTACCTGAGTGTTACCATTTTGAGAGACCTCAAACTTTTAAACACCTACATTTCAATGCATTCATGTAAATGGTAAATGGACCTGTACTGGTATAGATCCTTTCTAATCTGCTGACCGCTCAAAGCGCTTTAACACTTAATGTCATCATTCACCCATTCACACACTGATGGGAGGAGCTACCATGAAGGTACCACCTGTCCATCAGGACTAACTAACATTCACACACTGATGGCAGGAGCTACCATGAAGGTACCACCTGTCCATCAGGACTAACTAACATTCATACTGATGGGAGGAGCTACGTAAGACGTGATCTCTTGACAAAAGCTAGCGAACCCACGAGCTATAGCAAACCTACAAGCTAGCGAAAATGAGTGAAAAAAGCAAACGTCTTTGGCAAGGGGAAAAGGCCCAATAAGGAGACAAAAGAAGAAGAAGAAGAAAAGCCTACGACGTCCAAAAAGAAGAAAGCTGCATTCAAAATACACTATCAGGAGTCGTACTTAAAGTAAGGGTTTATCGCTGCAGGTGAGCCTCACACGCCTCATCCGCTCTGCGTAATATGTGGCGACAGGCTAGCAAACGATGCAATGAAGCCTTCAAAACTGCTTGGGCCCATGGAGACCAAGCACCCTGCTTTGAATGACAAGCCTTTTGAGTTTTTCGAAAGAAAGAAACGTGAACAAGAAGAACAGAGCGCAATTATTGATGGCCACCGCGTCAACAAATGCGAGTGCACTGAGAACATCGTACTTGTTGGCTCACCGTATCGCTAAGACGAAGAAACCTTTTAACATTGGTGAAGAATTTATCCTGCCCGCCGTTAAGCACATTTGCCGTGAACGATAGCTCTCTCTGTATCTGTTTTGGTCAATCATTTTTAGAGAAGCTTGAGAAGCCTTTTTGCTTGTTTCCTTTCCAGAGGTCCTCAGTCAGGCCTAGTTTTGTTATTGTGATTTCTATTTATTTGGCACGACCACAAACTGTCCCAATCTCTCCCACTTCATGGAGAACATTGGTTTTATTAACCACCAGCAGTGCGAATAAATGTTGTTTAAAAAACGTTACTCCTATTCAGTGTTGGGGTAGTTACTCAGAAAAAGTAACTAGTTACACGTTACTAGTTACTTCTGAAAATTGTAACTAGATTACTTTACTAGTTACTGCATTTGAAAAGTAACTTCACTACTATTTACTTTACTTTCCATGTTTTTAAGCAAATGTCCAAATTAACTGCAAAGATTCATGGACAAACATCACTTTATTTTCAATTTTCAATAATAATTTATTATTATTAATTAACATAATTTCCAATAATAATAATCGCACGAGTCACACGACACTTCCTGCATGAACAATCTACCGTAAACGTCGGGTTACGAGCCGCTACTACCTTCGGTCAGAGTCCCCGTTAGCTCCCCGCTGTAGCCGGCTGTGGCTCCTGCTAGCGCTCCGTCACTTCCCCGCTAACTTCCGCTAACTCTCCGTTAACTTCCGCTAGCTCCCCGAAGACTTCCGAAGGTAGCGGAACCAGGCTCGACAACCGACTTGGGCAGATGGGCAGTAACAGCAGCAGCGGGCAGTAGCAGCAGCTGCGCTAGCTAGCAGCTTGTTGCTATTGTTCATGCATCATCAAGTGTCGTGTGACTCGCGCGCCACTAAACGAGAACTTTTCGGACTGGTAAAAATGTCTTGGGTAACGCAGGAAAGCGCGTTCCTTAGGTCTAGTAAAGTAGTGTAGTTACAAATATTTTGAGTGCAATGCGTTACTTTACTTTGTTACCTATAATAGTAATATCGTTACTGTAATCCGTTACTTTGTAACTCGTTACCCCCAACACTGCTCCTATTTTTAACTTTCTTTCACTTTCTTTGGCTGTCATGTTCGTCCCCCCTTATGCCGTGTTCACACCGGACGCAACGCGAATTTGCGACCAAAGGGGCGTGGCTTAGCTCTGTTGCTTGCCTCTGTAAGAGACAAATGACGAAGCTTTCATTTCCGCTATCGACCATGGAATAAATAACCACTAGTTCTGCTTTATACTTGTTGTGAAAGTCCCAAACATGTCGGAACATGAAACGCCCTCGTATTTGGGTTCATAACATCATCCGTAGCCGCACACAGCTCGGTGAATTTCACCGACTCCTTCAGGAACAGCGTCTCGCGTATCTCCGTAAAACGATACCGATTATGCCATCCACCATGGAAATAACCCCCTTTATACTTTTTGTGTAAACTCCACATATGTCGGAACATCAAACTCCATGGTGTCTGGGTTCAAAATAGTATCAGTAGTCCCACAACAGCGTCTCAATGAAGCCGCTACCAGCGCTGGTTCAGGCGGAGCAGCAGCAGTTTCATTCAGAAACGGGGAGACGGCGGTGGTGAAGGGCGGAGCTTCTCAACGCTGATTCTCAACGCTGATTGGCTGCCGCAACTTTGCGTCACGCGATTTCTTTGCCAGAGTTGGGATAATTCAACTCACGCTAATTCGCGCCGCGTCCTTCGCTTTGTTTGCCCCAGGTCAAACGTTCTGTTCGCGCCGCCTCCAACGCGTCTATCTCGCCGCAAATTCGCAAATTCGCGCCGCAGCGCGTCTGTGGATTGACTTTACATGTAAACTGGTCGCGCCGCAAATTCGCGTCGCGTCCGGTGTGAACACGGCATTAGACTGAAAAGGGGACGAAACCGTGTGTATCTGTGTGTGTATGAGTGTGTGTTCATGTATGTATGTGTGTGTTCATGTGTGTGTACACGTCCTCACAGAAACACTGACTGCAGTAACATCTGAAGGCAGTGTCTCAGGGCAGCTTGTGGAACAGACCCTGATTGAGAGAGCAGGGTTGGGGGCTGCTCGGGGGGCTGGTGCAGCTCGGCTGAACAACGTGAGTGTTGTTTCGAGGTTTCACTCAGGATTCTTGTTTCCAGTCTGTGAGAAGGAGCGGGGCCTTCAGAGAACAGCCAAGAGAGCCACCTGAAGTGAGTCATGCTATGAATAATCCACCACTTTCACAATGTGTACAATCACTGAGATCATCTATTAACCTTCTGGGGTCTTGAATCACGCTGGCGTGATTGAAAGTATTTACGTTTTTTAAATATGCATATCTTCGTAAAAGAATCTGCTGCTGTTAGATTCGCCAAACTCTGGAGTTTCCGCACCCCTCCTCTGTGTGCTCTTAAGTGGCTGTAACAGGAGCTGACACTCTGTGGAGTCTGGGTGGAGCTCCGCTTTTCACAGTGATTTGTCAATTCAGGTGTCCGTCGACATTTTGTGTTAAACTACCAATGAACACTCAGGAAATCCCTCAGGACCAATCCAACTGAGAAAAAAAGACCCAATCCCAATCTTTCCCTAAACCCTCAAACCCTGAACCGTCAGGGACTCACTGACAGCAGCTGCTTAGTGGCTGAGTGTGAGAGGCTTCAGGGCTTGATGGTGTGAATATGAATGACAGCACTTTGCTGCAACATATCACGTGACTACATACAACAATAGTGTGTACAATTGTGTATTTATTTTATACTTTTTATTTACTGAGTTGAACGTCTTCAAAGTCATTTAAATTATCTACTCGTTTTGTCAAAACAAAATGTTTGATGAATGTAAAATATATATATAATTTCTGCTTGCATTCCTCTGATTTCATGTGTTTTTATGTTCCATCTTTAATCCGTAATGTTGTAGTGTAAATGTATTGTATTGGGCTGAACGCACACGTGTCTCTTTGTTTACTTCTCCATTCTTCCATTGGAAACTGGGCTGCCCACTGCTCCCCAACCAGGGATGGGTCAAATGCAGAGAAGAATTTCCCCAAGGCTACTAATAAAGTGCATGTTTCTTTTTCTTTTTTAACGTCACATTAATATGAACTGTGGGTAATTCCCTTGAGCAAAGTCGGCATCTAATGCTGAGTTATGGATATCTGTCAGAGACTCAAGCACTCTACAATGTGACAGTCGGACAGAACTGAACCCTCAGGGACTTCGCGGGAGCGCCTCAAAGTCGGTGAGTCCGTAAGGTGGAGATTGGGACTGGGCAGCGTTTTCTTGCAGTGAACTAAAACACAAGACTTGCTGCAGAGAGACGGCACCTTTGCTCCCCTCCGCTGTTTTACTCTGCACGACGCGACCATGCACTGGTAAAGAGTACATAATACACACATACATACAGAGTACATAGTACACACACACATACAGAGTACATATGTTGTTCTTGTTCTGAAAACTGTTCTTGTAAAAACAAAACTGAAATTGAAACATGCACATTGTGTAAACCAGGGGTGCCCACACTTTTTTGGCTCGCGAGCTAAATGACCAAGTCAAAAAGATCTACCTACGTTAATAATGCTAAATCTCTCTCTCTCTATTAATAATGTGATAATTATTAATGTATAAATATACCAATACTTTATATTTAGAATATTGGCATACCTTGCATAACTGCATGAACCCTGCATGAACATGTACACAATACAATTCTGTACATGTTTGGTCATTACATTTTACTCTGATGACGTCACTGAATGGAACAGCAGGGTTGCATAGTCCGGACAGTAGCTACTGGTCAGCCTCAGGCAGACCAAATGGTCATCAGTCAAGGTGGAACGCTGTTTGGACTTAATATTTTTCATGTGGGAAAAGGCTGTCTCTCATAAACTCTAACAGACACTTGTCAAGCTGCTCTGTCAAGTTGTGCACACGTCTTCCGTTGCGTCTCCAGCTCTGACGCCAGGCTTTGGAAGTTCCTTGAATCATGGCGCTGCAGCTTTGAGGACAGATGTTGCATTTTCCATTTGAAAGCATTAACTGAGCTGATCATATCAACCACAGTTTTGTCTTTCCCTTGCAGCTCAAATTAAGTTCATTCAACAGATCGGTTAAAAATGCCAAGTCTACAGCCACTGATTAGTTGGTTGTATTCTGCATGTTTAACAACATGGAGAAACTCCTTTATCTCTGGACAGAGCTCTATAAGCCGTCTCACATCAGTGTGCAGCAGGAAGTCAGAGTGGAGTCAGCCTTCTCCAGATGCGCACGCAACAGCTGTCTTTGAAGAGCTCTCGCTCGAATAGACGATCTTCGTTGCCACATCCGTGATCTCTTTCCTGTTTAGCATTGTAGCACATAATGCTTGTTGGTGTATTATGCTGTGGTAATTAAGGAAGTCGGGGAAAACATCGTCCTCCCTACACTTGGCAGACCATTGCGGGCGCAGCGTCCGTGGTGATTAACATTAATTTGCACACTGGGAGCTGGGTTTTGGTGATAAAGTTTTTTTTGTTTTAATGGGATGCGATCTACCCGCACTATGTGTTGGGAATCCCAGTTGTAAACATTGTGAAGAGTTTTTTTTTTCTATAGTACATATTTTGACTCAAATATATAGTCAATATTTTGTTTGAAAACAAAAACTGTTGTAATATGAATTTTTCATTTGCACACACCCCATGAAGCTTGATCTGTAGTATGAAGTCATTCCTCATTTTAGATGTCACACGTGGGTATATATCTCATATGCAAGTCCTTAAAAGGTGAATTTTAAGAAATAAGGTAGAATCGAGAAAAAGGCTGCAGACCCTGAAGGGTAAATGAAGATGTTGAATTCTGAATTGTGAGGCTAAGATCTCCCTCTCTAGGAGCCTCGGTTGTGTCAGTGTGGAATGGGAGTGTAGGCTGTGTTGCCATGTGGTCGTGTACTGTGGGAGAGCAGAGGAAGCCCTGCCCATCTACTGCTGGCCTCACTGAGCTATTGGTGCTCGAAAGGTCCCTTGGAATGGACATACACAATGTTATGTAATTTGGGTTTTCATAAAGGGAACTCTGTACACTCATACACCCCTCGGGCCAAAAAAACACCTCATTTCAGATCCCTGCTCTGCGAATACTTTTGATAGTTACACAATGCTCAAACAAACAACATTTTCTTTCTTACCTTTCTGTCATAAAGTCTTTACAGTCATTAATGTCCACTTGGATACCAGTCTGAGAGACACACGGTTTCAATAATTAAAAACACTTATAAACATCCCTCTGTCTACTCACCAGAGTCCATGATGTTGTCTTTCAGACGTGTTTACAGCTTGGACTGGAGATGCAGAGGCTTCACTCCAGACAGATAGCCACAAATCCAGACAGAACTTTAGGTCAGAAAATGATGCATTACCCACAGCGTGCCTTCCTCACTGGGATTCATCTGGGGTAATATGCCTGTACCTCCTTCGTCCTCCTTCCTCCTTTTCCTCCCCCTCTGTCTGGAGAGCACAACAGTGTCTCAGTCGAAGCACAGCTCTCCCTTTCCTGTGAGCCTGCTCCAGAGAGGAAAACACACGTACTTAGCTGGGCTTGACACTGACACCTACAAGGGCTTTTACAAGGTTCTGTGTTTGTGTGTGTGTGTGTGTGTGTGTGTGTGTGTGTGTGTGTGTGTGTGTGTGTGTGTGTGTGTGTGTGTGTGTGAGAGGGGGGGGGGGGCATGAGGATGAATACCTTCTCTGTGGTCCACATGAACCCTATACTCCTCACTTGAGTATATGTGTGTGTATGACTCATGTTCAGTGTACTAGGTACACAAAATGCAGTTTTAGAATCCAACCAGAAGTGCAAAAACAAGCAGTAAAAGTGCAGTACAATGTGCTCGGTAAATAACAGTAAAAAATAACAGATGAAAACCAGGGATGGGGGCTATCACTAACTCTACTTCTTCCCTGGAGTCTTTGTTATTTCAGCCTCTCAAGTTTCCATGGTAAGTGGCTGTGTCTGGAGACGGTCCTGCATCCTGAGCCCTGCATTCTTGTCTCTGCGTCCTTGTACCTGCATCCTTGTCCCTGCATCCTGGGCACTGCATCCTTATCCCTGCATCCTGGGCCCTGCCTCCTTGTTCCTGCATCCTGGGCCCTGCCTCCTTGTCCCTGCATCCTGGGCACTGCAACCTTATCCCTGCATCCTGGGCACTGCATCCTTATCCCTGCATCCTGGGCCCTGCATCCTTGTCCCTGCCTCATGGGCCCTGCCTCCTTGTTCCAGCATCCTGGGCCCTGCCTCCTTGTCCCTGCATCCTGGGCCCTGCATCCTGGGCCCTGCATCCCGGGCCCTGTATCCTTGTCCCAGCCTCCTGGGCCCTGCATCCTGGGCCCTGCCTCCTTGTCTCTGCATCCTGGGCACTGCATCCTGGGCCCTGTATCCTGGGCAGTGGCGGTGCGTCAATAGAGGGCGCTAGGGCGCCGCGCCTCTTAAAATTTTGCGGTGAAAAAAAAAAAAGAAGAAAAAAAAAATATATATATATATTGTCAAAAAACATTGTATACCAAATAATTTAAATAAGAAATATACCGTGTTGACGCGCTAAATGTGTGTGGGAGACCGTAAGCCCCTGTCAACAACCAGTTAAATGTGACCAAATATAATATATCGCCGTTCATCATCACTGAGAAAAGCCCCTCCCCTCTCGGGGCGCCGGCCAAATGGAAGTCTATGGAAGCGAGCAAACATTTCAGGGGCGTTACGGCGAGGACAGCTTCTCATTGGCGGATGAAACGAGAAAATTTTCGAGCGCACAAAAGTGCGCCCCCAGCCAATGACATTGTTTCTTATTGCAACGTGGTTGGACTATTCGTCGAATCAGAGACCTTTAATCATTCCCTCACATCCCATATAGCTCCCACGTAGCTTCGCGAGCAACACTAGCGGAGACTTTAATTATGTTATCATGGCGACTGAAAACTCTGTGGTATCTCTACGCGAAACACCTTTCAACCGACAGTCAGATGTTGACGAGAAGAGGCTGAAAGAGTTGGGACCCGAACGTCCGGATTTAAAAATTCAGCAGCAAAGCACTGACCGCGGGAGGACGTACACCCGGAGCTTCTCCTCAAGCCGATATGCTAACCGGAGCTGGTTAGTTGGATGCTCAGTGAGTAATGCGTTTTTTTTCTTCCCCTGTCTGTTGTTCCAAAGTCCTGGGACTGAAACACTCTGGACTACAACAGGGATGAGGAATCTAAAGCACTTCACCGAGAAGTGTAAGAAGCACGAATCTTGCTGCAGCCATCTAGCTAACAGCATGAAGCTAAGCCTGTTTGGAATAATGGACTGTGTGAAGTTCTGTGGTGCATTTGAGTTGGCCCTGCGTGGTCATGATGAGAGCGAGAGCTCTGATAACCCAGGGATATTCCGTGGCTTGGTGGACGTCGTTGCCTCACTTGACAGTGCACTGAAAGAGCATCTCGAGAGCGCGACTGAATGAGCTTCTTGACTGTATGCTGTCTGTTGTGAGGGAACAGATCATAAGTGAAGCTCATAGCAGCGATTTTCTATCGATCCAAGCAGATGAGACCATGGACATTAGCACACAAACCCAACTTGTGCTTGCGCTTCGCTACATCAATGGTGCTAATGTGGAGGAAAGATTATTTGAGTTCATCCCTCTGCAGTCAGCTACAGCAGAGACCATTGCCGTGGCATTAAAAGAATGCCTTGCTGCCATCCTCCCAGGTGAGCAGAAAAGTAAACTCATCTGCCAGGCATATGACGGTGCCAGTGTAATGAGGGGTGCCACTTCAGGTGTTGAGTGCTATTTACACCGCGGCGCCCAACTGCGGCGCCCAACTGCGCCCCTCCCCCCCAAAAAATGTCACCAGCCGCCACTGATCCTGGGCCCTGCCTCCTTGTCCCAGCCTTCTTGTTCCTGCATCCTGGGCCCTGCCTCCTTGTTCTTGCATCCTGGGCCCTGCCTCCTTGTTCTTGCATCCTGGGCCCTGCCTCCTTGTTCTTGCATCCTGGGCCCTGCCTCCTTGTTCCTGCATCCTGGGCCCTGCCTTCTTGGCGCTGCCTCCAGCCCTGCCGGCGTGCTGATGCCAGATTGAAAAAAAGTTTGAAACAAAAGTTTGAAACCGAAAAAAAAGACGACCTGAAACTGAAAAAAAGATTTGAACTCGATAAAATAAGATTAGGAACTGTACAAAAAAAGAGTTGAAAATATAAAATCTGCTTGAAAATGTATCAAATATATTTGAATCAAAAGAAAAAAACACAAGTGAATCAAAATGATATTTAACACACAAAAACGTATTCCATATACCGCTTTTTTTTTTTTTTTATCCGAATACATTGTTGAATTTCAAGTTCAAGAACCCAAAACTTGAATTTTCGGGTTCAAATCTTTTTTCAAATGATCAAAACAATTGACTTGGATTTGTATCCATATAGTTTGAGGTGATACTGTTGTTGATGCGGTCGTTTTTGACCCCAGAGGACAACAGGTGTGATTATGTGCTGCCATTAGAAAAATTGAAGTGTTTTAAAAACAGCATCCTCACTAAACTTTGACATATACTAGTCTATGATGATCTATCAACACCCTGATCATTAACTATAGTCAGAATAATTGTATTTATTTATTACTCATAAACAAGGTGAAAGTTCATGTACTCGAGGTATTATTGGCCTTAAATTTAAAATGGAATAAAGAAATGCTGTGATTGTGTTTGAATGAAGCTGTTATTAAGATGTAACACAGAACTGGGGAAGTATCCACTTTATATTCTTTAAATAACAGTCAAACCAGATGGGGTCAACAGGTGTGATTATGTTCTGCCATTAGAAATATTGAAAAGCATATCATATTTTAATATTTCAAAAGCAACATCCTCACTAAACTTTGACATGTACCACTCTGTAATAAGTTAAATAGTCAAAATAATATAAAGTCAAAATAATTAATTGTTTCATTTCCACTCAAAAACCGGCTACACTTTTATATAAACAAGGTCTATTGGCCCTACATTCAAAAACAAAGGGAACAAATTGTGGTGATGGGTTAGACTGAAGTGAGACCAAAGGTGCAAAAGAGAATTGATTGTTATTTAAATCATATAGTATAAATTGTCAGTGAAACCAGGCGGGGTCATTTTTGACCCTAGAGGACAAAAGGTGTATGGCAAACGGGAGGACATTACGTGGGTTAAATGTGGACATGGCCTATTTATTTCAGAGTTCTTCTATTTAAATAATAAGTTGTTGCATTTAAACCATCCTTAGCATTCTAGGAGCAGTGGGCTGCTGTGAGGCGCCCGGGGAGCAACTGGGGATTCAGCGTCTTGATAAAGGCAAGTTTATTTGTATAGCAAATAAAGTAATTCACATAAAACCATTAAAAGCATCAAAACATAATGCAGAAGAAAACAAGATTCACAAACAATTAAGAACATTCATTAACGTTTCCGAAACTCGTGACGCAGATCCGCGTTTTACAATGTATATTCATATTTCCGTGATAATACGGCGCAAAAATACGTTTAAAATTCTAGAGGAATCTGTAGGCTTTCTGCTTCCTTCGTCCCGTGAGCTCTAAGGCGATTCCCACAGAAGAGGAGCATTGATGTGTCGGTGACGCGGTGCCGAAAGTAATCCTTCACCGTGATTTGTCAATTCGTATGTCTGTCGACATTTTGTGAAAATACTGACCAATGAACACAAAAGAAAATCACAAAGAACAAGCACCTGAGCTTTGTAAACATGCTAAAGTCCTAAGGAAGAGAGATTATGGCGAGGACGTACTTTACTACGAAGGAAGCTGTGGTGGGGATTTTGGCGAGTAGCGACGATGACACAGGAGCGTCAGACCCTGAAGGCTTCGACTCGTGCGAGAAAGAGGAATATGCAGACAGAAGGGATCCATTTGAAGATGGGTAAGTGTATTTACTAACTCAACTTTGTTTTAGCATATTTACGCTAGCAGAGTGAGCACATTTAGCTCACGGTTACTTTACTGCACGGTGCTGACTAGTCATGTTTACAGAGGGCACCGTGCACGCTGCTCAGTCGTTACGACCATCGCCATCTTGATAAATGAGCCTATTTCACTCGGGGGCACAAGTTTTACCTTTAAATGTCAGTGGGAGGAGGAAAATTCCTAGCCGGCCAATCAGATTGTGCTGTGACCCCACAGTATATTGGCCACCAGACAAATACGTTGAAATGGATGTAACCTATTACAACACACATAACTGAATCAGTAGATGAGTCGTTTTGAGTCTTACTTTTTATACAGTTGTTGTATAGCAGACAAAACTATCCAGTGTTACTAATAATATATGCTTCGTCCACAGAAATAGTTACATTCTTTACAAGAATATAGTTATATAAAAACAAAGTGCCTGTTACTATGTTTCTGTCCTTTCTTCCTGTTCCAAGAGTCAAACATGGAGAAGCAGCGTTCAGCTTTTCTACTCCACACATCTCGAACAAGGTCCCTGAAAGCTGCAGGTCTGCTGAGACCCTCAGAGACCCTCAGCTCCTTTAAGTCCAGATTGAAGGCTTTTCTGTTTGCTGTTGCCTTTAATTATAACCACATTCATTGCATTTTATTTCTTAACTGCACTGCACTGCAACTTTCATTCTATTTTGTTGTGCTTTTTAATGTTTTACTGACTCTTTTTAATGCTTTAATGAATGTCCTTAATTGTTCTTAAACCTTGTTTTATTTTTGCATTATTTTATGATGCTTTTAATGGTTTTATGTGAAGCACTTTCAATTGACTTGCCTTGCCTTACAAAATCCAACTCCTCAATGTGGTTCTCCACTGAAGGAGAACCACATTGACGCAGGTGAGCCACTAGAGGGAGGCACAGAAAAGATGTGGGTCACTGTGTCACTCCTCTGTACTGGACTGTGGAGGAAGTGGACCACCCCTCAGAGGTAAACATCCTGTCTGTTCTCGCTGACCTGACCCTGCCTCCCGTATACCCCTTCTGTGGGCCTACATTTAAACAATAGTACACTCCCCTCCCTCTTTGTCATCATGGTAGACTAACTTTGTGCATTGAACTGGAATTTATTTTTCATCACTGCTTTCTCAGTTTTGTTTACTTTTTGCCCTTTTCGTCTCTCTATCCTTCTTCCAGCCACATTCCCATGTTTCCAGAATGCTGCATCTAATTTCAAGCTGTATTGCAATTCTCCTTTCTTCCACCAGATGTCATCAAACTGCCCTGATCCTTGTTATCTGAGCACAGATGTGCATCCCTGTTTCCCTCTGTGATCAGCTGATCACATCTGGATCAGCTGTCAGTCACTTTAACAGCTGGAGACATATAATGGAGTTTGTGTCTGAACACATGATCAGTGTAACAGAGATGTTTTCTGGTCCGGAAAGTTTTTATCAAACATTCTAATAAACAACCACTTAAAATACTACTTATATTAATAAAGACATCACTGTCAGAGTGGACATGTCAAATCTTTTTATAAATGCAGAAAGTAGTTTGTGGTCCTTTTGTTGTGTTTGTCATATTTTAACCAGATCGTGAACCAGAAAACCGATCTAATATACACTCACCTAAAGGATTATTAGGAACACCTGTTCAATTTCTCATTAATGCAATTATCTAATCAACCAATCAAATGGCAGTTGCTTCAATGCATTTAGGGGTGTGGTCCTGGTCAAGACAATCTCCTGAACTCCAAACTGAATGTCAGAATGGGAAAGAAAGGCGATTTAAGCAATTTTGAGCGTGGCATGGTTGTTGGTGCCAGACGGGCCGGTCTGAGTATTTAACATCTGCTCAATTACTGTGATTTTCACGCACAACCATTTCTAGGGTTTACAAAGAATGGTGTGAAAAGGGAAAAACATCCGGTATGTGGCAGTCCTGTGGGCGAAAATGCCTTGTTGATGCTAGAGATCAGAGGAGAATGGGCCGACTGATTCAAGCTGATAGAAGAGCAACTTTGACTGAAATAACCACTCGT
Organism: Taurulus bubalis; assembly: GCF_910589615.1. NCBI lineage: Eukaryota > Metazoa > Chordata > Actinopteri > Perciformes > Cottidae > Taurulus > Taurulus bubalis. Next base: position 2,110,293 of record NC_136592.1, read on the forward strand.
TACAACCGAGGTATGCAGCAAAGCATTTGTGAAGCCACAACACACACAACCTTAAGGCGGATGGGCTACAACAGCAGAAGACCCCACCGGGTACCACTCATCTCCACTACGAATAGGAAAAAGAGGCTACAATTTGCAAGAGCTCACCAAAATTGGACAGTTGAAGACTGGAAAAATGTTGCCTGGTCTGATGAGTCTCGATTTCTGTTGAGACATTCAGATGGTAGAGTCAGAATTTGGCTTAAACAGAATGAGAACATGGATCCATTATGCCTTGTTACCACTGTGCAGGCTGGTGGTGGTGGTGTAATGGTGTGGGGGATGTTTTCTTTGCACACTTTAGGCCCCTTAGTGCCAATTGGGCATCGTTTAAATGCCACGGCCTACCTGAGCATTGTTTCTGACCATGTCCTTCCCTTTATGGCCACCATGTACCCATCCTCTGATGGCTACTTCCAGCAGGATAATGCACCATGTCACAAAGCTTGAATCATTTCTAATTGGTTTCTTGAACATGACAATGAGTTGTGATGAGTACAGTTGATCACTGTACTAAAATGGCCCCCGTAGTCACCAGATCTCAGTCCAATAGAGCATCTTTGGGATGTGGTGGAACGGGAGCTTTGTGCCTTGGATGTGCATCCCACAAATCTCCATCAACTGCAAGATGCTATCCTATCAATATGGGCCAACATTTCTAAAGAATGCTTTCAGCACCTTGTTGAATCAATGCCACGTAGAATTAAGGCAGTTCTGAAGGCGAAAGGGGGTCAAACACAGTATTAGTATGGTGTGCCTAATAATCCTTTAGGTGAGTGTATAACTTGAGTTTAATCTGTGATCGTCTTCATATATATATATATATATATATATATATATATATATATATATATATATATATATATATATATATATATATTAGGGCTGGGCAAAGTTGAAAAAAATTAGCTGATTAATCGCATTATGCGCCAAATTCAATAATGAAGTAAAAACTAGTGTATTGCACGCTTTTACTTTAAAGTAATGTTATCAGAACAATGTAACACTCTGGAGCAACAGCAAGTTAACAACAGAATATAAATCAAAAATATATGCTCGGGAAGAAAAAAAAGATGTATTTTTTTTGTTATGCTTCTATATGACTGGTCATTCAATTCAATATTGCATTTATTTTCAGATGTTATAGACTATTTTATTCTACAGGCATGAAAATCCCTCACCGTTTTGAAACCAAAATAGGTGACCTACGTGGATCGTGTAGATGCGAAGAGTTTTTGTTTTTGGGAGGGGGCGGGGGGTCATGAACATCTTCGCAATAAAAGATCTTTGACTGTCGAGTCTTGGCCAATCAGCGTTAAGATGTCTACTTTTGGTTTAGTGGAGTCTCATGTTTCCAAACGCCTGTTTTCAATGTGTTATGCTGTTTGACCGACCTGAATGTCCCCACCATACACAGCCTCTTGTATCCTGTTGTTTGTGGATTCTAAAGTGAGGCATATTTCTTTGGTCAGACAGTGTGAACAGGGTTGATGTTCGTTCAAGTTAATGGCTGAGTTTTATATGCCATTTTGTTTTACATGTTTACAATTACAATACACTATGTGGAAAGGCTAAGAGATGCCCTTTATTGAACATTGAAAATAAAGTGATGAAAGGGCCATGATGTTTGTCCAGGTATCTTTACGGTTAATTTGTACATTTTGTACAAAAATGGAAAGTAAAGTAACTAGTAGTGTAGTTACTTTTCAAATGCAGTAACTAGTAAAGTAATCTAGTTACAATTTTCAGAAGTAACTAGTAACTTGCAACTAGTTACTTTTTCTGAGTAACTACCCCAACACTGAACGCGAAGGACCTTGCATCACCAGTGCAGACCACCATCAGAAGCATCTAGCAGTGCTCAGCAGGCCAAGAAACAGACTGCTGAAGAAGAGAAAAGGGCGAGGCTGAGACATGTGGCAAAACAGCGAAAGCGGGCGATGGAGACACTGGTGGTTCAGGCAAAGAAGAAAAAATAATCTGGTTCTGAGAGTATTACGAACTGTAAATTGTTATCTTTGCCAATAAAATGTATTACAATCTGAATTACATTGTATTGGCTATCAATCATGATTTAAGAGTAGACAAGTTAAGTTACAGCATGTCCACCATCTCTTGTGGGGGTTATGCATTAAGCCATTTGTGGTGCCCTTACCATATTGTTTTTGGGAGGGGGCGGGGGGTCATGAACATCTTCGCAATAGAAGATCTTTGACTGTCGAGTCTTGGCCAATCAGCGTTAAGATGTCTACAGCGGCTTCATTCCCCTCCCACCAGTTTTTTAATGGCAAGCCAGTCAGCTAGCTAACGTTGTTGGAGAGACAGCGAGTGAGATTACTGGCAGCGGAGAGTCCGTGGCAGCGTGTGGCGTCAGACAGGAGAGCGGCGACTCAGCGGCGGCTCAGTTCTACCGACCGACACCTGACTACATATAAGTTCTACCTACCGACACCTCACTACATATAAGGAGAGGACAATGGAGATTTTATCCAACTTTTTATTTTAATAAAAAAAAAACGAAATGAGTTTCCTCCGTAGGGTGGCCGGGCTACTGTTTATATTTAAGGGTCTAAGATCTACGTGTAGGAAAAAGTGTATCCTCTAGTTAATTATAATCCATAGAGTTATGCGGTTGTAATCACTGTCACACAGAGAGAGGTGTGCATGAAATTCGCCGTTTTGAAGCCAAAATAGGTGACCTACGTGAATCGTGTAGATTCGATGCGAATTTTTTTGTCGGGGGGTATTTATATTCAGTGAACTGCAAACAGGTGCGTGTGCCAGAAGGGAGCGCGAGTGCATGGAAATATTAACGCGAACAGTGTTGGGGGTAACGAGTTACAAAGTAACGGATTACAGTAACGTAATTACTATTATAGGTATCAAAGTAAACACTCAACATATTGGTAACTACACTACTTTACTACCTCAGTAACGCACGTTCCTGCGTTACTCAAGACATTTTTACCAGTCCGAAAAGTTTTCTTTTAGTGGCGCCCGAGTCACACGACACTTCCTGATGAACAGTCTATCACAGGGTACGTCGCAAGTCTCTAAATTGCATCCCCGTTTCCCTCAACCAAGCGCGGAGAGAAGACGCGAGGAAATATGTTTTAATAGACATGAGACGTCCTTTCCTCTGAAGCGTCACGTGAAGCGACGTAGGTTTCTGATGACTGCGACCGACTGACAGCGGATCACATCTGATCAGCTGTTAGTCGCTTTAACAGCTGGCGGAGTTTTGTCCGGAGAGTTTTTAGAGAACATTCCAATAAAAATGCACTTAAAATAGTTGATTTAGTGGTGTTAAACTACTACTTACATTAATAAAGACACAGGTATCATGAGTGTCAGAGTGGAGATGTTTTCTCTGTCGTCTGTTACCGTTTAATAATCTGCATTGAGTATTTATATACTGTGATGTGTCCTGCTTATACGCGCAGGATCCATTTCTACTGGCGGAATGAGTCTGATTGTGACATTTTAAAATAACCCACAATATAAATATAGTTTCTCTTCATTACGTGTTGTAAAAAGTGTTTCCTCTCTCCAGCTCTCTGATTTTAATGACATACATAATACAAGTTATTGAGGGAAACAACAGATACAATCTTAGAAGACAGTAGTTTGTGGTCCTTTTGTGGTTCAGACCTACAATGAACATATTTTAACCAGATGGTGAATACTTTAACAGATTTAATATAAAACTTGAGTTTAATCTGTGATCGTCTTCACTCTAGTATGAAACTCCAGCGATCAGTCCGCTCAGCTGCAGCGTACAATCACCAAAAGTACCATTTATTTTTCTATCTTTCTTAAACCACTACAATGATTCCTATAACAAGCTGGTTTTGTTCTTAGGAGTCGGCCCCCATTTGGTTTAGTGGAGTCTCATGTTTCCAAACGCCTGTTTTCAATGTGTTATGCTGTTTGACCGACCTGAATGTCCCCACCATACACAGCCTCTTGTATCCTGTTGTTTGTGGATTCTAAAGTGAGGCATATTTCTTTGGTCAGACAGTGTGAACAGGGTTGATGTTCGTTCAAGTTAATGGCTGAGTTTTATATGCCATTTTGTTTTACATGTTTACAATTACAATACACTATGTGGAAAGGCTAAGAGATGCCCTTTATTGAACATTGAAAATAAAGTGATGAAAGGGCCATGATGTTTGTCCAGGTATCTTTACGGTTAATTTGTACATTTGCTTAAAAAAATGGAAAGTAAAGTAACTAGTAGTGTAGTTACTTTTCAAATGCAGTAACTAGTAAAGTAATCTAGTTACAATTTTCAGAAGTAACTAGTAACTTGCAACTAGTTACTTTTTCTGAGTAACTACCCCAACACTGAACGCGAAGGACCTTGCATCACCAGTGCAGACCACCATCAGAAGCATCTAGCAGTGCTCAGCAGGCCAAGAAACAGACTGCTGAAGAAGAGAAAAGGGCGAGGCTGAGACATGTGGCAAAACAGCGAAAGCGGGCGATGGAGACACTGGTGGTTCAGGCAAAGAAGAAAAAATAATCTGGTTCTGAGAGTATTACGAACTGTAAATTGTTATCTTTGCCAATAAAATGTATTACAATCTGAATTACATTGTATTGGCTATCAATCATGATTTAAGAGTAGACAAGTTAAGTTACAGCATGTCCACCATCTCTTGTGGGGGTTATGCATTAAGCCATTTGTGGTGCCCTTACCATATTGTGCCTCATATACTGTACATGTTAGACCCAGTGACAGGCCATAATATTTTTTGACTCATGCCTGAAGTTAAGTTTCTCCAGCTCTCCCCAGGTTGGCAAACAAAGCATCTCAAAATGCATCAGATTGATGCTTTAAAATATGGAATAATTACATTTTTCTTACGGGCGAGCATGCCCCGGACCCCGAAATATGATCATTATGGGTTTTAATTTAAAACCCATAATGATCATAGTTTGTCAGCTTCTCGACGAGTCACTGCCCCCCCCCCTCCTCTTCAGTTTTTCTTACTCAGTGAGAAAAGTCTATGTTGTCTTGAACAACAGCACTGAAGTCTGGTTGAATGAGGTGGAGATGTGAAGGACAGCTAACAGGTATCTCAGCGGCGGCTTTACGCGATTAATGTTCATCTGGATTAATGTTCACTCTGGATATATGTTCACTCTGGACGCGGAGAGCGAGGCTCCTGTGAGACTCGCGACAGCACCCGCTGCTCGCTGAGGACAGGAACTACTATTAAACTACTATTAAACTACTATTAACAACATAAACAACCCGGTTCATAGTATTACTTTATTAAAAACATAAACAACCTGGATCATAGTATTACTTTATTAATGACATAAACAACCCGGTTCATAGTATTACTTTATTAATAACATAAACAACCCGGTTCATAGTATTACTTTATTAATGACGTAAACAACCCGGTACATACTATTACTTTATTAACAACATAAACATTGTGGTAGAGATGGACTACAGCTTCATTGTGGTAGAGATGGACTACAGTGTTGTAGTTCCACGCTGCAGACTGACGTCATAACATCGTCTACTGTCGCTTCATAACTACGTCGTTAGTGAAAGTGGAGTCTGACAAAGAAATGCAGTGCGATTCTTAAATAAATCATACAAATCCACAAAGAAATAGAAAAATGCACAAATACATACAAATGCACAAATATATTTGTAATTTTCTTTTTACATTTATATAAATCATTGGAATGTATTTGTAAACCATTCTGTGTGCATTTGAAATTGAATATATTTGTGAATTGTTCTGTGCACATTTGTCATTAATGACTAACCCCAAAGTCGCGGGCCACATCAAATTATGTGGCGGACCAGATTCGGCCCGCGGGCCTTGAGTTTGACACCTATGAGGGATCCTCCTTTGTTGCTCTCCCTGAGGTTCTTCCCTTTTTCTCCCCTTAAAGTTTTTTTGTTTTTCCTGTTCTGTCGTGAGGGTCAAAGGATAGAGGATGTCGTACAAATTGTAAAACCCTCTGAGGCAAATTTGTAATTGTGGGCTGTACAAAATAAATTGAGTTGAATTGAAAAATGATCATTTCATTGGTCAGCACTATCCAACAATCCAACCCTGCTGCCGCTTGTGTAACTGTGATTACAAGTCTATGTGAACTCTAGTGCAGGGTATGGGTGAGGTTGCTTCTAACGATCTCTTCTTGTAGCGTCCCCTGTGTCAGAGAAATATAGCACTGTCAATTAATCTGCCAAATAAATAAATGATGCATCCAGGATCAGTTTGCTCTGCTCGGGTTACTACAACACACCTGGAGACCTTCACTGCTAGCCTGCGAGCCAGCAGGGAGAATACTGCCGTGGATAAGGCCAGACTTACAATAACAATTACAAGATTAAAATACCTGAAATTAAACAGAATATCTCAAAACAGTTTATCTATCGACGGTTGGCTCTTTACTGTCACAAACTGCCCCATCAACATAGGAGTTGAGACAGGCATTCAGACCAGGTCTGCATGTGTTGAGCGTCTGAAGGTTCCAGTCTCTCCTCCACTGCAGCTGCTGCTGCTCACAGGGTGGAGCTCCCCCGGGGGAGAGGATGGACAAGTGCTTCCCTCCTGCAGCAGGAAATGGACAAAACCTCGCCCGAAATTATGACTCTAGCATTTTGTTGTGTGGAGGAAGCTGCTCCTGATAGCACAGGCTGCAGGTTTCCTGTTGTGGGCCAACAGTTTGGGCTTTACCAGGGAGTGCTGGGTCAAGAGCTGAGAGCCCTTCGGCTTGGTATCTGCAGTCAACTGATGAGCTGTATTGAAGTGTCCAACACTGTAGTAGAAGTACATATAGCTATGTTATACAGTGACTGTTATACATCCTCCTGTGATTCATGCTAATATTGTTCAGGTCAATGCTTTCTCACGGAGAGCAGCAGGTCTTTGCAGCTCCTGGTTCACTATGGAGTGACCTATTATGAGTATCACATGTATTTACTATATCATCCCATAATAAATGAAAAAAGTACAGTCCATGGCATTCACACTACATAATGCCAACAATCCCAAAATACAATAAACCCTTGATAAATTCCGCCCTCCAACGGAGACTGGCCAATCACAGATTAGCATCATCCAACTCTGACCAGGGTGGACAGCTATCTCTAGACTCGTTAGTGGTGTCAGGCTGTTAGCATTGGAGCTAATCCTGGTAACCACAGTGTAACAGTGACACTCGTTACCCGGAGAGGAGGAGGAGCAGGAGCATTTATAACATGTTAGTGGTGTCAGGCTGTTAGCATTGGAGCTAGTCCTGGTAACTTCAGTATAACAGTGACACTCGTTACCCGGAGAGCAGGAGGAGCATTTATAACATGCAGGGCTCTCAAGATTTTAAGACAGGTAAGAGTGACCCCTGCCCACAGACCAGCCCCCCTCCCACCCATATTATTATTATTAGCTTCATTTTCATTGGTTGCTGGATTACATTTCACCCAGATACAACAGATACGTTTCTCTGATTGGCTATTCGTGTAGCCCATTTCTTTTTTTGATTGGCTGATGAGTCCAGGGGATTCGGGGGAGACGTGCTTGATTCCTCCATGGTGAGGGCAGCGTGACCAGGTCATGTTTGCGCGCTGCGGCACATTAAATAGCCTAGAGTTTTTTTTCAGAGTGAGAAATACGATGTGTGGCGGGAGGGCGTGACTTAAGACCGAAATGCGTGACAGTTACGCTCAATGCGTGACACTTGAGAGCCCTGTAACATGTTAGTGGTGTCAGGCTGTTAGCATTGGAGCTAGTCCTGGTAACATCAGTGTAACAGTGACACTCGTTACCCGGAGAGGAGGAGATATGCATTCATAACATGTTAGTGGTGTCAGGCTGTTAGCATTGGAGCTAGTCCTAGTAACATCAGTGTAACAGTGACACTCGTTACCCGGAGAGGTTGGAGGAGATATGCATTTATAACGTGTTAGTGGTGCACGTCATAGCCAGCTTTAGCATTTCTATGCTATGCTAGCTACTGAAGGTCTTTCAATAATTGTAACAGTTAACTGTTGTTCCTTCATGTCGTTGTCTTCTGTCTGGATCTCCAGGTGACGTGGTGGTTTTGAACTTGTTTTCATCCCCATGCATCCTTCAAACACATAATGGACCTTCAGTCTGCTTTCTCTCAAATAGCACTTTATTTGGAACAAACTAAATATTATAATATGATATTTCTCTCAGGTCAGTGACGATAACGTAGCTCTGACAGCTTGACAGAGTAGCAGCAAAGAGTAAGTAATGTAATTCGATGATTCATAACTATCCTAATACTCAAACCACTGCTCACTATAGAGAACTTCTTCTGTCTATTAGCTGGCTGTAGTGAACGGGAGGGTTCAGGCACAACTTGTTTTGATGTGTGTGTCTCTATTGAAATGTGTCTTTGCTAAAAATAAAGAAACATAAATTAATTATTTTGGCTAGGATTCTATCCCTTTGTCCCGTGTTCACATGTTCACGTCATCACGTGTTCACAGGTTCACGTCATCACGTGTTCACATGTTCATGTCATCACATGTTCACATGTTCACGTCATCACGTGTTCACATGTTCACGTCATCATGTCACACGTGTTCACGTCACCAGTCACCAACATCATTACACTATGTAATAATAAGGTCATTACACTATGTAATAATAAGGTCATTACACTATGTAATAAGGTCATTACACTATGTGCACAATGCTATGACACTATGCTAGCTAACAAGCTAAACAAGATTTCATGTTTTGAAAGAGAACAATAATATAAAAGACCAAAGGTCCATCTTCACAATTGAGAAGCTGAAACTAACAGATATGAACTAACCCAAACCCCAATACATGCTGTGTTGAGGACATGTCCCCATTACAGCATGTATTGATGCTGGAAACAGACAGAACAACATTGGAGTTGCTAGGGTGTGAAACAATCCATTTGGTCAGTCTTCATGAACTAAAGGTTAAACACACATTACACATCCCTCCCCTGCACAGCTCATATAAATGCACCTGTCCCCTTCACATAACACTTACATCACACCTTAAAGTACTGCTATCTGTTGACTGTGCACTTTATTTTAAGTTTTATGTTCTACTATACTCTAATAATTGTGAATATTCATGCTCCCGTTATTGCCCTCTGTTTATTGTTAAATATTAAATGTATGAACCTCCCACCAGGACAAACTCCTTGTATGTGAAAGCACACATGGCAATCAATGGTTCTGATTGTAATTCACCCACGAAGCATTCTTTTATTAACCAATAGCTGTCATCGCTTTAATCTCAGAAAACCGTTCTACTGGGTCAGTGTTAGAAACTATTCTAGTCTTTTCCTGTGCTATGGACCCTTAGTGGTTCAGAGACACGCGACCCCAGGTGCTATGAGTGAAGAGAGCCGTTCTACCACCTGGCTTTACCAACAGCATTAACCCAACAACAGCATGTCAGAAACAACATTTTTAATTGTTGAAATAAATACTCCATTACATGCATGATCAAACACTTTAAAATACTATGGGAAGTCTGGTAAATAGTGTAAAACCTATGGCACACACTCACAGCAGCTTTTTACCAATTAGGAAAAACAAAACAAGCATTGAGACTCAGATCTTTCCGACCTCACAAAGCAGCATCATGAGGTCAGCAGCAGCTTCACAGTGAGGCTGCCGTCACCACGGCCGCTGAAAACTGAGGTAAACGTTTCAGGTCTGAAGCGCCGTCTGTCGGTGAGAGCGGGTCAGCGGAGGAACCGGGTCCGAGCCGCATCCAGCGCGACCCTGACCCCGAGCCACAGGGACGACCCGCAGACCGCCTCCTGCTGGGACCCTGAGGAGCAGGGAGAGCCTGGGCGAGTCTCTTTGGGAGGTCAGGACAGGACCCCGTGCGGCCTCTTCCTAAACTAATTCACAGAATGAGAGTTGACGGGCGGCAGCGTCCTGGGAGAGGAGCGCTCTCTGAGCGCCTGGGTGAGCAGAGTGCAGCCGTCCGACACGGCGCACGCCGAGTTACGCAGACGCTCGCGGTAGTCCGCCATCTTGGAGCTGCTCTCGGGGTGCTGAGCGACGTCTCGGAGGCCCTGCGTGAGGAGGACGCAGGCCGACACCACACTCATGGCGCCGCCCAGCACCGCGGTCTGCACGCCCTTCCCTTCTGCGGAGATGCTGGCGGCTCGGCCCAGGAACTGAGGCTCCGAGGCGAACCCGACCAGGGCGCTGACCGCCTGCACCAGCGCCGCGCTGAAGAGGACGCAGCGGCTCCGGGTCAGCTCGCTGGGCTGCGTCTTCAGCTCTCTGACGCAGGCCAGGAAGGCCGTGCCGCTGGTGCTCATGCTCTTGACGCTCAGCTTGAACTGCTCTTTGGCGAAGCGGTCCCTGGACCTCTCGCTGGCGAGCGAGGAGATGTCCGTTAGGTTCTTGAGGTTGGTGGAGATGTTCTGGGAGAGCTCCAAGAGGAGCTGTGGCGTGAGGTCCGGCAGCGGCGTGACCCGCAGCACGCCGCAGCTCTGCTCCACCTCGTGCCGGCAGCGGGTCACCTTGTAGCGGTCCACCAGGCCCGGCAGGCAGGGCTGCGAGGCCGGGGTCTCCACGGCCGCCAGGTAGGCGGCGTGGGCCGAGCACTCGGTCAGGGACACTACCAGGTCGGCCACCTCCAGCAGCCGGTCGCCCACCTCGGTGAAGCGGCCCATGTTGAGCTGGCTCTGGATGTCGTGAGTGAGGATGGAGAGCTCCTTGGTGCGGGCGATGACCGTGTCGCGGCACCGGTCGAAGGTGTCGGCCAGCGCCGCGCCCTCGGAGGTCACGACCGGCCGCGTCTCGCTGCACAGCAGCAGCAGGTCGGCCACCAGCTGCATGCGGCCCTTGCAGGTGTCGCAGGTGGAGGACAGGCGCTTCCTCTGCTGCAGGCTGACCCCGGGGCTGCTGGGGGATCCCTCGCTCGCCGACCTGCCGGAGCCACCGGTGGCCATGATAACTGCTCTTCTTCACTTCCTTGTACTTCTGGGCTGCTGCATCCCAGCGTTTAAGACATTAAGATAAGCCTCCCTGCTTTTTACTAACTTGTTTAAATAACTGGCCAAACAGCTTCAGAGTAAAGGTCACATACTGTGTTCTCAAGGTAAACATGAAGAGCTCAATAACTGCATTTACTCTGAGAGGATTGTTTCCTCAGTAAGAAAACCACCATGCAAGCTCTGCTGGTTATTAACTATTAACTATAACACGTCCACAGAGTCAGAGGTCAGTGTAAGGAGCTGCTCCATGTTAATGAAATGCCTCAAACTACATCAAAGTCAATATTCCCATTGTTTCATGAGAACCCATAAACACACTGAGAGACGTGTTCACTAGCTCCTAGAGAACGTGTTCAATAGCTCCTAGAGGACGTGAGTCTTCCCTCCAGCAGGGTCTCATCTCGGAACCCGCAGCGGAGCCAGGAGCCTGGAGCACCGAGGTCTGGTCCGACTGCTTCCCGGTGCTTCCCGGCCTGGCGGACTCCTGCTGGTCGACAGGGCTCCGGCGGGACCGTGTCCCTCCAGCACCATCATTCCATGAGTCCTCCCGAGTCAAGTCCCCCGCAGTCCGCTTCTCCTGCACTCAGCCCGGGCTCACAAGCTACGCGTCTCAACCCGGGACCAGGTATGGAAAAGCCCCGCATGTCTTCGGAGGAGCCTCGCTTCTCATGTCCGTCTCTGGTCCTCGAACAGTCCACTCGCGTGTACGGAGGCTCCGCCGCCTCGGACCGGGACACGGTGAAGAAGGGCCGTTATTCCAGAGATTCAAAGCGGCGCTGCGCGCTCCCGCTGCCGCACTATGAGGAAGCAGGAGGGTGTGGCCGCGCGCAGCGGCGGCGACGCAGAGACGTTGAAGCGAAACAACCAGGCTCTCTCCGCCAAAGTCCCCGGCTGAGAGTCCCGGTCCACCCGGCTGAGAGGCGGGGGTCACGCTGCCGGAGGCACGGAGGAAGAACCGAGCCACACCGAGGAGTTCTGACTGCTTTTACTTTTAGGACTGACTGCTAATCTGCCATGAGCCATCCCTGTGACGTCAGCCGAGCTAGCTAAAGTGACACCGGAAGCGTGTCTTTTCAAAATAAAAGCCGAGTTGGCTAGCACTCCCCGGCGCCATGGGGATGTTTTAGGAACACCGAGTTTAAATTATTCAATAATAACACTTTGGAATATGTATCTCGTGAAAACATTATTGTGTAATTTACATCTAGAATTGTATTCATGGCAGTGAGAGAATGTTCTAAAACCATGTGTGTGTGTGTGTGTGTGTGTGTGTGTGTGTGTGTGTGTGTGTGTGTGTGTGTGTGTGTGTGTGTGTGTATATCTATATATATATATATATATATACATATATACATATATACATATATATATATATATATATATATATATATATATATATATATATATGTATGTATGTATATGTATATATATATTTTTGTATTTATTTTAGTTTCCCAACACAAACGTTAACATTTAGTGAACTCGAAGGTCGAATCTCACTTTTGTTTAAACAAGGTTCATGTGGAAGGTATTTATGGATCCAACAACATTAACGTGATGAATTGCATTCCAATGTTATGATATACAAATATTAGATAAATGTCTTGCAAATATATTCTAAAAGGTACTGCCTAATATTATCAATCCAGATCAGTGTGGCTTTTTTCAAGGTAGATCTTAATATGATTAAACTATTAAACACATTATTGAAGACCTCATGAACAACATTGCTTTATTTGATTCCATGCTGATTTTGAAAGAACATTTGGTTAAATATCCTCATTAGTTGGATACAAGTAATTAAGAACAAAGTGTTATTTCTGAAACAATTCTTCAATACCAAGGAAGGAGCCTCTCTGTCTAATATCTATGCGTTATAAGGTTTAGCTATGTAAAAAGGTTGGAACATAAACAACATAACATGTAACCAAATGTTGCTTCTCCCACTGAATTGGTTGTATATTAAATAACCTTTCAGTTATTTTAAGACTGAAACCTATTTGTGATAAATGTGTACACGTTGGATCTTTGATGGGAACACATGTAACCTGTCAATAACATGGTCTGATGGCTGAACAGAATGGTTAAGGCACACCCATGAACATGAAATACATCACAAAGGAACTTGTAATGTTTGTCAAACAGCTGACAGACAATTCAAAAGATTGGAGAATGATGAGCTGTTTTCTGTAAGCCAGCTGCTCCTCTGAGGACTCCAGTACAGATGAAGTCTGGATTCATATGAACTGGTTCCTAGTGTAGGCTATACACGCTACTAATCATATCATTTAGTATTTGGATTCACTCTTTTTAGTAAACGACAGTTCTTTCACACACACTGTTGAAGTGACATCCTGGATACTTCCCTCATCAGCGCTGCATTACTTCTGCTGATGTCACGGGGAATGTGAACCCTAACTGAACTTAATGAGTCATTGTCCAATCATTAATGCAGGTGGACGATGTCCAATCACAGGAGTTGAAGGGATAATCCAGTCTGTAGGTGGGAGGGCCTTCCTGTATTTAATATGTGACACAATAATATGATGTGTTTTTGACTTCTAAACAATATGTCTTTACCATTTCCTAAAGTGCTTATAACAGGAGCATCAACCTTGTTAAACTGAATCCTTCAGTCATTGTCATTAAGTTAATTATTTTGCATCAAATTGAAATGTATAATCATATTTATACATTTTTCCCAGTGTGAGATTTTGTGTGATCTTTTCCAAGTAAGTACAAGATGTTTTTGTATTATCAGCAATGTACGCAAAGTAAAAGTACTAATAAAGCAAAAAGCTTCATATGTGTAATCTTGTCTTCCATTTAACTAAACATTGAAATTGTTGCAAAAGTTTCTAAAATAACAACTTTTTTGTGAGACTAAGAATATATTCCAGACTAGGGAATGATGAAGCGCTGTGTGTTGCGTGTTTCTCGGTGGGAGGTGGTGATGAACACGTCGAGCTGCAGCTGCAGGCACTGGGCCACTGGGTGGGGCGCAGAGGGCCACTGGGTGGGGCGCAGAGAGGAAGCCTCTCCACTTCCTGTCGCTGTGATCTCTGAGCTCCACCTCCACTTCTCTGAGCTTCACTTCCCTGAGCTCCACTTCCACAGCGTCTAGTAATTATCTCTGAGCTCCACTTCTCTGAGCTCCACTTCCACAGCGTCTAGTAATGATCTCTGAGCTCCACCTCCACAGCGTCTCAGTAGCATGCACACTGGGGGGAAATAACGCTTTCATCGTGGTACGCTCAGGATTGCAGCAGCAAGGTTTCAGTAGACTAATGTAATCTAATAATGGCCTGCTAGCATCTGTGTTTCCTGCCTCTGAACACAATGGGCAATCCTCCCTGACTACAACTTATGGATATTTCCCTCTTATTATGCTTTTGAACATTTGCATAAACATGCATAAAATAGAGATCTAAATGAAACAATTCAGCAAAAGTTTTCAACCCTCTGCTCTTCCATCATCCAGTCTGTCCTCTGTTCTTCCTTCATCCAGTCTGTCCTCTGCTCTTCCTTCATCCAGTCGGTCCTCTGCTCTTCCATCATCGAGTATGTCCTCTGTTCTTCCTTCATCCAGTCTGTCCTCTGCTCTTCCATCATACAGTATGTCCTCTGTTCTTCCATCATCCAGTCTGTCCTCTGCTCTTCCATCATCCAGCCTGTCCTCTGTTCTTCATCATCCAGTCTGTCCTCTGTTCTTCCATCACTGTGTTCTGGATCACCAAACAGGACAAAGTCAGACTCCAACGGATCATCAGGTCTCCAGAGAGAACCATTGGTTCCAGCCTCCCCTCCATTCTGGACTTGCACACCTCCAGAGTCAGGAAGCGGGCGGGGAAAGATAACTGCAGACCCTCACACCCTGTAGACCCCTCACACCCTGTAGACCAGGGGTGCCCACACTTTTTTGGCTCACGAGCTACTTTTAAAATGACCAAGTCAAAAAGATCTACCTACATTAATAATGCTTATATCTATATAAAGCATTATTAATGTATAAATATACAGAGTATACTTTATATTTACAATATTGGTGTACCTTGCATAACTGCATGAACCCTTATGACACAATACAATTTTGTACATTTTTGGTCATTACATTTTGCTCTGATGACTTCACTGCATGGAACCAGCAGGGTTGCATAGTCCGGACAGTAGCTGCTGGTAGTCAGCGTCAGGCAGACCAAATGATCATCAGTCATGGTGGAACGGTGTTTGGACTTAATCTTTTTCATGTGGGAAAAGGCTGACTCTAGGGCTGCAACTAACGATTATTTTCATAAACGACTAATCTATCGACTATTTTTTCGATTAATCGACTAATCTAATGACTATTTCCCATAGCAAATTAAGAATAGTAACTCAAAATGTTGGAATTTGAACTTCAAATGTATTTGAGTAACAAGATCTGAACATCAGAACATCATCATAACAAATAAATTAAATAGTAATACAAATTAAAGTGCAAATATGCTTTAAAAGTAAAGAAAAAGCACAAATAAAGCTTTAAAGGTAACTCAACATAGCAATCAAGCCTCTGAAAGTGCAAAATAACTAAAGAATAACTGGGCTGCAAGTGCCATTCAAAGTCCAAAAGTTTAAAAAAATTGTCCATCCTACCCGATAATTAAAGCGCAAGGGTTTAAAAGTAAATCAAAATGACTCATTACAGTCCCACGTCTTGCTGCTCCCTCCTTCAGGGGAACACACAATTTACACACGTTTTAAATTGTAATTCAGAAACGTGAGCATATTGACATACTCTTAGTTGGTTGTATTCTGCATGTTTAACAACATGGAGAAACTCCTGTATCTCCGGACAGAGCTCTATAAGCCGTCTCACATCAGTGTGCAGCAGGAAGTCAGAGTGGCTGCAGTCCTTCTCCAGATGCGCACAGAACATCCGTCTTTGAAGAGCTCTCGCTCGATTAGATGATCTTTGTTGCCACATCCGTGATCTCTTTCATGTTTAGCGTTGCAGCGCATAATGCTTGTTGGTGTATTATGCAGTGGTAATGAAGGAAGTCGGGGAAAACATCTCCCTGTACTTGGCAATACATCCATTCAAGCGGCCAACCATTGCGGGCGCAGCGTCCATAGTGATTGACATTAATTTGCACACTGGGAGCTGGGTTTTGTTGCTAAAGTTTTTTAAATTTTTTTTAATTATTATTATTTTTAAAATGGCATGCGATCTACCCGCACTACCTCCGCGATCGACTGGTAGATCGCGATCGACGTATTGGGCACCCCTGCTGTAGACCCTCAAACCCTGTAGACCCTCACACTCCGCAGACCCTCACACCCTGTAGACCCGTACACCCTGCAGACCCTCACACCCTGTAGACCCCTCACACCCTGTAGACCCTCACACCTTGTAGACCCTTACACCCTGCAGACCCTCACACCCTGTAGACCCTTACACCCTGCAGACCCTCACACCCTGTAGACCCTCACACCATGTAGACCCTCACACCCTGTAGACCCCTCACACCCTGCAAACCCTCACACCATGTAGACCCCTCAGACCCTGTAGACCCCCTCACCCTGCAGACCCCTCACACCCTGTAGACCCCTCAGACCATGTAGACCCTCACACTCTGTAGACCCCTCACACCCTGTAGACACTCACACCCTGTAGACCCTCACACCTTGTAGACCCTCACACCCTGTAGACCCTCACACCCTGTAGACCCCTCACACCCTGTAGACCCTCACACCCTTAGACCCCTCACACCCTGTAGACCCTCACACCCTGCAGACCCTCACACCCTGTAGACCCTCACACCATGTAGACCCTCACACCCTGTAGACTCCTCACACCCTGTAGACCCCTCACACCCTGTAGACCCTCACACCCTGTAGACACTCACACCCTGTAGACCCCTCACACCCTGTAGACACTCACACCCTGTAGACTCCTCACACCCTGTAGACCCCTCACACCCTGTAGACACTTACACCCTGCAGACCCCCACACCCTGTAGACCCCTCACACCCTGTAGACCCTTACACCCTGCAGACCCTCACACCCTGTAGACCCCTCACACGCTGTAGAACCTTACACCCTGCAGACCCTCACACCCTGGACAAAAGCTGTTCACCTCCTCTCCTCTAGTAGGCGCTACAGAGCTCTGTACGCCAAAACCACCAGACAGACTACTGTCTTTAATGTCTTTTTTTTCATATTTATCTTGTTTACTGTATATTGTGTTTGAAAAAGTACAAAGAGCAAAGTGAAACCAGAGTCAAATTCCATGTATGTGCAAACTTACATGGCCATTAAAGCTGATTGTTGGCCACTATATTGAATCTGCTTCAAAGCCGGTGCTCTTCCTGCTGTTTCCAACAATAACATGCAACTACAATGATGAGGATGTTGCGGTACTTTAGCAGTAGGCATCACAGGTAGACCAGTCCCAGACCACCTGAGGGGTCAGGATGGTTCATAAGGTAGACCAGTCCCAGACCAGCAGCAGACCACAAACATACTTAGGCCCTAAACCATTCAGTGCTTTATAAACCAGCAGCAGGATTTTAAAGTCAATTCTTTGTTTGACAGGAAGCCAGAACAAAGACCTCAGAACTGGAGTGATGTGATCCACTTTCCTCTGAGACCTGTGAACACACCGTTACAGTAGTCCAGTCTACTGAAGATAAATGACATGTGAACACACCGTTACAGTAGTCTAGTCTACTGAAGATAAATGACCTGTGAACACACCGTTACAGTAGTCCAGTCTACTGAAGATAAATGTATGGACAAGTTATTTAATAATAAAAAAAAGGTTAAAACAATGGTAAAGGGATTTCCAGCCATGTGAATCTCGCACAGTAGCCTTATTGCTTGCTTTGGCCGTTTCTCAATAAGCGTTCTTCTCTGTACTTGTGTTCTCGTGGACTCGTGAAACGTCATCAGTTGCGGCCCAAGTACTGTTCCAATTCAAAAGTCAGCTTCTCGCCAAGAACGGTGAAAATGCCCGGATGTGACTTGATCCGCCCATTTTACCGGGGATGCGTCAGAGCAGACTTGAGCGTACTTGAGAGAGCCAATATCCCAGAATGCATTTCGGACCAGCAAACGGGGAACAATGACGGATGAGAAAACTCATAACTGAAAGTTGACATTCTATGAATACTACCGTTGTTGAGTCACAAAATTTAATTTTAGGATGTTTTCAGGCGAGAAGTTAGTTGTTTAAGCATCAAATCTGTGGTCGCTTTCTCAAGAATCGGCCTACTTAAAAAGATACGCCGACGAGTTGAGGTCCTGCTCGCGGGACCGGTGAGCCCCGGAGCACCGGGCCGTCAGCGCTCTGCTGCCCGCCGAGAGCAGCCTGATCTCGGCTGGACTTTTTGAAATGATCCGCTGGCTCCGATGTCTCCGTTTCGATTAAACATGAGATATAATTCTGTTTCGAGGATTTAACAAGTAATCATTATTATTTATTCACAGTCACATTAAATCAGTTTGACTGAGGGAAAGGTTAAGGTTTGTAACTTAAGATTTTAATTTAACTTTTACTTTGAACTACAGCGGTGTCTTATTACTTTTTACCGAATTGTTTGCAATTATATGTGTGTATATATATAAGTATATATATAATACATATTTATAAACACAATATATATACAATGAGATGTGTATCTGTGTGTGTGTGTGTATATATATATATATATATATATATATATATATATATATATATATATATATATATATATATATATATATATATATATACCCTTAGAGATAGGGTAAGGAGCTCGGACATCAGGGGGGAGCTTGGAGTTGAGTCGCTGCTCCTTCGTGTCGAAAGGAGTCAGCTGAGGTGGTTCAGCATCTAGTCAGGATGCCTCCTGGACGCCTCCCATTAGAGGTTTTCCAGGCACGCCCAACTGGTAGGAGACCCCGGGGAAGACCGAGGACACGCTGGAGGGATTATATCTCCCGGCTGGCCTTGGAACGCCTCGGGATCCCCCAGAATGAGCTGGAAAGTGTTGCGGGTGAGAGGGAAGCCTGGGTCGGCCTGCTGAACCTGCTGCCACCGCGACCCGACCCCGGATAAGCGGCTGATAATGGATGGATGGATATATATATATATATATATATATATATATATATATATATATATATATATATATATATATATATACACACAGTATATATACAATGATATGTGTATGTCTGTGAAACCAGTACAAAAAAAGCAGGGTTGTCATATTTTGTTTGACTGTAAAAATACTTTGCAGTGAAGAATCAGAGTTACTCATGACAACAACAGCTGAGGTGGTGACATCACCAAGTCAGCTGCTGTTCCAATTGCAGAAAGACCGTCCTGCGTTCTCCTGTCTTTGAGAGCAGCCGCAGCAGGAGGCGTTGTCAAAAAACTGCAATCAAGTCGGACAGTTGTTAGCTGCCTTCAAAGTAGACACAGGAAGTCACAGAAAAAAGTACTTCCTGTTAGTTCCGAACTTTTGTTTACTTGTAGTTTACAGATCACGTTTGGATTTATTATATGTGTTTATAAATATATATTTATGTAAAAATGAATGTGTAGCTGCATCCTTTGGTCTTTTGATGTCTGCCTGTGAAATACATTACTAGTAGTTTTGATGTGTGTTGTATAAATACGATTTTGTATTAACAACAACAACACAATAAATGTTTTTAGATCAAACATGAGACTAATAGTCAATAATCCAGCGTTAAGCATTACAACTACACATAAAAAAAGAATTTTCTACAACACGTGGTGTTTGCTGTCAGATCTAAGAGCCAATCAGCTCTCTGATGTGGCGACAGCCAGGCGTTTCCCATCATGCACTGGGACACGCAGTCGTTGGAAAGCAACTGCGGCGGCTAAAGCCTAGTTTACGGTTCTCCGTCACGTTGACGGCATACCTACGCCGTCGACGTGACGTCGTCGTCGCATTCGAAGTTCTGCGTCGAGGGAACGCGGGGGTGTGGCTGTGTGGCTGTGTGGTTTCAGGGGTTATAGCCGAATTCCGGTCACAGTAAACAATGGCGACCAAGTTGGAGCGGCTGCATTAAAGTTGGAGCTCATCAATATTGAAGAGCAAATGCTTATATTGCAAATGTTGAAGCGCAGGCGACAGAGAAGACCTTTGCGGTGGTGCTCTGTACGACCAGTAAACCGGTCGAGGCTGGGAAAAAGCAACTGCCGGAAATTACGTTCTGAGCGGACCAATCACAGCGCTTACGGTCCGCGTCAACGCGACGCGTAGTTAGGATTTTTTGGAGGTGCGCGTCAGGCTACACCGTAGGGGTCTGCGTCGACGGCGTACCTACGCCGTAGCTACGCCATCGACCTGACGGAGAACCATAAACTAGGCTTAACTCTGAAATCGACGGCGACTTAGTCTCGTGAGAGTATCATTGACCACGTGTGCATGACATCAGAGCAAGTCGGGAGCAAGTCGGACACAAATCTAACCGGCATGCATTGCGCGCCGATCGCCGCCGATCGATTCTGCGCAGAACTGGCTCATCTCGAACGAGCCTATTTACTCAGACTTATTATCTATGTTACTTTGAATTTAAACGAAGTGGAGTCCCAAGAAATAACGAAACTTTAACATTTGAGGAAATAAGTCACAGTCAGAAGGAGGGAAATAAAAAAGATATGAAGATATTTTGCAATATCAATATAACCACATAAATAATTCTGGCTTTATTTTGACATTCCATCACACGGGGTTTGGCAGTCAGCTTCTTGACCCGCCCCTCTCGTCTCGTGACCGGCAGACTTCAAAGCCAATCACAGGGAGACCATCTGTAAACATGGCGTCTGACTTCAGGTGGAGATGTGTAGCGGTAGCGCTGCTTCTGTGCACATCTATACTTTGTTTATTAGCGACTGACGACAAAGAAAAGCCCAAGAAAAAGAAAGACATCCGAGACTACAATGACGCAGATATGGCCCGGCTCCTGGAGCAATGGGAGGTAAAGTGCTTTCATTCAGCTACAGAGCTAGCCTAGCTAACCCAGGCTAGGTCTGTAGCTAGCTAGTGGGACGTGGATGAACGTCGTGAGGAACATGAAGCTATCGTACCCAGCACACAGTCAGTTCTCCCGGTCATTAGCCGCATGTGTGTCCCGGTTACCAGCATCCTGGTGGAGGGATGACTACCGGTAGTGTCGCGACGGGCCTCCTGGAGGCGTCCTCAGCCAGTGTGTGTTAGCATGTGAGCGCTAACTGGTATATGGAGACATACTCTGTAAACACAAGGAGTCAGCTCTATTGGTCAAATGTGTGTGTACGAGGCTTTAGCACGGGTTTTTAAGTTGTTCTCAATGGCCTTAAAAACAGAACAATACAAATAGACAATACAGCTAAAAAAAAAAATATATATATATATATATATATATATATATATATATATACATATATACGTATATGTATATATATATATATATATATATATATATATATATATATATACATATGTATATATATATGTATATATATATATATATATACATATGTATATATATATACGTATACATATGTATATATATATATATATATATACGTATACATATGTATATATATATATACGTATATATATATATATATATATATATATATATATATATATATATATATATATATACGTATATATATATATGTATATATATATATATATACGTGTATATATATATATATACGTATACATATGTATATATATATACGTATATATATATATATATATATATATATATATATATATATATATACGTATATATATATATATATATATACGTATATATATATATATATATATATATATATATATATATATATTTTTAGCTGTATTGAGGAGAATGGGCCGACTGATTCGAGCTGATAGAAGAGCAACTTTGACTGAAATAACCACTCGTTACAACCGAGGTATGCAGCAAAGCATTTGTAAAGCCACAACACGCACAACCTTGAGGCGGATGGGCTACAACAGCAGAAGACCCCACCGGGTACCACTCATCTCCACTACAAATAGGAAAAAGAGGCTACAATTTGCAAGAGCTCACCAAAATTGGACAGTTGAAGACTGTAAAAAATGTTGCCTGGTCTGATGAGTCTCGATTTCTGTTGAGACATTCAGATGGTAGAGTCAGAATTTGGCGTGAACAGAATAAGAACATGGATCCATCATGCCTTGTTACCACTGTGCAGGCTTGTGGTGGTGGTGTAATGGTGTGGGGGATGTTTTCTTTGCACACTTTAGGCCCCTTAGTGCCAATTGGGCATCGTTTAAATGCCACGGCCTACCTGAGCATTGTTTCTGACCATGTCCATCCCTTTATGGCCACCATGTACCCATCCTCTGATGGCTACTTCCAGCAGGATAATGCACCATGTCACAAAGCTCCAATCATTTCTAATTGGTTTCTTGAACATGACAATGAGTTCACTGTACTACAATGGCCCCCACAGTCACCAGATCTCAACCCAATAGAGCATCTTTGGGATGTGGTGGAACGGAGCTTCGTGGCCTGGATGTGCATCCCACTCCATCAACTGCAAGATGCTATCCTATCAATATAGGCCAACATTTCTAAAGAATGCTTTCAGCACCTTGTTGAATCAATGCCACGTAGAATTAAGGCAGCTCTGAAGGTGAAAGGGGGTCAAACACAGTATTAGTATGGTGTTCCTAATAATCCTTTAGGTGAGTGTATATGTGTGTGTGTGTGTGTGTGTGTGTGTGTGTGTGTGTGTGTGTGTGTGTGTGTGTGTATGAGGGTGTGTATCGGCGTATAGACATATGTATGTGTATATGCGGGTATATTCCTATGTATTGTTATTTTTATGATTTATATGCATGTATTGTACACAACCTCTTCTTTATATGCATATCTAGAAAATCAATAAAAACATTTGATCACAAAAAAATAGTAGTGGAAACAGTAGCAGCAGTCGCACCAATAGTAGTAATTGAAATGGCAGCAGTAGTAATAGTAGAAGTTGTAATGGTAGTTGTGGTGGTAAAAGTGCCATGCCTACTACTCATTATATGAATAGTTTCTGTCATATTCATGTAATGTGCTGTACTCTGTTACGTTGTTCATTCTGGTCACATGACATCTATTCTTCTGTCCATCCGGGGAGAGGGATCCTCCTCTGTTGCTCTCCCTCAGGTTTCTTCCCCTTGTTTTCCCTGTGAAAGGGTTTTTACTATCTTTATTGGGGGAGTTGTTCCTGGTTCGATGTGAGGTCCCGGGACAGGATGTTATGTTACAGAGTAAAGCCCTCTGAGGATAACTTGTGATTTTGGGCTATATAAAATAAAGTGAATTGAACAGGGATGTAAGAGTCAGTCAGTCCTGGTCTGTGTTGATGAACCCGACTGCTGCTGGAAAGTCTTGGTCCTGACTACAAACGTGTCTCAGAGGGCTTTACAGTCTGTACACATACAACATCCTCTGACCTTTGACCTTCACATCAGAAGAGGACAAACTCCCCAAGAAACAGGGGAGAAGCCTCCTGGAGAGCCACAGAGGAGGATCCTCCATCAGGATGGACAGGTGTCATGTGACCAGAATGAACAACTACATTACATTATACACACACTTACATTTGAAGATGTTGAGTTGTATTGGGTATATAATAACAGTACCGTTTGTAACATCTTAGCCGACTACTCGCTGTACATTCATGCTCTGCTGTTGCTCCACAGGAGGATGATGACATTGAGGAAGGTGACCTCCCAGAGCACAAGAGATCTCCTCCCTCCATCGACTTTGCCAAGGTTGACCCCTCCAAGCCAGAAGAGCTGCTGAAGATGTCCAAGAAGGGCAAGACTCTGATGGTGTTTGCCACGGTGTCAGAAGAGCCCTCTGAGAAGGAGACGGAGGAGATCACCGGGCTGTGGCAGGGCAGCCTCTTCAACGCCAACTTTGATATTCAGAGGTAGTTGCTCTCTTTTAACATCACCTACTACCAGTTACTGATGTATTGAAGGGTCTGTCAGTTGAAGAGAGTTCAGAGTTAGTGGTGTGGTTTATGAGGTGGTCAGCATACGGACGACAGTAGAAGGAGTTTTTAGAAACAGACGGGAGGAGACAAGCTGTGGACTGTTGGTTTATAATCTACATCCACGTCTGTACATTGCTTTGTTAAAAAATATTACATATTTTTATGTATATATTTACACATCTGAACTATGCCTCCAATACATTAATATTTTTGAACACAGCTGTTAGAAATACATTGGTAGTTGAATGATTGAGCTCTTGCCGTTTGTGCTAAAATAGGTCAAGTTCATTTAATATAATTTTATATATATAAAAGAAACAAGAGAAAATATCACAGTGTAATGAAGACATTTCACATTCATCATATTGCACACAGATATATTGCACATAAGGGCATTCATTAATTTTCACATTTAAGGTTTCATTCATATAACATGAATACATATCCATGACCACACTAACCCTGCTAACCAGGTTAAACTGAGAGAGAGAGAGAGAGAGAGAGAGAGAGAGAGAGAGAGAGAAAGAGAAAGAGAGAGAGAGAAAGAGAGAGAGAGATGACACAGTCTCCTCTGGTGACTAGTCAGGGCCGACTCCTGTCCAACAGACCCTTGATCTTTTCAACAAGGACGCACAGGCCGTCTCAGTCGGGCGATGGGCACGGAAACCAAACTGCATAGGATGCAACAGGGTGGTCTTTGAGATGCTCTACAAGAAGTTGGGCAACCCATTTCTCCGCTATTTTTGATATTATTGGTAAGATGTAGATTGGTCTGTAGTCAGACATGTCAGACTTGAAGATTGGGGTTACCACCTTCCAGGCTGAGGGACCACTGCATGTTGGAGGGATAGGTTACCAGATGAGTGACGGGTTGGACCAGGGATTCCTTGTGTTCCTTAAGAATGTTGTGTTAAAGCCAAAGACATCCGTGGCTTTGGAGCTTCTCATAACACTAATGAGCTTGAGTTATTTCATCTTAAAGACAGGTTGGATAGAGTTGACCTGGCTCTCGCTGCATTCAGGAGAGGAGGAGAGCTCGGCTATCTCATTCACTTGTGCATTTGCGATGATTTCCAGGAAAAGTTGTCTTTAGCCTTACGTCTGAGTAACTTTATTTCTGCTGGTTGTAGATTGTAATCTGTCGGTATCTAGGCCGCTCTGTTTCAACAGTGCCTCTAGCAGACATGAGCACTCTACATTCCTCATGGTAGAGTTACCCTTCTTCACCTTATTTCTCCTGATGAAAGGGGCCATGATCTTTGACTGACCTGTTAAACATGTCACCACCACTTGGGGTTCATTCATGTGAGTAGTTTGGCCCAGTCATATTCGTGTAGGTTATGATGCTGGTTGTTTGGTATGAATTCATAACTGGGCGTGGAATTAACTGGTTTTGAAAAGGAGTTGGAGAATCGTGACTTAGTTAATTTTCTGGAGAAAATAATTGCATTGTGGTCCGAGAGACCTGTGAGAAGGTTATGAGTGGCTACAATTCTTTCAGGTCTGTTTGAAAATAGCAAATGAAGTCTAGTTTTGGAGTGGTTGGTTAACCTGGTGGGGTTTCAATCAGCTGGGATAGGTAGAAATGATCCATGGTTTGTTTAAGGATTTGTCTGTCTGTCTTCACATCCCAGTTGATATTAAAATCCCCGATTTACAATTGCTTCAGTATGTCTGCGTGGTGATTCAGGAGGGCTTTTAGTTGGTCATGGACATGTTTCTTGGCAGAGGTACAGACATTAACACACAAGACATCTCATCAGGTAGGGAGACGTTAACTGGGGATAGAAGGTCCTCCCCATGGCCGGTCCTGCCTAAACACATCACACCCAGCTATAAGGACGGGTTGTATGTATGGTTACTTGTGTTGTTACCAACACCTGGTGACAATGTCATGTCAATAACACTAACGTCTCATGTCTTATGTTTATGCACCTTCCGCCTAGAAACATTCCTCGTTTGTGTAAACATTCCTGGCAAATAAACGGTTTCTGATTCTGACCTTTAGAAATATATTTACTGAGAAAAGTGGTGATGTGTTCAATACTTATTGTACCCGCTGTACATAGAGCAAACACAAGAAAATAGTCAAAACAAGTGGGCTGAAAGCCTGATTCATGAGAATGCAATGATTTTGTGAGAACACTTAGAGCTGCTGACATTTTTGTGTCTGTATTTTGGTTTGAATGTTTATGATAGACTCATTTTAGTACGTGAGACTCACAACCTTGCAAAAAGGTATGCCGACACGATGGAAAATGAAAAGCCTAAATTATCCTAATGATGCGTAGGAGTTGATGAAGCTGTGAAGCACGTTGTTCTCGTTCTGAACCTGCGGTCGTCACCTGTCCCCCTGCAGGTTCGTGGTGGGCTCCAACCGGGCCATCTTCATGCTGCGGGACGGCAGCGTGGCCTGGGAGGTCAAAGACTTCCTCGTGACCCAGCAGCGCTGCTTGGACGTCACCGTTGAGGGACAGGTGTTCCCCGGGAAGGCTGCCGAGAAGGACGACGCCAAATACAAGCAGCAGAATGAAGTCCACACCAAGAAGAAGAGCAAGAAGAAGGCGGAGACCAAGAAGCCCGACTTGGAGGGAAACAGTGCCAGGCATCTGAAGCAGGAGCTGTGATTAAATACCAGAGGAAGGCCTTAGACATAAATTAGGCCTTAGCATACCGAGGGGCTGCAGGACGCCACGTGGTTCAGAGTCGGTCTGAGACCTGAACCCTCCTGGGAGCACATGAACCCTGGGTCTCCCCACTGACACACATTGCAGGGACGGTACTTTTTCAAAATCATAATTTACCAATCTTTCAAATCTGTTGTAAATGAATGCTGTCTGTTTTCTTTGCATATTTGTTGATTATCACCAAATGAAAACAATAAATTCCGATATAGTTTGAAAGGTGATTTCAAAGCCGTTGTTCAGGAAAGTGTAGTCTTTGTTCACATCAGCATTTAAATTAGATTCAAAAGTAGCACCCACATGTTCTGTTTGATGGTTCACTGAATATGAAAATAAAACAATTTTATACAATCATATGAGATTTCTTCAGAAGATATATTTGTATTAATAATGTAGATGTGATGACCAAACGTAGAAGCAGCTGTTACTGTTCAGTTAGTAGATTGAGGCGTGACCAGCAGGAAGCAGGTCACCTGATCAAACCAACGTCAGATTGAATGGGTTTCTGTTTCACTTTGACGATGTTGTTGTAATGCTCAATGCTCATTAATTAATCACTGAGGCGTTCCATGTGAAGTCAAACCAGTTCAAGTGAAACCGTTTCACACATCTGCTTTTGTCACACATGTTATGGTAAGCTGTAAAGGGTCAGATGAGACATGCCCAGGACTACGCTGCCCTCTAGTGGTACCATGCATACAGCTCATGTCTGACCAACTGTGCTACGTCAATGAGGCCAGTGAAGTAGTTCCTGTGGAGGCTTTGTGAACACACTCCATTAACACTCAGGGTTCACCATGTGTTTTCATGTTCAGTCATGAGAGTGTCTTTCACTGAGCAGTCAGTGTATTCAGAGGAATGCAGACAGCTTGAGACTTCTCACACATTTCACCCATCTCCACATTAGTCATGTTCTCTGCATTATCACAAATTATCTCAATTAGTAAACAAATGTAAATCTAACCAGGTTTTCAAATCACAGACCAATCTCTATTTTACTCATGCCACAGATGCTTAACAACTCAATAATTAAGTAATCTTAATTATGATCATTTGAACTTAGATTTGAATTTCAGTATGTTTTTTGCTCCAACTGATAACTACATCAACTTATATTATTTTAAAGTGAAAAAAAGTGCATTAATTGGTTATGTCAATAGAACAATATGTATTGGCCCCCATGAGGAGTTTAACATTGCAAATCACCACATCTTACACAGTGTCCCTCGATTTGAAAGGCCCAAGCAGAACTTGGATATGAGGTCAGGGCTCCAGAGGAGCACAGTGGCCCCAAACTTAAAATTTTAGGGGCGCAAGCTGAAAATGTAGGGGCGCACACTATAAATCGACTTGCAAAGTTTTTCTATCATTTTCACTGTATTGCTGATAAATACTTTGACAATACATGCATAAACTACAATCTTATTAACTTGTGCAATAGTTGTAATAACATACACCAGTTATACAGCTTAAAAATACAAAATTAATATTTATGCTCTACTGACAACAACAGAACAAGTTGTAGACATAACTTGTGCATTAACACTTCCTACAAAAGATCGCCCCTTGGTGGGGGATAAGGTGCCTGTGTTGGCCAGCCCTTGTAATTAGCTACTGGGAGTGGAGCTGCACTTTCATTGCACAGGTCGCGGCACATTTTATGTTTCTGACTGCCGTTGTGTTTGATCAGCGTGTCGTGTTTTAATTGTGTAGTGCCAGTCTAATCAACAAATTTCGTGTTCCCCGCATGTTGTAGGTATCGACAGCAGAATTTGCAGTTCATTGAATTTGTCTCCCTGAAACGCCTCAGCCAGGTGAACTCGCGCAGGCACTCATCGCGAAAGCTGAATTTCCTGCCTTTTTTCGCCACAACTGTTTCCTCACAATCTGAGTCAGACTCAATCTCGGGATTTGTCTTCTCTAGATCATTATGTTTAGGAAGAAAGTACGAACTGATAGTCCGCTTCACCATTGTTTACAGGAGACACCGCTATGTGAAATCTGTAGATTCGCGGGATAACCCCCAAGACCCGCCTCTTTTCACACATTAGCCGATCACAGTGGTCATTCGCTCTCACACATTGGCCAGCCTTCTTCTTCTTCTTCTTCTGCTTTCGTCTCCTTTCTTCTTCTGGAGTTAATGTTGGTTGGGAAACCAATCATTCAGGCATTACCGCTAACTATAGTGGGCTGAAGTGTAGAACAAGTTTGTCAGCAACAAAAATATTTAATAACAAAAACAAAAAAAAAGCTAATTTACTGGTCGCGCACGCGCGAGTAGATGAAACATTTAGCACTGTGTCTAATTTTAGGCGCAAAATGCAACCATTTGGTCATAGTCTGGAGCCCTGGAGGTTCCCTCGGGTCTCCTTCTCCTCGACAGCGTCAACATGGAGGCGCCTCTGTGCGGCTGACTAGCAGGAGAAGCTTTCTGGCCCGTGTCTAACACAATGTAATAATTCCAAAATGAATACATATTGCCGCAAGTTTTTCAACGACAGAAACGATATTGGAAAATAGCAAACACAGACATTTTTATATCGTTTTGTCAATATATATCATCGTATGGCCCAGCATTATCTAAAACCGCTCATGATGGATCTCAACCGCCGTCACATGGCGTCTGGCCCCGTTGAGCTGAAGGTGTTCTAGTGGTGACGCTGTTGTTGGTTTAAAGCTGCAAGAATCCAAATAATATGTATACACATGCTGTCCCCTAAATGGTGTGGTGACTAGGTTATATTGGATGTTTGATGATACACATATTTTCATGGATTTTCAACCTCTATCTACTCAGTCATATATTCAATTAAATTCAATTCAGTTTATTTTATATAGCCTAACATCACAAATACAAGTTTGCCTCGGAGGGCTTTACAATCTGTACACATGACATCCCTGTCCCGGGACCTCACATCGGATCAGGAAAATCTCCCCCAATGAAGATAGTAAAAACCCTTTCACAGGGAAAAAAGGAGAAGAAACCTGAGGGAGAGCAACAGAGGAGGATCACTCTCCCCGGATGGACAGAAGCAATAGATGTCATTTGGCCAGAATGAATAACGTAACGGAGTTACAGCACATTCAATGAATGTGACAGAAATTATTCATATAATGAGTAGTAGGCATGGTCCATGATCCAGATAGCCATGATCCATTAAGCAGAAGGAGGTAGAGAGGAGGGGCATCCAAGGGGCAGTGGGAGGAGAAAGCAGAGCCATGGCAGCTGGCAGGCCTAGTTCCAGGCCGGTTCCATCAGCAGGGCCATGGTAGTAGGCAGGACCGGTTCCAGGCCAGTTGCATCAGCAGGGCCATGGTTGCATCACTTGGTTCCAGGCAGCCACAAATCCATGGAAAAAGAAAGTAGAGTTAGTAATATGCATTGAAGAGACAATCATTTATCCAGAAGGAGAGAAAGAAGAGGTGAAGAGGAGAGGAGGAGCGAAAGAGGAAGAGAAGGAGAGGAGGAGCTCAGTGTATCCTAAAATGTCCCCCAGCAGTCTAGGCCTATAGCAGCATATCTAGGGGCTGGACCAGGGCAAACCTGAGCCAGCCCTAACTATAAGCGCTATCAAAAGAGGAAAGTCTTAAGTCTACTCTTAAATGAAGTGACTGTGCGTGCCCCCGGGACTGAAAGTGGAAGCTGATTCCACAGAAGAGGAGCCCAATAACTGAAAGCTCTAGCCCCGAACCTACTTTTTAACACTCTGGGAACCACAAGTAACCCTGCATTCAGTGAGCGTAATGCTCTCGTGGGGTAATATGGCACTATAAGGTCCTTAAGATATGATGGTGCATCACCAGTTAAGGCTTTGGAGGTAAGGAGAAGGATTTTAAATATGATTGTCGATCTTACAGGAAGCCAGTGGAGAACAGCTAGTACAGGAGTAATGTGATCTCTCTTCCGCGTCCTCGTTAGTACACGAGCTGCAGCATTCTGGATCAATTGGAGAGGGACCAAGGGACTTACCGGAGCAGCCTGATAATACAGAGTTACAGTAATCCAGTCTTGAGGTAACAAATGCGTGGATCAATGTTTCTGCATCGCGTTGAGACAGGATGTGCCGGATCTTTGAAATGTTCCGTAGGTGAAAAAAGGCGGTCCTTGAGATCTGTTTCACGTGAGAGCCAAAGGACAGGTCCTGGTCAAAAATAACTCTGAGATTCCTTACGGTGGTGGTAGATGCCAGAGCAATGCCATCCAGAGAAACCATATCATCAGATACTTGATTTCTGAGGTGTTCTGGTCCGAATAAAATAACTTCAGTCTTGTCCGAGTTCAGCAGCAGGAAGTTGCAGGTCATCCAGGTTTTGATGTCTTTAAGACACGCTTGAAGTTTGGCGACCTGGTGGGTTTCATCTGGCTTGATCGACAGATATAGTTGAGTATCATCGGCATAACAGTGAAAGTTTATGGAGTGTTTTCTGATAATATTGCCTAAAGGAAGCATATATAAGGTGAATAAAACTGGTCCAAGCACAGAACCTTGTGGAACTCCATGGCGAACGGCAGTGGTAACCGAGGCCTCATCGTTTACAAATACAAACTGAGATCGATCTGATAAATACGACTTAAACCATCTTAGTGCTGTACCTTTAATACCAATCAACTGGTCTAGTCTCTGTAATAAGATGTCATGGTCAATGGTGTCAAACGCTGCACTAAGGTCTAACAAGACCAGTACAGAGACAAGTCCCTTATCTGATGCAACTTGAAGATCATTAGTAATTGTCACGAGTGCTGTCTCTGTGCTATGATGCTTTCTAAATCCTGACTGAAACTTCTCAAATAAACTATTTTTACGTAAAAAGTCACACAACTGGTTTGCGACTACCTTCTCCGGTATATTAGAGAGGAAGGAAAGGTTAGAGATAGGTCTGTAGTTAGCCAACACCTCTGGATCCAGAGTGGGCTTCTTAAGAAGAGGTTTAATTACAGCTACTTTAAAGACTGTGGTACATGACCCATTAGTAAAGACCCATTGATAATATCTAGTAGAGAGGCACTAACTAAAGGTAAAACTTCCTTAAACAGCTTAGTCGTAACAGGGTCCAGGAGACGGGTAGACGATTTAGAAGTAGAAACCATTGAAGACAGTTGGTCGAGGTTGATGGTAAAAAAATCCATCCAGACACACAACAAGGCCCACAGCCTCCTCCATGGCCATCCCACCTGAGGATGGACCGGCAGTAGTCGAGGGCAGGAGATCACCGATCCTGTCTCTAATAGCCAGAATCTTACCATTGAAGAAGTTCATGAAGTCATTACTACTGAGGTACCATTCATGTAGAAACTCCATTCAAACTTAAAAATGTTCATCATCCCGACATTCTGGTTATTAAATCACATGTTATACTTCTCTCGGGTGGATAGAGCGCATGAGAGAAGCCCCGCCCCGCTGTGACGCGTGGGTGTGGACATGTAGCCTCCCTTTGTTAGCATGCGGAAGGTTTGCTTGTTTCTCTGAACCTTCACGTGTTTATAGTTCAAATCGATCACGTAAAACTACAGCCGAGAGTTAGAGCTAACCAGACCTCTTCCTCACAAGGTTAGTTTTATGTGCTGCTAACCAGGTTACTTAACATTCTGCTAACCAGGTTAGTTGTACATGCTGCTAACAAGGGAACAAGCTAACAACTTGAGGGAGCTTAATCCAGTATATTATTTTCTGTATATTTGCTGCCCAGTAGTAATATCTGAAATTAGGAAGAGATCGATGTCTTTGTAGCATCACTTTACTTATCCACGTTTGCTTATTATCCCATAGGAAGCCTGAAATATGCTTATCTTAGTAGTAAAAAGTACAAAAGACCTCATCCAAAAACAGTTATTAGAACATTAATACAGATTGTGTTGCATACAAAGTGAAAATAACACACTTTATGCATGTGTATTTACAGAGGCTATGGATGAGATGTGGGCAGGGCAGCAGCCTCCAGGATCCACTAGGCATACACATGTACAGGGTGGTGCGTACCACCACCATCAACAATGTGGATGTGCCTGACTACAAATGTCTGCGTCGAAGCCTGGAGGGATTCCATAAATCTCTGCCACACATGATTCCAGGTGATTCCAAGTGCTGAAGAATAGTTAAATGAATCATGTGACTTTGTCATTATTCGATTACCTTTTTATTGTGATGTTCAACAAGCAACAACTTGACACCTGAAAGAGATGCACAAGGGCCTAATTAACTGATGAAACATAAACGAACAATTCATCCTACAATGTACAACAAACATGCGACAGTAACACATCTGGAGAAACGTGGTTTCCCCCGGACAGGATGGAGATGACACATTATAGTCTGAAAAGTAACCAAAGCTGTCCAGGAAACTTGCAAAAAGTACAATAATTGCCTCAGATATGTATTGGTATGGAAGTATAAAGTAGCATAACATGGAAAAACTCTAGTAAAGTAAAAATAATGTGTGCTTAAGTACAGTACTCTATTACATGTACTAAATTATATTCCACCATGCCAGCACACAGTTTAATTTGCTCACCTCAAGATAACTGTGTGCTTGTGTTTATGTGTAGTTTTCATTGAAGCTGAACTTTGCTCCGTTCTATTGGACTCAGGTCCCCATTGCGCAGCACGGCCCTGTCAGTTTTACCTGTTAAGTGGCATCGCACGGTGGAATTCAGACAGGAGCTCAGATGCCATGTTTGGTGGCAAAGGACGGCACCACAGGACCACCGCCGATCGGCCGACTCAACACCCGCTGTCGCCAGCTGTTCGGAGACTGTGGAGGAGAATTTCCGAGCCCCTGCCAATGTTGCTTCAGACGAGCTGCTCGGGTTGGAATACCTGTTAAGTCAGAGCACGGGTGGCTCTGAACCCTTCTCTCTGAAGGACATGGTGAACAATGGACCAGAGGAGGAGGTGGTTCAGTATGGGCAGCCCGATCCAAACCCAGAGGCCGACGAGGCGTACCAGAGCGACGGGGAAGCACATGGTGACGTGTTGGATGCCATCCTGCCCCACATTACACTCACCAGCGACGAAACCGCCACTGTTAACCCTCCGGCCTTTGTAGTAACTGTGGATCTGGTAGAATGAAATGTAATACATTTGAACTTATCATATTTATATGACAACTTTTCAACAGGAGGATGCCTGCAGTTCAAACCCCCTTCCTGACTTCGAAAGGTTCGAGAGGTTCTGCTCTGCTCTGGTGGAAATTAGCCTGATAGAGGACAAGCTGACTCTTTCCACTGAGCAGAGGAAAAAGGATGACAAGCAGCTGCAGCAGTTCAACCAGCTGTACAGGACACACCCTGTACTGCCGCACAAAGAGGGACAATCTTGTTCATGCTGCGGTGATACAGAGGCTAAAAGTGGCTAAGCTACGCACCAGCTACGCACCAGCACAACAATATGTCAGTACTCAGGACAACAGGCTGATGTACACGCTGGTGAAACTGCTGTGGTTGCGCTCACCTCAAGGCTCTCGCGGCAGTCCTAAAAAGAACACAACCTTAAAGGCGTACAACAGAGTACAGCACCGAATTTTGGTGGAGGATCCAATCCTCTGCAAAGTGGACATTCCTCTGCGACTTCATCCGTAGCCAAGAGCGCCTCCTGAACCTCAACGCCACCAAGCAGTCCTCCATGGTCACAAAAACGGCCTCCATCTCATCTGCTGCCCTCCCTCCAGCACCACACCAGCCGGCAGTCCTCCCTCCACCCCTCTACCCTCTGATGTATGTGCCCACACCCAGCACTGCAGGGACCAAAGGGTTGAAGGAAAAGACATACATATTAATGCCACTCTCCCGGTCTCAACCACCACTCCCACTTGTCCTACCATCACCTCAAAAAGAACCTGCCACCTGTACCATCACCAGACCTGTGCCCTGCCTCATTGCATCCACAGCAACTGCTGAGACTGCTGGCCCCTCCACACGGCCCATATTGCCTGCTTTACTTACTCCATCAGCCCCTCCACACGACCCATACTGCCTGCTTTACTTACTCCATCAGCCCCTCCACACGGCCCATACTGCCTGCTTTACTTACTCCATCAGCCCCTCCACACGGCCCACACTGCCTGCCTTGCAAACTCCATCCATCCCTCCAACTCTGCCCACAACGCCTGCTGCACAAGATTTAAGCTCGCCATCCTCGGTAAAATCGACGCAGTACAAGCGCAAGGGTGTGGAACAGCCCTCAGCAGTAGGAGTCAAGGTGTTGCGGGTGCACAATCTCCCCGTCTGTTCGTGCTGTGGCCAACCGACCCAGGGACATAAAAAGTATAAGAAGAGAAAGACTTTCTGCCCTGTTAAGTTGATGTCCACGTCCAAAGGTCTGGAACACAGTGTTCAACATCTATGAACACTTCACCTCTGACAAGGTGGAACATTAGTATTTTAGATTTACATGGACATATTTGGGTATTGTATTGTATATAGTTTAGCTTGTCATGCAAATAATCGGGCATATTGTAAATATAAATTGTAAATATATATAGACAGATACAGAAAAACATTCCTGCCCACTGCTATTAGGCTTTACAATAAGTCACCCCTAGCCAGATCCTCCGTAAATTGACCCATAAACAACATCAACAACAGCCCTTGCACCGCTTTTGTTGTCTAGTTAGTCACTGTACATTCTTTATACACTTCATATACACTGCACATACTTTGCCTTTTTGCACTTTCTTTATTGTTTCATTTCCTAAATTATTAGGCTTTACTGTTTTGTTTTGTTGTATATATTGAGTATTTTGCATTTATTTTATTTATTATTTATTTAATTTTTTCTGATATTTTATTTTGTTGTTCTCCTTTTCATGCCCTTTATTCAATAAAGTGGTAAGTGTTACAGTAACATCGAGTCGAGGAATATCAGCTAATGAATATTAATTTGTGGTGTAGTGGTTTTCATCAAGAATAGGGACATGGATTACTGCCAGATTACTTGCATGTAAGTGCATATGCTTATATTACAATGTCATCAGATAATTTTGCAAAAAAACATTAAACAGACTCAGAAATATGAAACTACTTCCCAGGATTTGAAAAGACAGAAGTGACAGGTACAATTTTTATTTTAAATAAGATGATACAATGTATGTAAAATTTGCTAACACAAATATATACTTGACATTCTGTATTAATAGCACAATTATATTAAAGATTCAACATGTAATGCAATAAATAGCTAATTACAATCTAAAATGGCCAATTCCACACTCAATACAGATGACGTCAACAGTGTATTCTAGATCCCTCCAGTGGTCCTTCAAATTCCACAAATCTTGTGTGCACAAAGACAGATCTACCGGTATGAAGGGTATGTCTAGCAGCTGCTTGACCAATGAGTATAAATAGTGGAACACAATTTCCAGACTCATTGAGAAACTGGTAAGGAATAATAGCATTCCTCTGGCTAGTGTGCTCAGTCATTAGTGTGTTAAATTGTAATCCTATAGACTGATTTATTTAACCTCTTAAGCACCCAGAGCCTTAAACCACCACCAAACCTGGGTACATTTAGACCATGTGTGCCCTGGAAGCAGTGTTCCCTCTAAGCTGTGCGCTTGCACGGCCGCGCAGGCCAGTCGAAGTGGATTTTTCTGATTGCCAGATTTTTCAGACCGCGCACATTTTTCAGACCGCACAAACAATTTTTTTTCAGGGGTTAAAAATCTTTTTTGCGCAAGTGTTTCTGAGATAGGAGTGAGCCATCTCCACAATAATAAGATCTTTGATGTGACGTGTCGAGTCTTCTTGGCCAATCAGCGTCCCATTTCTCGACACGCGCTCTCTGTACCTCTGCTAGTGCTCTGCCTCCGGTAGAAGCCCCCACCCCTGCTGTCCTCCTCCGGGCGCCAGGAGTGAAGCTCGCCCAGAGCGCCACATTGAGCTAGGGCCAGCGCTGTTTAGGCTACTCTTGGCGGGCCCTGCTCCAGCAGTTATAGGCTACCATGGCAAAAAGAAAGGCAGAGCAGGTGCCCCAGAAAAAGGTCTGCCTAACGTTCAAACATGAGTGGCTAGATGAAATAGTCCAAACTGCCACAGGTAGGATGACACTTTCAGACATATTTAAATATGAAGAATATGACGTTATTAAATTGTTTATATAGGCTACCTTTAGGAAAAATGACATCATGTCAATTTAATAGGCCTAACATTATTGTTAAGCACTGCATAAGCATTTTTCTTTCAATGAAGTTCCACTTAAATGTTGTACCTGCTGAGAAATGACTAAACACCTTTGATACTTTTATTTTTTTATATATATCATTATCAGTCATAACCGGTGAACCAGTCATAACCTCCCCTTATTGAAGTTCAACAAAGATCCTTTAAGTTCAACTAAACTGACTGGTAAAACACCATCATTAAAATGTTCCCAAAGTCCAGCCATTATAAAGGATATTGAATCAATATCAACCTTGTATATATATTGATGCATTTGCTGTCATCTCTTTGAATCCCCTATGGCTAACGCAGGTTTGTGGTCATTTTCGGCAGGTCGCGTGGTTGCGAATTGCTCACAGTGCTGAAATGTGCGCTCAGAAAAAGAAAAAGAAATCAGAGGGAACATTGCCTGGAAGTCATCTTCCGCCAAATGACCGCTAAGTTCCCATGTGTCCCTGGTACTTTGCTAGTGGGACTTATTTGTCCAATGCAGTTGGAGAGGGTCATTTCCCCCAACGTGTACCCAGAGAACGTGACCCCAAACCTGGGTACATTTAGACCATGTGGGCCCTGGAAGTCATCTTCCGCCAAATGACCGTTAAGTTCCCAAGTGTCCCTGGTGCTTTGATAGTGGGACTTGTTAGTTCAATGCAGTTGGAGAGGGGCATTTCCCCAACTTGTACCGAGAGAACGTGACCTCAAACCTGGGTAACGTATGACAAAGTATGCCCTGGAAGTCATTTTTCCCCCAACTGACCGTTAACATGAGGATTAGAGCATGGAACCTTGGGATCAAAGCATGGAACCTTGGGATCAAACCTTAGGAACCCTGCTGTCAGAGCAATATATATCTCTTTCTTTCTTTCTTAGAAACTGAGGATCAGAGCATAGCACCTTGAGATAGACTCATTTGAACCATCTTGAGTTAGCAGTGTTTTGCCTCAGTTGATGTGTATATTCTTGCATATGAACTATTCCAGAATGTACTTTCCCAATCCCTCTTCCTCTACCTCAACCACTCGCCCATCAACACATAACCTCATGTCAATATCAAACAAAAGTGTTAGAAGCTCAATTAGCAATCAGAAAAGTGCCTTGCCAACGTCCTATTAGCTCGCGGATGGTACCGTTGGAATTGCATTGGTCATTTTAGTGGGGGAGCCGACTTTCAAGTCTGTGCGACATTCAGAAAAAAAAACCCGCAACAAGCCGAAGATAATCCACTCATCTAAAAGCCCAGTTTCAAGTAGCCACGGTCCAATGACTTATATAAATACCCTATTGCAAGTTTCCCATTTCCATAGTTCCATCTGTAGCTGAGTGGTCTAAGCACACAGAATTATCCTAAACCAACCCAATCTTGGAACCTAACCCAATGGTTGGTGGTTTGCATCCCGAAGGAGACTCATCTGAACTGCCTTTTTTTATTTCATTTTTTTGCGTCTTTTTTTTTTTGTGTGGGATTGTTTTTTTTTTTTTGCTCTATTGTAATCATACTACTATAATTCTGTTGTGTTTTTGTACAGTTTTTCTCTGTCAAGCGTCTTTGAGCATTTTTCAACTTTTTTTTTTTTTAAATTTTTTTTTTTGGGATTGTTTGTTTTGTTTGCTCTATTGTAATTATACTGTTATAATTGTTCTTTTGTTTTTGTTCTGTTTGTCTGTCAAGCGTCTTTGAGCATTTGGAAAAGCGCTGTATGAATTAACCCTCGTGTAGGCCTTTACTCATCCCGTATACACCCCGTGTCCTGCAGGGTCAAACTGCCTTTGCTAAGGAGCCTTCGATTAGCGCGAGCACACCGAGGGAGGGTGAACAGCGCTAAGCTCTTTATTCACACATAACAATGTGTGAATAAACGTCAACGTGACGTTGACGTGGCGTTGACGTAACGTCACGCCGTCCTGACATCACGTTGTCCTGACATCACGTTGACATGACATCACGCTGTCCTTAGTGATGTCACACAGCAGCAACGTTAGTGATGTCACACGGCAGCAACGTTAGTGATGTCACACAGCAGTAACGTTAGTCATGTCACACAGCAGCAACGTTAGTGATGTCACACGGCAGCAACGTTAGTCATGTCACACGGCAGCAACGTTAGTCATGTCACACAGCAGCAACGTTAGCGATGTCATACAGCAGTAACGTTAGTCATGTCAGGCCCCCATTGACTTGGTTGGAGAGAAATAGTTTGATTTGGATAGAGGCACGTTTTTTCACGGCCAGAACAGCTCACAAAATGTGCACAATTTCACAGCCGAGGGCCACAGGACCATTTTCAAATGGTCGGAAAACACATAACGTGGGTAATGCCGTTTGTAAAAGTGGATGTACTTGACCCCGGGGTCGGTCTGGAGAGGGCCCAGTGGCTATTTTCACTCCCAGACCAGGGACCTTGGAATGTACTTGACCTAGCGGAGGCCACGGCTGCTTATCTTAACGCTCGTAAAGTCCAAAATAACGGGTATTTCTTTATGAAAAGTTGCCACGGTTCCATAACTCGGGACTCTGGTTCATTTGAGGATTTTCTTTTTTTTTTGGTATCAGAAATATATTAAACAAAGAAAGAAATATTTCCGAGTTTTTTTTTTTGGGGCCTGACTGATTTTCACGAATATTTTTTTTCTACCGAGGTCATAAAACCCAAAATAACGGGTATTTCTTGATGAAAAGTTTTCCTGGGTCCATAACTCGGAACTCTGGTTCTTTTTGGGACTCTGACTGATTTTCAGGAATACTTTCAGTTTTTGCCAAGTGTTATCTCTTGGTCCTGAAATTCTAACTAACACTGTGAAAGTAAGCCAACCAGCAATTTAACCTCCAGACTGCGAGGCACCGTGTGTGAGGCACCGTGGACATCAATCACACCTCTTCCGCTTGCTCGCAGCCCCGTGCGGCACGGCTGCGGCGGCCGGGGCGGCCCGATCCTCGGGCCCGTCATGCGTTCTTTGCGCGGCTTTCACGACGGCGGCGGACGATTCAATGCGGGGGAGACGTTCCCTTCTTGCCATGAACAGAGCCACGAGCGTCTTTCCCAGCCGCTCGAGGAACACCCTCCTCTTGGTCCGCTTGCCGGGCATCCAGTCGGGGTTGACCTCTCTCCATATCATGAAGGCGTTGTAGGCCGACACGTCAAGGATGTTGTGGAAGACCACCAGCGAGAGCAGCGCGGCCGGGAGCTCTAGCCTGTTTTTCCGAACCGTGCCGACCACGGTGTTGTTCCTGAGCAGGAGCCGCCGCGCGAGTTCGTAGGTGGTGAAGAAATTGTCGCACGTGACGTTGCGCCCAGTCAGCCCCTTCGTCACCTCGAGCACGACCCACAACCCCAGGTTTTTCTCTGGGCGTCCGCCACTCGGCTTTCCGGTGTAGACTTGCATCTTCCAAGCGTAGCTGGATCTGGCGTCCCAGGCCACCCACGACTTGATCCCGTATTTCGTCGGCTTGCTGGGCATGTACGACCGGAAAGGACAGTGGCCTGTTTGCGGAGAGTTGACGAGAGGAGAGGAGAGGAGAGGAGAAGAGAGGAGAGAAAAGAGACGGGACGGGAGCAGAGGAGAGCAGAGCAGAGAGAGAGAAAAGCAGAGGTGAGGATAGGAGAGGGGCGAGCGGTGACGAGAGCAGTGCAGAGGAGAGCAGAGCAGAGGAGAGCAGAGGAGGGCAGAGAACGTGAGCGTTATATCATCGTCATTGTTATTGTTATTATTATTATTATAACGAAAAGCAGAGCTAGCACCTGTACCTCTGAACAGAACCAGTTGCTCATGTACCGTCACTTCGGGCCTCGGGTTGTAGAGGAGGGGCAGCCGCTCCGCGCAGGCGTCCCAGAGCTCTCTCACGGCTGCTAGTTTGTCCGTCTGGCGTCTCGCGGCTCTCGTCTCGCGGTCGTCGAAGCGTAGCAGTCTAGAGTACGTGTGAAAGCGTTTGAGTGACATCGTGGCACGGAATATGACTCACGGAATATGGCACTTTTGGACTCTGTTGAGGCTGAAACGTCTTTTCGGAGCATAAAAGATGGAAATGCAACTTAAAGCAGTAAAACGTGATGAGAGCATCAGGTACTCTTATATCATAATGAAACATGAATGTTTGCTATTCTATGATGCATTAAATGCAGGAAATCATAGAATCTAAGTGTTCGACAACAAAATGCACTTTTGGACTCTGTTGAGGCTGAAACGTCTTTTCGGAGCATAAAAGATGGAAATGCAACTTAAAGCAGTAAAACGTGATGAGAGCATCAGGTACTCTTATATCATAATGAAACATGAATGTTTGTATTCTATGATGCATTAAATGCAGGAAATCGTAGAATCTAAGTGATTGACAACAAAATGCACTTTTAGACTCTGTTGAGCTGAAACGTCTTTTCGGAGCATAAAAGATGGAAATGCAACTTAAAGCAGTAAAACGTGATGAGAGCATCAGGTACTCTTATATCATAATGAAACATGAATGTTTGGTATTCTATGATGCATTAAATGCAGGAAATCATAGAATCTAAGTGTTCGACAACAAAAAGCACTTTTGTACTCTGTTGAGTCTGAAATGTCTTTTCGGAGCATAAAAGATGGAAATGCAACTTAAAGCAGTAAAACGTGATGAGAGCATCAGGTACTCTTATATCATAATGAAACATGAATGTTTGGTATTCTATGATGCATTAAATGCAGGAAATCATAGAATCTAAGTGATTGACAACAAAATGCACTTTTGGACTCTTTCAGGCTGAAACGTCTTTTCGGAGCATAAAAGATGGAAATGCAACTTAAAGCAGTAAAACGTGATGAGAGCATCAGGTACTCTCACAATATAGTACAACTTGAATGTCTGGTATTCTATGATGCATTAAATGCAGGAAATCATAGAATCTAAGTGATTGACAACAAAATGCACTTTTGGACTCTGTTGAAACTGAAACGTCTTTTCGGAGCATAAAAGATGGAAATGCAACTTAAAGCAGTAAAACGTGATGAGAGCATCAGGTACTCTTATATCATAATGAAACATGAATGTTTGGTATTCTATGATGCATTAAATGCAGGAAATCATAGAATCTAAGTGATTGACAACAAAATGCACTTTTGGACTCTGTTGAGACTGAAACATCTTTTCGGAGCATAAAAGATGGAAATGCAACTTAAAGCAGTAAAACGTGATGAGAGCATCAGGAACTCTTATATCATAATGAAACATGAATGTTTGGTATTCTATGATGCATTAAATGCAGGAAATCATAGAATCTAAGTGATTGACAACAAAATGCACTTTTGGACTCTGTTGAGGCTGAAACGTCTTTTCGGAGCATAAAAGATGGAAATGCAACTTAAAGCAGTAAAACGTGATGAGAGCATCAGGTACTCTTATATCATACTGAAACATGAATGTTTGGTATTCTATGATGCATTAAATGCAGGAAATCATAGAATCTAAGTGATTGACAACAAAATGCACTTTTGGACTCTTTCAGGCTGAAACGTCTTTTCGGAGCATAAAAGATGGAAATGCAACTTAAAGCAGTAAAACGTGATGAGAGCATCAGGTACTCTCACAATATAGTACAACTTGAATGTCTGGTATTCTATGATGCATTAAATGCAGGAAATCATAGAATCTAAGTGATTGACAACAAAATGCACTTTTGGACTCTGTTGAAACTGAAACGTCTTTTCGGAGCATGAAAGATGGAAATGCAACTTAAAGCAGTAAAACGTGATGAGAGCATCAGGTACTCTTATATCATAATGAAACATGAATGTTTGGTATTCTATGATGCATTAAATGCAGGAAATCATAGAATCTAAGTGATTGACAACAAAATGCACTTTTGGACTCTGTTGAGACTGAAACATCTTTTCGGAGCATAAAAGATGGAAATGCAACTTAAAGCAGTAAAACGTGATGAGAGCATCAGGAACTCTTATATCATAATGAAACATGAATGTTTGGTATTCTATGATGCATTAAATGCAGGAAATCATAGAATCTAAGTGATTGACAACAAAATGCACTTTTGGACTCTGTTGAGGCTGAAACGTCTTTTCGGAGCATAAAAGATGGAAATGCAACTTAAAGCAGTAAAACGTGATGAGAGCATCAGGTACTCTTATATCATACTGAAACATGAATGTTTGGTATTCTATGATGCATTAAATGCGGGAAATCATAGAATCTAAGTGATTGACAGCAAAATGCACTTTTAGACTCTGTTGAGCTGAAACGTCTTTTCGGAGCATAAAAGATGGAAATGCAACTAAAAGCAGTAAAACGTGATGAGAGCATCAGGTACTCTTATATCATAATGAAACATGAATGTTTGGTATTCTATGATGCATTAAATGCGGGAAATCATAGAATCTAAGTGATTGACAACAAAATGCACTTTTAGAGTCTGTTGAGCTGAAACGTCTTTTCGGAGCATAAAAGATGGAAATGCAACTTAAAACAGTAAAACGTGATGAGAGCATCAGGTACTCTTACAATATAGTACAACTTGAATGTCTGGTATTCTATGATGCATTAAATGCAGGAAATCATAGAATCTAAGTGATTGACAACAAAATGCACTTTTGGACTCTGTTGAGGCTGAAACGTCTTTTCGGAGCATAAAAGATGGAAATGCAATTTAAACCAGTAAAACGTGATGAGAGCATCAGGTACTCTTATATCATAATGAAACATGAATGTTTGGTATTCTATGATGCATT
Source organism: Taurulus bubalis (assembly GCF_910589615.1). Classification (NCBI taxonomy): domain Eukaryota; kingdom Metazoa; phylum Chordata; class Actinopteri; order Perciformes; family Cottidae; genus Taurulus; species Taurulus bubalis. The sequence goes on from NC_136592.1 coordinate 2,153,897, forward strand.
AATTGCAGGAAATCATAGAATCTAAGTGATTGACAACAAAATGCACTTTTGGACTCTGTTGAGGCTGAAACGTCTTTTCGGAGCATAAAAGATGGAAATGCAATTTAAACCAGTAAAACGTGATGAGAGCATCAGGTACTCTTACAATATAGTACAACTTGAATGTCTGGTATTCTCTGATGCATTAAATGCAGGAAGTCATAGAATCTAAGTGATTGACAACAAAATGCACTTTTGGACTCTGTTGAGGCTGAAACGTCTTTTCGGAGCATACAAGATGGAAATGCAACTTAAAGCAGTAAAACGTGATGAGAGCATCAGGTACTCTTACATTATAGTAGAACTTGAAAGTATGGTATTCTATTATGCATTAAATGCAGGAAATCATAGAATCTAAGTGATTGACAACAAAATGCACTTTTGGACTCTGTGAGGCTGAAACGTCTTTTCGGAGCATAAAAGATGGAAATGCAACTTAAAGCAGTAAAACGTGATGAGAGCATCGGGTACTCTTATATCATGAATGTTTGGAGCATAAAAGTTGGAAATGCAACTTAAAGCAGTAAAACGTGATGAGAGCATCAGGTACTCTTACAATATAGTACAACTTGAATGTCTGGTATTCTATGATGCATTAAATGCAGGAAATCATAGAATCTAAGTGTTTGACAACAAAATGCACTTTTGGACTCTGTTAAGGCTGAAAAGTCTTTTCGGAGCATAAAAGTTGGAAATGCAACTTAAAGCAGTAAAACGTGATGACAGCACCAGGTACTCTTTTATTATAATGAAACATGAATGTCTGGTTTTTTATGATGCATTAAATGCAGGAAATCATAGAATCTAAGTGTTCGACAACAAAATGCACTTTTGGACTCTGTTGAGGCTGAAAAGTCTTTTCGGAGCATAAAAGTTGGAAATGCAACTTAAAGCAGTAAAACGTGATGAGAGCATCAGGTACTCTTACAATATAGTACAACTTGAATGTCTGGTATTCTATGATGCATTAAATGCAGGAAATCATAGAATCTAAGTGTTTGACAACAAAATGCACTTTTGGACTCTGTTAAGGCTGAAAAGTCTTTTCGGAGCATAAAAGTTGGAAATGCAACTTAAAGCAGTAAAACGTGATGACAGCATCAGGTACTCTTACAATATAGTACAACTTGAATGTCTGGTATTCTATGATGCATTTAATGCAGGAAATCATAGAATCTAAGTGTTTGACAACAAAATGCACTTTTGGACTCTGTTGAGGCTGAAAAGTCTTTTCGGAGCATAAAAGTTGGAAATGCAACTTAAAGCAGTAAAACTTGATGAGAGCATCAGGTACTCTTACAATATAGTACAACTTGAATGTCTGGTATTCTATGATGCATTAAATGCAGGAAATCATAGAATCTAAGTGTTTGACAACAAAATGCACTTTTGGACTCTGTTAAGGCTGAAAAGTCTTTTCGGAGCATAAAAGTTGGAAATGCAACTTAAAGCAGTAAAACGTGATGACAGCACCAGGTACTCTTTTATTATAATGAAACATGAATGTCTGGTTTTTTATGATGCATTAAATGCAGGAAATCATAGAATCTAAGTGTTCGACAACAAAATGCACTTTTGGACTCTGTTGAGGCTGAAAAGTCTTTTCGGAGCATAAAAGTTGGAAATGCAACTTAAAGCAGTAAAACGTGATGACAGCACCAGGTACTCTTTTATTATAATGAAACATGAATGTCTGGTATTCTATGATGCATTAAATGCAGGAAATCATAGAATCTAAGTGTTTGACAACAAAATGCACTTTTGGACTCTGTTAAGGCTGAAAAGTCTTTTCGGAGCATAAAAGTTGGAAATGCAACTTAAAGCAGTAAAACGTGATGAGAGCATCAGGTACTCTTACAATATAGTACAACTTGAATGTCTGGTATTCTATGTTGCATTAAATGCAGGAAATCATAGAATCTAAGTGTTTGACAACAAAATGCACTTTTGGACTCTGTTAAGGCTGAAAAGTCTTTTCGGAGCATAAAAGTTGGAAATGCAACTTAAAGCAGTAAAACGTGATGACAGCATCAGGTACTCTTACAATATAGTACAACTTGAATGTCTGGTATTCTATGATGCATTAAATGCAGGAAATCATAGAATCTAAGTGATTGACAACAAAATGCACTTTTGGACTCTGTTGAGGCTGAAAAGTCTTTTCGGAGCATAAAAGTTGGAAATGCAACTTAAAGCAGTAAAACGTGATGACAGCACCAGGTACTCTTTTATTATAATGAAACATGAATGTCTGGTTTTTTTATGATGCATTAAATGCAGGAAATCATAGAATCTAAGTGTTCGACAACAAAATGCACTTTTGGACTCTGTTGAGGCTGAAAAGTCTTTTCGGAGCATAAAAGTTGGAAATGCAACTTAAAGCAGTAAAACGTGATGAGAGCATCAGGTACTCTTACAATATAGTACAACTTGAATGTCTGGTATTCTATGATGCATTAAATGCAGGAAATCATAGAATCTAAGTGTTTGACAACAAAATGCACTTTTGGACTCTGTTAAGGCTGAAAAGTCTTTTCGGAGCATAAAAGTTGGAAATGCAACTTAAAGCAGTAAAACGTGATGAGAGCATCAGGTACTCTTACAATATAGTACAACTTGAATGTCTGGTATTCTATGTTGCATTAAATGCAGGAAATCATAGAATCTAAGTGTTTGACAACAAAATGCACTTTTGGACTCTGTTAAGGCTGAAAAGTCTTTTCGGAGCATAAAAGTTGGAAATGCAACTTAAAGCAGTAAAACGTGATGACAGCATCAGGTACTCTTACAATATAGTACAACTTGAATGTCTGGTATTCTATGATGCATTAAATGCAGGAAATCATAGAATCTAAGTGTTTGACAACAAAATGCACTTTTGGACTCTGTTGAGGCTGAAAAGTCTTTTCGGAGCATAAAAGTTGGAAATGCAACTTAAAGCAGTAAAACGTGATGACAGCATCAGGTACTCTTACAATATAGTACAACTTGAATGTCTGGTATTCTATGTTGCATTAAATGCAGGAAATCATAGAATCTAAGTGTTCGACAACAAAATGCACTTTTGGACTCTGTTGAGGCTGAAAAGTCTTTTCGGAGCATAAAAGTTGGAAATGCAACTTAAAGCAGTAAAACGTGATGAGAGCATCAGGTTCTCTAACAATATAGTACAACTTGAATGTCTGGTATTCTATGATGCATTAAATGCAGGAAATCATAGAATCTAACTGTTTGACAACAAAATGCACTTTTGGACTCTGTTAAGGCTGAAAAGTCTTTTCGGAGCATAAAAGTTGGAAATGCAACTTAAAGCAGTAAAACGTGATGAGAGCACCAGGTACTCTTTTATTATAATGAAACATGACTGTCTGGTTTTTTATGATGCATTAAATGCAGGAAATCATAGAATCTAAGTGTTCGACAACAAAATGCACTTTTGGACTCTGTTGAGGCTGAAAAGTCTTTTCGGAGCATAAAAGTTGGAAATGCAACTTAAAGCAATAAAACATGATGAGAGCATCAGGTACTCTTACAATATAGTACAACTTGAATGTCTGGTATTCTATGATGCATTAAATGCAGGAAATCATAGAATCTAACTGTTTGACAACAAAATGCACTTTTGGACTCTGTTTAGGCTGAAAAGTCTTTTCGGAGCATAAAAGTTGGAAATGCAACTTAAAGCAGTAAAACGTGATGAGAGCACCAGGTACTCTTTTATTATAATGAAACATGACTGTCTGGTTTTTTATGATGCATTAAATGCAGGAAATCATAGAATCTAAGTGTTCGACAACAAAATGCACTTTTGGACTCTGTTGAGGCTGAAAAGTCTTTTCGGAGCATAAAAGTTGGAAATAATATTAAAGCAGTAAAACGTGATGACAGCACCAGGTACTCTTTTATTATAATGAAACATGACTGTCTGGTTTTTTATGATGCATTAAATGCAGGAAATCATAGAATCTAAGTGTTCGACAACAAAATGCACTTTTGGACTCTGTTGAGGCTGAAAAGTCTTTTCGGAGCATAAAAGTTGGAAATGCAACTTAAAGCAGTAAAACGTGATGAGAGCATCAGGTACTCTTACAATATAGTACAACTTGAATGTCTGGTATTCTATGATGCATTAAATGCAGGAAATCATAGAATCTAACTGTTTGACAACAAAATGCACTTTTGGACTCTGTTAAGGCTGAAAAGTCTTTTCGGAGCATAAAAGTTGGAAATGCAACTTAAAGCAGTAAAACGTGATGAGAGCACCAGGTACTCTTTTATTATAATGAAACATGACTGTCTGGTTTTTTATGATGCATTAAATGCAGGAAATCATAGAATCTAAGTGTTCGACAACAAAATGCACTTTTGGACTCTGTTGAGGCTGAAAAGTCTTTTCGGAGCATAAAAGTTGGAAATGCAACTTAAAGCAGTAAAACGTGATGACAGCACCAGGTACTCTTTTATTATAATGAAACATGAATGTCTGGTTTTTTTATGATGCATTAAATGCAGGAAATCATAGAATCTAAGTGTTCGACAACAAAATGCACTTTTGGACTCTGTTGAGGCTGAAAAGTCTTTTCGGAGCATAAAAGTTGGAAATGCAACTTAAAGCAGTAAAACGTGATGAGAGCATCAGGTACTCTTACAATATAGTACAACTTGAATGTCTGGTATTCTATGATGCATTAAATGCAGGAAATCATAGAATCTAACTGTTTGACAACAAAATGCACTTTTGGACTCTGTTAAGGCTGAAAAGTCTTTTCGGAGCATAAAAGTTGGAAATGCAACTTAAAGCAGTAAAACGTGATGAGAGCACCAGGTACTCTTTTATTATAATGAAACATGACTGTCTGGTTTTTTATGATGCATTAAATGCAGGAAATCATAGAATCTAAGTGTTCGACAACAAAATGCACTTTTGGACTCTGTTGAGGCTGAAAAGTCTTTTCGGAGCATAAAAGTTGGAAATGCAACTTAAAGCAGTAAAACGTGATGAGAGCATCAGGTACTCTAACGATATAGTACAACTTGAATTTCTGGTATTCTATGATGCATTAAATGCAGGAAATCATAGAATCTAAGTGTTTGACAACAAAATGCACTTTTGGACTCTGTTAAGGCTGAAAAGTCTTTTGGGAGCATAAAAGTTGGAAATGCAACTTAAAGCAGTAAAACGTGATGAGAGCATCAGGTACTCTTACAATATAGTACAACTTGAATGTCTGGTATTCTATGTTGCATTAAATGCAGGAAATCATAGAATCTAAGTGTTTGACAACAAAATGCACTTTTGGACTCTGTTAAGGCTGAAAAGTCTTTTCGGAGCATAAAAGTTGGAAATAATATTAAAGCAGTAAAACGTGATGACAGCACCAGGTACTCTTTTATTATAATGAAACATGACTGTCTGGTTTTTTATGATGCATTAAATGCAGGAAATCATAGAATCTAAGTGTTTGACAACAAAATGCACTTTTGGACTCTGTTGAGGCTGAAAAGTCTTTTCGGAGCATAAAAGTTGGAAATGCAACTTAAAGCAATAAAACATGATGAGAGCATCAGGTACTCTTACAATATAGTACAACTTGAATGTCTGGTATTCTATGTTGCATTAAATGCAGGAAATCATAGAATCTAAGTGTTTGACAACAAAATGCACTTTTGGACTCTGTTAAGGCTGAAAAGTCTTTTCGGAGCATAAAAGTTGGAAATGCAACTTAAAGCAGTAAAACGTGATGACAGCATCAGGTACTCTTACAATATAGTACAACTTGAATGTCTGGTATTCTATGATGCATTAAATGCAGGAAATCATAGAATCTAAGTGTTTGACAACAAAATGCACTTTTGGACTCTGTTGAGGCTGAAAAGTCTTTTCGGAGCATAAAAGTTGGAAATGCAACTTAAAGCAGTAAAACGTGATGACAGCATCAGGTACTCTTACAATATAGTACAACTTGAATGTCTGGTATTCTATGTTGCATTAAATGCAGGAAATCATAGAATCTAAGTGTTCGACAACAAAATGCACTTTTGGACTCTGTTGAGGCTGAAAAGTCTTTTCGGAGCATAAAAGTTGGAAATGCAACTTAAAGCAGTAAAACGTGATGAGAGCATCAGGTTCTCTAACAATATAGTACAACTTGAATGTCTGGTATTCTATGATGCATTAAATGCAGGAAATCATAGAATCTAACTGTTTGACAACAAAATGCACTTTTGGACTCTGTTAAGGCTGAAAAGTCTTTTCGGAGCATAAAAGTTGGAAATGCAACTTAAAGCAGTAAAACGTGATGAGAGCACCAGGTACTCTTTTATTATAATGAAACATGACTGTCTGGTTTTTTATGATGCATTAAATGCAGGAAATCATAGAATCTAAGTGTTCGACAACAAAATGCACTTTTGGACTCTGTTGAGGCTGAAAAGTCTTTTCGGAGCATAAAAGTTGGAAATGCAACTTAAAGCAATAAAACATGATGAGAGCATCAGGTACTCTTACAATATAGTACAACTTGAATGTCTGGTATTCTATGATGCATTAAATGCAGGAAATCATAGAATCTAACTGTTTGACAACAAAATGCACTTTTGGACTCTGTTTAGGCTGAAAAGTCTTTTCGGAGCATAAAAGTTGGAAATGCAACTTAAAGCAGTAAAACGTGATGAGAGCACCAGGTACTCTTTTATTATAATGAAACATGACTGTCTGGTTTTTTATGATGCATTAAATGCAGGAAATCATAGAATCTAAGTGTTCGACAACAAAATGCACTTTTGGACTCTGTTGAGGCTGAAAAGTCTTTTCGGAGCATAAAAGTTGGAAATAATATTAAAGCAGTAAAACGTGATGACAGCACCAGGTACTCTTTTATTATAATGAAACATGACTGTCTGGTTTTTTATGATGCATTAAATGCAGGAAATCATAGAATCTAAGTGTTCGACAACAAAATGCACTTTTGGACTCTGTTGAGGCTGAAAAGTCTTTTCGGAGCATAAAAGTTGGAAATGCAACTTAAAGCAATAAAACATGATGAGAGCATCAGGTACTCTTACAATATAGTACAACTTGAATGTCTGGTATTCTATGTTGCATTAAATGCAGGAAATCATAGAATCTAAGTGTTTGACAACAAAATGCACTTTTGGACTCTGTTAAGGCTGAAAAGTCTTTTCGGAGCATAAAAGTTGGAAATGCAACTTAAAGCAGTAAAACGTGATGACAGCATCAGGTACTCTTACAATATAGTACAACTTGAATGTCTGGTATTCTATGATGCATTAAATGCAGGAAATCATAGAATCTAAGTGTTTGACAACAAAATGCACTTTTGGACTCTGTTGAGGCTGAAAAGTCTTTTCGGAGCATAAAAGTTGGAAATGCAACTTAAAGCAGTAAAACGTGATGACAGCATCAGGTACTCTTACAATATAGTACAACTTGAATGTCTGGTATTCTATGATGCATTAAATGCAGGAAATCATAGAATCTAAGTGTTCGACAACAAAATGCACTTTTGGACTCTGTTGAGGCTGAAAAGTCTTTTCGGAGCATAAAAGTTGGAAATGCAACTTAAAGCAGTAAAACGTGATGAGAGCATCAGGTTCTCTAACAATATAGTACAACTTGAATGTCTGGTATTCTATGATGCATTAAATGCAGGAAATCATAGAATCTAACTGTTTGACAACAAAATGCACTTTTGGACTCTGTTAAGGCTGAAAAGTCTTTTCGGAGCATAAAAGTTGGAAATGCAACTTAAAGCAGTAAAACGTGATGAGAGCACCAGGTACTCTTTTATTATAATGAAACATGACTGTCTGGTTTTTTATGATGCATTAAATGCAGGAAATCATAGAATCTAAGTGTTCGACAACAAAATGCACTTTTGGACTCTGTTGAGGCTGAAAAGTCTTTTCGGAGCATAAAAGTTGGAAATGCAACTTAAAGCAATAAAACATGATGAGAGCATCAGGTACTCTTACAATATAGTACAACTTGAATGTCTGGTATTCTATGATGCATTAAATGCAGGAAATCATAGAATCTAACTGTTTGACAACAAAATGCACTTTTGGACTCTGTTTAGGCTGAAAAGTCTTTTCGGAGCATAAAAGTTGGAAATGCAACTTAAAGCAGTAAAACGTGATGAGAGCACCAGGTACTCTTTTATTATAATGAAACATGACTGTCTGGTTTTTTATGATGCATTAAATGCAGGAAATCATAGAATCTAAGTGTTCGACAACAAAATGCACTTTTGGACTCTGTTGAGGCTGAAAAGTCTTTTCGGAGCATAAAAGTTGGAAATAATATTAAAGCAGTAAAACGTGATGACAGCACCAGGTACTCTTTTATTATAATGAAACATGACTGTCTGGTTTTTTATGATGCATTAAATGCAGGAAATCATAGAATCTAAGTGTTCGACAACAAAATGCACTTTTGGACTCTGTTGAGGCTGAAAAGTCTTTTCGGAGCATAAAAGTTGGAAATGCAACTTAAAGCAGTAAAACGTGATGAGAGCATCAGGTACTCTAACAATATAGTACAACTTGAATTTCTGGTATTCTATAATGCATTAAATGCAGGAAATCATAGAATCTAAGTGTTTGACAACAAAATGCACTTTTGGACTCTGTTTAGGCTGAAAAGTCTTTTCGGAGCATAAAAGTTGGAAATGCAACTTAAAGCAGTAAAACGTGATGACAGCACCAGGTACTCTTTTATTATAATGAAACATGAATGTCTGGTTTTTTATGATGCATTAAATGCAGGAAATCATAGAATCTAAGTGTTCGACAACAAAATGCACTTTTGGACTCTGTTGAGGCTGAAAAGTCTTTTCGGAGCATAAAAGTTGGAAATGCAACTTAAAGCAGTAAAACGTGATGACAGCACCAGGTACTCTTTTATTATAATGAAACATGAATGTCTGGTTTTTTTATGATGCATTAAATGCAGGAAATCATAGAATCTAAGTGTTCGACAACAAAATGCACTTTTGGACTCTGTTGAGGCTGAAAAGTCTTTTCGGAGCATAAAAGTTGGAAATGCAACTTAAAGCAGTAAAACGTGATGAGAGCATCAGGTACTCTTACAATATAGTACAACTTGAATGTCTGGTATTCTATGATGCATTAAATGCAGGAAATCATAGAATCTAACTGTTTGACAACAAAATGCACTTTTGGACTCTGTTAAGGCTGAAAAGTCTTTTCGGAGCATAAAAGTTGGAAATGCAACTTAAAGCAGTAAAACGTGATGAGAGCACCAGGTACTCTTTTATTATAATGAAACATGACTGTCTGGTTTTTTATGATGCATTAAATGCAGGAAATCATAGAATCTAAGTGTTCGACAACAAAATGCACTTTTGGACTCTGTTGAGGCTGAAAAGTCTTTTCGGAGCATAAAAGTTGGAAATGCAACTTAAAGCAGTAAAACGTGATGACAGCACCAGGTACTCTTTTATTATAATGAAACATGAATGTCTGGTTTTTTTATGATGCATTAAATGCAGGAATTCATAGAATCTAAGTGTTCGACAACAAAATGCACTTTTGGACTCTGTTGAGGCTGAAAAGTCTTTTCGGAGCATAAAAGTTGGAAATGCAACTTAAAGCAGTAAAACGTGATGAGAGCATCAGGTACTCTTACAATATAGTACAACTTGAATGTCTGGTATTCTATGATGCATTAAATGCAGGAAATCATAGAATCTAACTGTTTGACAACAAAATGCACTTTTGGACTCTGTTAAGGCTGAAAAGTCTTTTCGGAGCATAAAAGTTGGAAATGCAACTTAAAGCAGTAAAACGTGATGAGAGCACCAGGTACTCTTTTATTATAATGAAACATGACTGTCTGGTTTTTTATGATGCATTAAATGCAGGAAATCATAGAATCTAAGTGTTCGACAACAAAATGCACTTTTGGACTCTGTTGAGGCTGAAAAGTCTTTTCGGAGCATAAAAGTTGGAAATGCAACTTAAAGCAGTAAAACGTGATGAGAGCATCAGGTACTCTAACGATATAGTACAACTTGAATTTCTGGTATTCTATGATGCATTAAATGCAGGAAATCATAGAATCTAAGTGTTTGACAACAAAATGCACTTTTGGACTCTGTTAAGGCTGAAAAGTCTTTTGGGAGCATAAAAGTTGGAAATGCAACTTAAAGCAGTAAAACGTGATGAGAGCATCAGGTACTCTTACACTATAGTACAACTTGAATGTCTGGTATTCTATGATGCATTAAATGCAGGAAATCATAGAATCTAAGTGTTTGACAACAAAATGCACTTTTGGACTCTGTTTAGGCTGAAAAGTCTTTTCGGAGCATAAAAGTTGGAAATGCAACTTAAAGCAGTAAAACGTGATGACAGCACCAGGTACTCTTTTATTATAATGAAACATGAATGTCTGGTTTTTTATGATGCATTAAATGCAGGAAATCATAGAATCTAAGTGTTCGACAACAAAATGCACTTTTGGACTCTGTTGAGGCTGAAAAGTCTTTTCGGAGCATAAAAGTTGGAAATGCAACTTAAAGCAGTAAAACGTGATGACAGCACCAGGTACTCTTTTATTATAATGAAACATGAATGTCTGGTTTTTTTATGATGCATTAAATGCAGGAAATCATAGAATCTAAGTGTTCGACAACAAAATGCACTTTTGGACTCTGTTGAGGCTGAAAAGTCTTTTCGGAGCATAAAAGTTGGAAATGCAACTTAAAGCAGTAAAACGTGATGAGAGCATCAGGTACTCTTACAATATAGTACAACTTGAATGTCTGGTATTCTATGATGCATTAAATGCAGGAAATCATAGAATCTAACTGTTTGACAACAAAATGCACTTTTGGACTCTGTTAAGGCTGAAAAGTCTTTTCGGAGCATAAAAGTTGGAAATGCAACTTAAAGCAGTAAAACGTGATGAGAGCACCAGGTACTCTTTTATTATAATGAAACATGACTGTCTGGTTTTTTATGATGCATTAAATGCAGGAAATCATAGAATCTAAGTGTTTGACAACAAAATGCACTTTTGGACTCTGTTGAGGCTGAAAAGTCTTTTCGGAGCATAAAAGTTGGAAATGCAACTTAAAGCAGTAAAACGTGATGACAGCACCAGGTACTCTTTTATTATAATGAAACATGAATGTCTGGTTTTTTTATGATGCATTAAATGCAGGAATTCATAGAATCTAAGTGTTCGACAACAAAATGCACTTTTGGACTCTGTTGAGGCTGAAAAGTCTTTTCGGAGCATAAAAGTTGGAAATGCAACTTAAAGCAGTAAAACGTGATGAGAGCATCAGGTACTCTTACAATATAGTACAACTTGAATGTCTGGTATTCTATGATGCATTAAATGCAGGAAATCATAGAATCTAACTGTTTGACAACAAAATGCACTTTTGGACTCTGTTAAGGCTGAAAAGTCTTTTCGGAGCATAAAAGTTGGAAATGCAACTTAAAGCAGTAAAACGTGATGAGAGCACCAGGTACTCTTTTATTATAATGAAACATGACTGTCTGGTTTTTTATGATGCATTAAATGCAGGAAATCATAGAATCTAAGTGTTCGACAACAAAATGCACTTTTGGACTCTGTTGAGGCTGAAAAGTCTTTTCGGAGCATAAAAGTTGGAAATGCAACTTAAAGCAGTAAAACGTGATGAGAGCATCAGGTACTCTAACGATATAGTACAACTTGAATTTCTGGTATTCTATGATGCATTAAATGCAGGAAATCATAGAATCTAAGTGTTTGACAACAAAATGCACTTTTGGACTCTGTTAAGGCTGAAAAGTCTTTTGGGAGCATAAAAGTTGGAAATGCAACTTAAAGCAGTAAAACGTGATGAGAGCATCAGGTACTCTTACAATATAGTACAACTTGAATGTCTGGTATTCTATGTTGCATTAAATGCAGGAAATCATAGAATCTAAGTGTTTGACAACAAAATGCACTTTTGGACTCTGTTAAGGCTGAAAAGTCTTTTCGGAGCATAAAAGTTGGAAATAATATTAAAGCAGTAAAACGTGATGACAGCACCAGGTACTCTTTTATTATAATGAAACATGACTGTCTGGTTTTTTATGATGCATTAAATGCAGGAAATCATAGAATCTAAGTGTTTGACAACAAAATGCACTTTTGGACTCTGTTGAGGCTGAAAAGTCTTTTCGGAGCATAAAAGTTGGAAATGCAACTTAAAGCAATAAAACATGATGAGAGCATCAGGTACTCTTACAATATAGTACAACTTGAATGTCTGGTATTCTATGATGCATTAAATGCAGGAAATCATAGAATCTAACTGTTTGACAACAAAATGCACTTTTGGACTCTGTTTAGGCTGAAAAGTCTTTTCGGAGCATAAAAGTTGGAAATGCAACTTAAAGCAGTAAAACGTGATGACAGCACCAGGTACTCTTTTATTATAATGAAACATGAATGTCTGGTTTTTTATGATGCATTAAATGCAGGAAATCATAGAATCTAAGTGTTCGACAACAAAATGCACTTTTGGACTCTGTTGAGGCTGAAAAGTCTTTTCGGAGCATAAAAGTTGGAAATGCAACTTAAAGCAGTAAAACGTGATGACAGCACCAGGTACTCTTTTATTATAATGAAACATGAATGTCTGGTTTTTTTTATGATGCATTAAATGCAGGAAATCATAGAATCTAAGTGTTCGACAACAAAATGCACTTTTGGACTCTGTTGAGGCTGAAAAGTCTTTTCGGAGCATAAAAGTTGGAAATGCAACTTAAAGCAGTAAAACGTGATGAGAGCATCAGGTACTCTTACAATATAGTACAACTTGAATGTCTGGTATTCTATGATGCATTAAATGCAGGAAATCATAGAATCTAACTGTTTGACAACAAAATGCACTTTTGGACTCTGTTAAGGCTGAAAAGTCTTTTCGGAGCATAAAAGTTGGAAATGCAACTTAAAGCAGTAAAACGTGATGAGAGCACCAGGTACTCTTTTATTATAATGAAACATGACTGTCTGGTTTTTTATGATGCATTAAATGCAGGAAATCATAGAATCTAAGTGTTCGACAACAAAATGCACTTTTGGACTCTGTTGAGGCTGAAAAGTCTTTTCGGAGCATAAAAGTTGGAAATGCAACTTAAAGCAGTAAAACGTGATGAGAGCATCAGGTACTCTAACGATATAGTACAACTTGAATTTCTGGTATTCTATGATGCATTAAATGCAGGAAATCATAGAATCTAAGTGTTTGACAACAAAATGCACTTTTGGACTCTGTTAAGGCTGAAAAGTCTTTTGGGAGCATAAAAGTTGGAAATGCAACTTAAAGCAGTAAAACGTGATGAGAGCATCAGGTACTCTTACAATATAGTACAACTTGAATGTCTGGTATTCTATGTTGCATTAAATGCAGGAAATCATAGAATCTAAGTGTTTGACAACAAAATGCACTTTTGGACTCTGTTAAGGCTGAAAAGTCTTTTCGGAGCATAAAAGTTGGAAATAATATTAAAGCAGTAAAACGTGATGACAGCACCAGGTACTCTTTTATTATAATGAAACATGACTGTCTGGTTTTTTATGATGCATTAAATGCAGGAAATCATAGAATCTAAGTGTTTGACAACAAAATGCACTTTTGGACTCTGTTTAGGCTGAAAAGTCTTTTCGGAGCATAAAAGTTGGAAATGCAACTTAAAGCAGTAAAACGTGATGACAGCACCAGGTACTCTTTTATTATAATGAAACATGAATGTCTGGTTTTTTATGATGCATTAAATGCAGGAAATCATAGAATCTAAGTGTTCGACAACAAAATGCACTTTTGGACTCTGTTGAGGCTGAAAAGTCTTTTCGGAGCATAAAAGTTGGAAATGCAACTTAAAGCAGTAAAACGTGATGACAGCACCAGGTACTCTTTTATTATAATGAAACATGAATGTCTGTTTTTTTTATGATGCATTAAATGCAGGAAATCATAGAATCTAAGTGTTCGACAACAAAATGCACTTTTGGACTCTGTTGAGGCTGAAAAGTCTTTTCGGAGCATAAAAGTTGGAAATGCAACTTAAAGCAGTAAAACGTGATGAGAGCATCAGGTACTCTAACAATATAGTACAACTTGAATTTCTGGTATTCTATAATGCATTAAATGCAGGAAATCATAGAATCTAAGTGTTTGACAACAAAATGCACTTTTGGACTCTGTTTAGGCTGAAAAGTCTTTTCGGAGCATAAAAGTTGGAAATGCAACTTAAAGCAGTAAAACGTGATGACAGCACCAGGTACTCTTTTATTATAATGAAACATGAATGTCTGGTTTTTTATGATGCATTAAATGCAGGAAATCATAGAATCTAAGTGTTCGACAACAAAATGCACTTTTGGACTCTGTTGAGGCTGAAAAGTCTTTTCGGAGCATAAAAGTTGGAAATGCAACTTAAAGCAGTAAAACGTGATGACAGCACCAGGTACTCTTTTATTATAATGAAACATGAATGTCTGGTTTTTTTATGATGCATTAAATGCAGGAAATCATAGAATCTAAGTGTTCGACAACAAAATGCACTTTTGGACTCTGTTGAGGCTGAAAAGTCTTTTCGGAGCATAAAAGTTGGAAATGCAACTTAAAGCAGTAAAACGTGATGAGAGCATCAGGTACTCTAACAATATAGTACAACTTGAATGTCTGGTATTCTATGATGCATTAAATGCAGGAAATCATAGAATCTAACTGTTTGACAACAAAATGCACTTTTGGACTCTGTTAAGGCTGAAAAGTCTTTTGGGAGCATAAAAGTTGGAAATGCAACTTAAAGCAGTAAAACGTGATGAGAGCATCAGGTACTCTTACAATATAGTACAACTTGAATGTCTGGTATTCTATGTTGCATTAAATGCAGGAAATCATAGAATCTAAGTGTTTGACAACAAAATGCACTTTTGGACTCTGTTAAGGCTGAAAAGTCTTTTCGGAGCATAAAAGTTGGAAATAATATTAAAGCAGTAAAACGTGATGACAGCACCAGGTACTCTTTTATTATAATGAAACATGACTGTCTGGTTTTTTATGATGCATTAAATGCAGGAAATCATAGAATCTAAGTGTTTGACAACAAAATGCACTTTTGGACTCTGTTGAGGCTGAAAAGTCTTTTCGGAGCATAAAAGTTGGAAATGCAACTTAAAGCAATAAAACATGATGAGAGCATCAGGTACTCTTACAATATAGTACAACTTGAATGTCTGGTATTCTATGATGCATTAAATGCAGGAAATCATAGAATCTAACTGTTTGACAACAAAATGCACTTTTGGACTCTGTTTAGGCTGAAAAGTCTTTTCGGAGCATAAAAGTTGGAAATGCAACTTAAAGCAGTAAAACGTGATGAGAGCACCAGGTACTCTTTTATTATAATGAAACATGAATGTCTGGTTTTTTATGATGCATTAAATGCAGGAAATCATAGAATCTAAGTGTTCGACAACAAAATGCACTTTTGGACTCTGTTGAGTCTGAAAAGTCTTTTCGGAGCATAAAAGTTGGAAATAATATTAAAGCAGTAAAACGTGATGACAGCACCAGGTACTCTTTTATTATAATGAAACATGACTGTCTGGTTTTTTATGATGCATTAAATGCAGGAAATCATAGAATCTAAGTGTTCGACAACAAAATGCACTTTTGGACTCTGTTGAGGCTGAAAAGTCTTTTCGGAGCATAAAAGTTGGAAATGCAACTTAAAGCAGTAAAACGTGATGAGAGCATCAGGTACTCTAACAATATAGTACAACTTGAATTTCTGGTATTCTATAATGCATCAAATGCAGGAAATCATAGAATCTAAGTGTTTGACAGCAAAATGCACTTTTGGACTCTGTTTAGGCTGAAAAGTCTTTTCGGAGCATAAAAGTTGGAAATGCAACTTAAAGCAGTAAAACGTGATGAGAGCACCAGGTACTCTTTTATTATAATGAAACATGACTGTCTGGTTTTTTATGATGCATTAAATGCAGGAAATCATAGAATCTAAGTGTTTGACAACAAAATGCACTTTTGGACTCTGTTTAGGCTGAAAAGTCTTTTCGGAGCATAAAAGTTGGAAATGCAACTTAAAGCAGTAAAACGTGATGAGAGCACCAGGTACTCTTTTATTATAATGAAACATGACTGTCTGGTTTTTTATGATGCATTAAATGCAGGAAATCATAGAATCTAAGTGTTCGACAACAAAATGCACTTTTGGACTCTGTTGAGGCTGAGAAGTCTTTTCGGAGCATAAAAGTTGGAAATGCAACTTAAAGCAGTAAAACGTGATGAGAGCATCAGGTACTCTTACAATATAGTACAACTTGAATGTCTGGTATTCTATGATGCATTAAATGCAGGAAATCATAGAATCTAAGTGTTTGACAACAAAATGCACTTTTGGACTCTGTTAAGGCTGAAAAGTCTTTTCGGAGCATAAAAGTTGGAAATGCAACTTAAAGCAGTAAAACGTGATGAGAGCATCAGGTACTCTTACAATATAGTACAACTTGAATGTCTGGTATTCTATGTTGCATTAAATGCAGGAAATCATAGAATCTATCTGTTTGACAACAAAATGCACTTTTGGACTCTGTTAAGGCTGAAAAGTCTTTTCGGAGCATAAAAGTTGGAAATGCAACTTAAAGCAGTAAAACGTGATGACAGCATCAGGTACTCTTACAATATAGTACAACTTGAATGTCTGGTATTCTATGATGCATTAAATGCAGGAAATCATAGAATCTAAGTGTTTGACAACAAAATGCACTTTTGGACTCTGTTGAGGCTGAAAAGTCTTTTCGGAGCATAAAAGTTGGAAATGCAACTTAAAGCAATAAAACATGATGAGAGCATCAGGTACTCTTACAATATAGTACAACTTGAATGTCTGGTATTCTATGATGCATTAAATGCAGGAAATCATAGAATCTAACTGTTTGACAACAAAATGCACTTTTGGACTCTGTTAAGGCTGAAAAGTCTTTTCGGAGCATAAAAGTTGGAAATGCAACTTAAAGCAGTAAAACGTGATGACAGCATCAGGTACTCTTACAATATAGTACAACTTGAATGTCTGGTATTCTATGATGCATTGAATGCAGGAAATCATAGAATCTAAGTGTTTGACAACAAAATGCACTTTTGGACTCTGTTAAGGCTGAAACGTCTTTTCGGAGCATAAAAGTTGGAAATGCAACTTAAAGCAGTAAAACGTGATGACAGCATCAGGTACTCTTACAATATAGTACAACTTGAATGTCTGGTTTTCTCTGATGCATTAAATGCAGGAAATCATAGAATCTAAGTGTTTGACAACAAAATGCACTTTTGGACTCTGTTGAGGCTGAAAAGTCTTTTCGGAGCATAAAAGTTGGAAATGCAACTTAAAGCAATAAAACATGATGAGAGCATCAGGTACTCTTACAATATAGTACAACTTGAATGTCTGGTATTCTATGATGCATTAAATGCAGGAAATCATAGAATCTAACTGTTTGACAACAAAATGCACTTTTGGACTCTGTTAAGGCTGAAAAGTCTTTTCGGAGCATAAAAGTTGGAAATGCAACTTAAAGCAGTAAAACGTGATGAGAGCACCAGGTACTCTTTTATAATAATGAAACATGACTGTCTGGTTTTTTATGATGCATTAAATGCAGGAAATCATAGAATCTAAGTGTTCGACAACAAAATGCACTTTTGGACTCTGTTGAGGCTGAAAAGTCTTTTCGGAGCATAAAAGTTGGAAATGCAACTTAAAGCAGTAAAACGTGATGAGAGCACCAGGTACTCTTTTATTATAATGAAACATGACTGTCTGGTTTTTTATGATGCATTAAATGCAGGAAATCATAGAATCTAAGTGTTCGACAACAAAATGCACTTTTGGACTCTGTTGAGGCTGAAAAGTCTTTTCGGAGCATAAAAGTTGGAAATGCAACTTAAAGCAGTAAAACGTGATGACAGCATCAGGTACTCTTACAATATAGTACAACTTGAATGTCTGGTATTCTATGATGCATTGAATGCAGGAAATCATAGAATCTAAGTGTTTGACAACAAAATGCACTTTTGGACTCTGTTAAGGCTGAAAAGTCTTTTCGGAGCATAAAAGTTGGAAATGCAACTTAAAGCAGTAAAACGTGATGACAGCATCAGGTACTCTTACAATATAGTACAACTTGAATGTCTGGTATTCTATGATGCATTAAATGCAGGAAATCATAGAATCTAAGTGTTTGACAACAAAATGCACTTTTGGACTCTGTTGAGGCTGAAAAGTCTTTTCGGAGCATAAAAGTTGGAAATGCAACTTAAAGCAATAAAACATGATGAGAGCATCAGGTACTCTTACAATATAGTACAACTTGAATGTCTGGTATTCTATGATGCATTAAATGCAGGAAATCATAGAATCTAACTGTTTGACAACAAAATGCACTTTTGGACTCTGTTAAGGCTGAAAAGTCTTTTCGGAGCATAAAAGTTGGAAATGCAACTTAAAGCAGTAAAACGTGATGACAGCATCAGGTACTCTTACAATATAGTACAACTTGAATGTCTGGTATTCTATGATGCATTGAATGCAGGAAATCATAGAATCTAAGTGTTTGACAACAAAATGCACTTTTGGACTCTGTTAAGGCTGAAACGTCTTTTCGGAGCATAAAAGTTGGAAATGCAACTTAAAGCAGTAAAACGTGATGACAGCATCAGGTACTCTTACAATATAGTACAACTTGAATGTCTGGTATTCTCTGATGCATTAAATGCAGGAAATCATAGAATCTAAGTGTTTGACAACAAAATGCACTTTTGGACTCTGTTGAGGCTGAAAAGTCTTTTCGGAGCATAAAAGTTGGAAATGCAACTTAAAGCAATAAAACATGATGAGAGCATCAGGTACTCTTACAATATAGTACAACTTGAATGTCTGGTATTCTATGATGCATTAAATGCAGGAAATCATAGAATCTAACTGTTTGACAACAAAATGCACTTTTGGACTCTGTTAAGGCTGAAAAGTCTTTTCGGAGCATAAAAGTTGGAAATGCAACTTAAAGCAGTAAAACGTGATGAGAGCACCAGGTACTCTTTTATAATAATGAAACATGACTGTCTGGTTTTTTATGATGCATTAAATGCAGGAAATCATAGAATCTAAGTGTTCGACAACAAAATGCACTTTTGGACTCTGTTGAGGCTGAAAAGTCTTTTCGGAGCATAAAAGTTGGAAATGCAACTTAAAGCAGTAAAACGTGATGAGAGCACCAGGTACTCTTTTATTATAATGAAACATGACTGTCTGGTTTTTTATGATGCATTAAATGCAGGAAATCATAGAATCTAAGTGTTCGACAACAAAATGCACTTTTGGACTCTGTTGAGGCTGAAAAGTCTTTTCGGAGCATAAAAGTTGGAAATGCAACTTAAAGCAGTAAAACGTGATGACAGCATCAGGTACTCTTACAATATAGTACAACTTGAATGTCTGGTATTCTATGATGCATTGAATGCAGGAAATCATAGAATCTAAGTGTTTGACAACAAAATGCACTTTTGGACTCTGTTAAGGCTGAAAAGTCTTTTCGGAGCATAAAAGTTGGAAATGCAACTTAAAGCAGTAAAACGTGATGACAGCATCAGGTACTCTTACAATATAGTACAACTTGAATGTCTGGTATTCTATGATGCATTAAATGCAGGAAATCATAGAATCTAAGTGTTTGACAACAAAATGCACTTTTGGACTCTGTTTAGGCTGAAAAGTCTTTTCGGAGCATAAAAGTTGGAAATGCAACTTAAAGCAGTAAAACGTGATGAGAGCACCAGGTACTCTTTTATTATAATGAAACATGACTGTCTGGTTTTTTATGATGCATTAAATGCAGGAAATCATAGAATCTAAGTGTTCGACAACAAAATGCACTTTTGGACTCTGTTGAGGCTGAAAAGTCTTTTCGGAGCATAAAAGTTGGAAATGCAACTTAAAGCAGTAAAACGTGATGAGAGCATCAGGTACTCTTACAATATAGTACAACTTGAATGTCTGGTCTTCTATGATGCATTAAATGCAGGAAATCATAGAATCTAAGTGTTCGACAACAAAATGCACTTTTGGACTCTGTTGAGGCTGAAAAGTCTTTTCGGAGCATAAAAGTTGGAAATGCAACTTAAAGCAGTAAAACGTGATGAGAGCATCAGGTACTCTTACAATATAGTACAACTTGAATGTCTGGTATTCTATGATGCATTAAATGCAGGAAATCATAGAATCAAAGTGTTTGACAACAAAATGCACTTTTGGACTCTGTTAAGGCTGAAAAGTCTTTTCGGAGCATAAAAGTTGGAAATGCAACTTAAAGCAGTAAAACATGATGAGAGCATCAGGTACTCTTACAATATAGTACAACTTGAATGTCTGGTCTTCTATGATGCATTAAATGCAGGAAATCATAGAATCTAAGTGTTTGACAACAAAATGCACTTTTGGACTCTGTTGAGGCTGAAAAGTCTTTTCGGAGCATAAAAGTTGGAAATGCAACTTAAAGCAGTAAAACGTGATGAGAGCATCAGGTACTCTTACAATATAGTACAACTTGAATGTCTGGTATTCTATGATGCCTTAATTGCAGGAAATCATAGAATCTAAGTGATTGACAACAAAATGCACATTTGGACTCTGTTGAGGCTGAAACGTCTTTTCGGAGCATAAAAGATGGAAATGCAACTTAAAGCAGTAAAACATGATGAGAGCATCCAGTACTCTGACAATATAGTACAACTTGAATGTCTGGTATTCTATTATGCATTAAATGCAGGAAATCATAGAATCTAAGTGATTGACAACAAAATGCACTTTTGGACTCTGTTGAGGCTGAAACGTCTTTTCGGACCATAAAAGATGGAAATGCAACTTAAAGCAGTAAAACGTGATGAGAGCATCAGGTACTCTTACAATATAGTACAACTTGAATGTCTGGTATTCTGTTATGCATTAAATGCAGGAAATCATAGAATCTAAGTGATTGACAACAAAATGCACTTTTGGACTCTGTTGAGGCTGAAACGTCTTTTCGGAGCATAAAAGATGGAAATGCAACTTAAAGCAGTAAAACGTGATGAGAGCATCGGGTACTCTTATAATATAGTACAACTTGAATGTCTGGTATTCTATTATGCATTAAATGCAGGAAATCATAGAATCTAAGTGATTGACAACAAAATGCACTTTTGGACTCTGTTGAGGCTGAAACGTCTTTTCGGAGCATAAAAGATGGAAATGCAACTTAAAGCAGTAAAACGTGATGACAGCATCAGGTACTCTTACAATATAGTACAACTTGAATGTCTGGTATTCTATGATGCATTAAATGCAGGAAATCATAGAATCTAAGTGTTTGACAACAAAATGCACTTTTGGACTCTGTTTAGGCTGAAAAGTCTTTTCGGAGCATAAAAGTTGGAAATGCAACTTAAAGCAGTAAAACGTGATGAGAGCACCAGGTACTCTTTTATTATAATGAAACATGACTGTCTGGTTTTTTATGATGCATTAAATGCAGGAAATCATAGAATCTAAGTGTTCGACAACAAAATGCACTTTTGGACTCTGTTGAGGCTGAAAAGTCTTTTCGGAGCATAAAAGTTGGAAATGCAACTTAAAGCAGTAAAACGTGATGACAGCATCAGGTACTCTTACAATATAGTACAACTTGAATGTCTGGTATTCTATGATGCATTGAATGCAGGAAATCATAGAATCTAAGTGTTTGACAACAAAATGCACTTTTGGACTCTGTTAAGGCTGAAAAGTCTTTTCGGAGCATAAAAGTTGGAAATGCAACTTAAAGCAGTAAAACGTGATGACAGCATCAGGTACTCTTACAATATAGTACAACTTGAATGTCTGGTATTCTATGATGCATTAAATGCAGGAAATCATAGAATCTAAGTGTTTGACAACAAAATGCACTTTTGGACTCTGTTTAGGCTGAAAAGTCTTTTCGGAGCATAAAAGTTGGAAATGCAACTTAAAGCAGTAAAACGTGATGAGAGCACCAGGTACTCTTTTATTATAATGAAACATGACTGTCTGGTTTTTTATGATGCATTAAATGCAGGAAATCATAGAATCTAAGTGTTCGACAACAAAATGCACTTTTGGACTCTGTTGAGGCTGAAAAGTCTTTTCGGAGCATAAAAGTTGGAAATGCAACTTAAAGCAGTAAAACGTGATGAGAGCATCAGGTACTCTTACAATATAGTACAACTTGAATGTCTGGTCTTCTATGATGCATTAAATGCAGGAAATCATAGAATCTAAGTGTTCGACAACAAAATGCACTTTTGGACTCTGTTGAGGCTGAAAAGTCTTTTCGGAGCATAAAAGTTGGAAATGCAACTTAAAGCAGTAAAACATGATGAGAGCATCAGGTACTCTTACAATATAGTACAACTTGAATGTCTGGTCTTCTATGATGCATTAAATGCAGGAAATCATAGAATCTAAGTGTTTGACAACAAAATGCACTTTTGGACTCTGTTAAGGCTGAAAAGTCTTTTCGGAGCATAAAAGTTGGAAATGCAACTTAAAGCAGTAAAACGTGATGAGAGCACCAGGTACTCTTTTATTATAATGAAACATGACTGTCTGGTTTTTTATGATGCATTAAATGCAGGAAATCATAGAATCTAAGTGTTTGACAACAAAATGCACTTTTGGACTCTGTTGAGGCTGAAAAGTCTTTTCGGAGCATAAAAGTTGGAAATGCAACTTAAAGCAGTAAAACGTGATGAGAGCATCAGGTACTCTTACAATATAGTACAACTTGAATGTCTGGTATTCTATGATGCCTTAATTGCAGGAAATCATAGAATCTAAGTGATTGACAACAAAATGCACATTTGGACTCTGTTGGAGCTGAAACGTCTTTTCGGAGCATAAAAGATGGAAATGCAATTTAAACCAGTAAAACGTGATGAAAGCATCAGGTACTCTTACAATATAGTACAACTTGAATGTCTGGTATTCTATTATGCATTAAATGCAGGAAATCATAGAATCTAAGTGATTGACAACAAAATGCACATTTGGACTCTGTTGGAGCTGAAACGTCTTTTCGGACCATAAGAGATGGAAATGCAACTTAAAGCAGTAAAACTTGATGAGAGCATCGGGTACTCTTACAATATAGTACAACTTGAATGTCTGGTATTCTATTATGCATTAAATGCAGGAAATCATAGAATCTAAGTGATTGACAACAAAATGCACATTTGGACTCTGTTGGAGCTGAAACGTCTTTTCGGACCATAAAAGATGGAAATGCAACTTAAAGCAGTAAAACGTGATGAGAGCATCGGGTACTCTTACAATATAGTACAACTTGAATGTCTGGTATTTTATTATGCATTAAATGCAGGAAATCATAGAATCTAAGTGATTGACAACAAAATGCACTTTTGGACTCTGTTGAGGCTGAAACGTCTTTTCGGAATATAAAAGATGGAAATGCAACTTAAAGCAGTAAAACGTGATGAGAGCATCGGGTACTCTTATATCATAATGAAACATGAATGTTTGGTATTCTATGATGCATTAATTGCAGGAAATCATAGAATCTAAGTGATTGACAACAAAATGCACTTTTGGACTCTGTTGAGTCTGAAACGTCTTTTCGGAGCATAAAAGATGGAAATGCAACTTAAAGCAGTAAAACGTGATGAGAGCATCAGATACTCTTATATCATAATGAAACATGAATGTTTGGTATTCTATGATGCCTTAAATGCAGGAAATCATAGAATCTAAGTGATTGACAACAAAATGCACTTTTGGACTCTGCTGAGGCTGAAACGTCTTTTCGGAGCATAAAAGATGGAAATGCAACTTAAAGCAGTAAAACGTGATGAGAGCATCAGGTACTCTTACAATATAGTACAACTTGAATGTCTGGTATTCTATGATGCCTTAATTGCAGGAAATCATAGAATCTAAGTGATTGACAACAAAATGCACATTTGGACTCTGTTGGAGCTGAAACGTCTTTTCGGAGCATAAAAGATGGAAATGCAACTTAAAGCAGTAAAACTTGATGAGAGCATCGGGTACTCTTACAATATAGTACAACTTGAATGTATGGTATTCTATGATGCATTAAATGCAGGAAATCATAGAATCTAAGTGATTGACAACAAAATGCACTTTTGGACTCTGTTGAGGCTGAAACGTCTTTTCGGAGCATAAAAGATGGAAATGCAACTTAAAGCAGTAAAACGTGATGAGAGCATCAGGTACTCTTATATCATAATGAAACATGAATGTTTGGTATTCTATGATGCCTTAATTGCAGGAAATCATAGAATCTAAGTGATTGACAACAAAATGCACATTTGGACTCTGTTGGAGCTGAAACGTCTTTTCGGAGCATAAAAGATGGAAATGCAACTTAAAGCAGTAAAACGTGATGAGAGCATCCGGTACTCTTACAATATAGTACAACTTGAATGTCTGGTATTCTATTATGCATTAAATGCAGGAAATCATAGAATCTAAGTGATTGACAACAAAATGCACTTTTGGACTCTGTTGAGGCTGAAACGTCTTTTCGGACCATAAAAGATGGAAATGCAACTTAAAGCAGTAAAACTTGATGAGAGCATCGGGTACTCTTACAATATAGTACAACTTGAATGTCTGGTATTCTATTATGCATTAAATGCAGGAAATCATAGAATCTAAGTGATTGACAACAAAATGCACTTTTGGACTCTGTTGAGGCTGAAACGTCTTTTCGGACCATAAAAGATGGAAATGCAACTTAAAGCAGTAAAACTTGATGAGAGCATCGGGTACTCTTACAATATAGTACAACTTGAATGTCTGGTATTGTATTATGCATTAAATGCAGGAAATCATAGAATCTAAGTGTTTGACAACAAAATGCACTTTTGGACTCTGTTGAGGCTGAAAAGTCTTTTCGGAGCATAAAAGTTGGAAATGCAACTTAAAGCAGTAAAACATGATGAGAGCATCAGGTACTCTTACAATATAGTACAACTTGAATGTCTGGTATTCTATGATGCATTAAATGCAGGAAATCATAGAATCTAACTGTTTGACAACAAAATGCACTTTTGGACTCTGTTAAGGCTGAAAAGTCTTTTCGGAGCATAAAAGTTGGAAATGCAACTTAAAGCAGTAAAACGTGATGACAGCATCAGGTACTCTTACAATATAGTACAACTTGAATGTCTGGTATTCTATGATGCATTAAATGCAGGAAATCATAGAATCTAAGTGTTTGACAACAAAATGCACTTTTGGACTCTGTTGAGGCTGAAAAGTCTTTTCGGAGCATAAAAGTTGGAAATGCAACTTAAAGCAGTAAAACGTGATGAGAGCACCAGGTACTCTTTTATTATAATGAAACATGACTGTCTGGTTTTTTATGATGCATTAAATGCAGGAAATCATAGAATCTAAGTGTTCGACAACAAAATGCACTTTTGGACTCTGTTGAGGCTGAAAAGTCTTTTCGGAGCATAAAAGTTGGAAATGCAACTTAAAGCAGTAAAACGTGATGAGAGCATCAGGTACTCTTACAATATAGTACAACTTGAATGTCTGGTATTCTATGATGCATTAAATGCAGGAAATCATAGAATCTAAGTGATTGACAACAAAATGCACTTTTGGACTCTGTTGAGGCTGAAACGTCTTTTCGGAGCATAAAAGATGGAAATGCAACTTAAAGCAGTAAAACGTGATGAGAGCATCAGGTACTCTTATATCGTAGTGAAACATGAATGTTTGGTATTCTATGATGCCTTAATTGCAGGAAATCATAGAATCTAAGTGATTGACAACAAAATGCACATTTGGACTCTGTTGGAGCTGAAACGTCTTTTCGGAGCATAAAAGATGGAAATGCAACTTAAAGCAGTAAAACGTGATGAGAGCATCCGGTACTCTTACAATATAGTACAACTTGAATGTCTGGTATTCTATTATGCATTAAATGCAGGAAATCATAGAATCTAAGTGATTGACAACAAAATGCACTTTTGGACTCTGTTGAGGCTGAAACGTCTTTTCGGACCATAAAAGATGGAAATGCAACTTAAAGCAGTAAAACTTGATGAGAGCATCGGGTACTCTTACAATATAGTACAACTTGAATGTCTGGTATTCTATTATGCATTAAATGCAGGAAATCATAGAATCTAAGTGATTGACAACAAAATGCACTTTTGGACTCTGTTGAGGCTGAAACGTCTTTTCGGACCATAAAAGATGGAAATGCAACTTAAAGCAGTAAAACGTGATGACAGCATCAGGTACTCTTACAATATAGTACAACTTGAATGTCTGGTATTCTATGATGCTTTAAATGCAGGAAATCATAGAATCTAACTGTTTGACAACAAAATGCACTTTTGGACTCTGTTAAGGCTGAAAAGTCTTTTCGGAGCATAAAAGTTGGAAATGCAACTTAAAGCAGTAAAACGTGATGACAGCATCAGGTACTCTTACAATATAGTACAACTTGAATGTCTGGTATTCTATGATGCATTAAATGCAGGAAATCATAGAATCTAACTGTTTGACAACAAAATGCACTTTTGGACTCTGTTAAGGCTGAAAAGTCTTTCCGGAGCATAAAAGTTGGAAATGCAACTTAAAGCAGTAAAACGTGATGACAGCATCAGGTACTCTTACAATATAGTACAACTTGAATGTCTGGTATTCTATGATGCATTAAATGCAGGAAATCATAGAATCTAAGTGTTTGACAACAAAATGCACTTTTGGACTCTGTTGAGGCTGAAAAGTCTTTTCGGAGCATAAAAGTTGGAAATGCAACTTAAAGCAATAAAACATGATGAGAGCATCAGGTACTCTTACAATATAGTACAACTTGAATGTCTGGTATTCTATGATGCATTAAATGCAGGAAATCATAGAATCTAACTGTTTGACAACAAAATGCACTTTTGGACTCTGTTAAGGCTGAAAAGTCTTTTCGGAGCATAAAAGTTGGAAATGCAACTTAAAGCAGTAAAACGTGATGACAGCATCAGGTACTCTTACAATATAGTACAACTTGAATGTCTGGTATTCTATGATGCATTAAATGCAGGAAATCATAGAATCTAAGTGTTTGACAACAAAATGCACTTTTGGACTCTGTTGAGGCTGAAAAGTCTTTTCGGAGCATAAAAGTTGGAAATGCAACTTAAAGCAATAAAACATGATGAGAGCATCAGGTACTCTTACAATATAGTACAACTTGAATGTCTGGTATTCTATGATGCATTAAATGCAGGAAATCATAGAATCTAACTGTTTGACAACAAAATGCACTTTTGGACTCTGTTAAGGCTGAAAAGTCTTTTCGGAGCATAAAAGTTGGAAATGCAACTTAAAGCAGTAAAATGTGATGAGAGCACCAGGTACTCTTTTATTATAATGAAACATGACTGTCTGGTTTTTTATGATGCATTAAATGCAGGAAATCATAGAATCTAAGTGTTTGACAACAAAATGCACTTTTGGACTCTGTTGAGGCTGAAAAGTCTTTTCGGAGCATAAAAGTTGGAAATGCAACTTAAAGCAGTAAAACGTGATGACAGCATCAGGTACTCTTACAATATAGTACAACTTGAATGTCTGGTATTCTATGATGCATTAAATGCAGGAAATCATAGAATCTAAGTGTTTGACAACAAAATGCACTTTTGGACTCTGTTGAGGCTGAAAAGTCTTTTCGGAGCATAAAAGTTGGAAATGCAACTTAAAGCAGTAAAACGTGATGAGAGCATCAGGTACTCTTACAATATAGTACAACTTGAATGTCTGGTATTCTATGATGCATTAAATGCAGGAAATCATAGAATCTAAGTGTTTGACAACAAAATGCACTTTTGGACTCTGTTAAGGCTGAAAAGTCTTTTCGGAGCATAAAAGTTGGAAATGCAACTTAAAGCAGTAAAACATGATGAGAGCATCAGGTACTCTTACAATATAGTACAACTTGAATGTCTGGTATTCTATGATGCATTAAATGCAGGAAATCATAGAATCTAAGTGTTTGACAACAAAATGCACTTTTGGACTCTGTTAAGGCTGAAAAGTCTTTTCGGAGCATAAAAGTTGGAAATGCAACTTAAAGCAGTAAAACGTGATGACAGCATCAGGTACTCTTACAATATAGTACAACTTGAATGTCTGGTATTCTATGATGCATTAAATGCAGGAAATCATAGAATCTAAGTGTTTGACAACAAAATGCACTTTTGGACTCTGTTGAGGCTGAAAAGTCTTTTCGGAGCATAAAAGTTGGAAATGCAACTTAAAGCAATAAAACATGATGAGAGCATCAGGTACTCTTACAATATAGTACAACTTGAATGTCTGGTATTCTATGATGCATTAAATGCAGGAAATCATAGAATCTAAGTGTTTGACAACAAAATGCACTTTTGGACTCTGTTAAGGCTGAAAAGTCTTTTCGGAGCATAAAAGTTGGAAATGCAACTTAAAGCAGTAAAACGTGATGAGAGCACCAGGTACTCTTTTATTATAATGAAACATGACTGTCTGGTTTTTTATGATGCATTAAATGCAGGAAATCATAGAATCTAAGTGTTCGACAACAAAATGCACTTTTGGACTCTGTTGAGGCTGAAAAGTCTTTTCGGAGCATAAAAGTTGGAAATGCAACTTAAAGCAGTAAAACGTGATGAGAGCATCAGGTACTCTAACAATATAGTACAACTTGAATTTCTGGTATTCTATGATGCATTAAATGCAGGAAATCATAGAATCTAAGTGTTTGACAACAAAATGCACTTTTGGACTCTGTTTTGGCTGAAAAGTCTTTTCGGAGCATAAAAGTTGGAAATGCAACTTAAAGCAGTAAAACGTGATGAGAGCACCAGGTACTCTTTTATTATAATGAAACATGACTGTCTGGTTTTTTATGATGCATTAAATGCAGGAAATCATAGAATCTAAGTGTTCGACAACAAAATGCACTTTTGGACTCTGTTGAGGCTGAAAAGTCTTTTCGGAGCATAAAAGTTGGAAATGCAACTTAAAGCAGTAAAACGTGATGAGAGCACCAGGTACTCTTTTATTATAATGAAACATGACTGTCTGGTTTTTTATGATGCATTAAATGCAGGAAATCATAGAATCTAAGTGTTCGACAACAAAATGCACTTTTGGACTCTGTTGAGGCTGAAAAGTCTTTTCGGAGCATAAAAGTTGGAAATGCAACTTAAAGCAATAAAACATGATGAGAGCATCAGGTACTCTTACAATATAGTACAACTTGAATGTCTGGTATTCTATGATGCATTAAATGCAGGAAATCATAGAATCTAACTGTTTGACAACAAAATGCACTTTTGGACTCTGTTAAGGCTGAAAAGTCTTTTCGGAGCATAAAAGTTGGAAATGCAACTTAAAGCAATAAAACATGATGAGAGCATCAGGTACTCTTACAATATAGTACAACTTGAATGTCTGGTAGTCTATGATGCATTAAATGCAGGAAATCATAGAATCTAACTGTTTGACAACAAAATGCACTTTTGGACTCTGTTAAGGCTGAAAAGTCTTTTCGGAGCATAAAAGTTGGAAATGCAACTTAAAGCAGTAAAACGTGATGAGAGCACCAGGTACTCTTTTATTATAATGAAACATGACTGTCTGGTTTTTTATGATGCATTAAATGCAGGAAATCATAGAATCTAAGTGTTCGACAACAAAATGCACTTTTGGACTCTGTTGAGGCTGAAAAGTCTTTTCGGAGCATAAAAGTTGGAAATGCAACTTAAAGCAGTAAAACGTGATGAGAGCATCAGGTACTCTTACAATATAGTACAACTTGAATGTCTGGTATTCTATGATGCATTAAATGCAGGAAATCATAGAATCTAAGTGTTTGACAACAAAATGCACTTTTGGACTCTGTTAAGGCTGAAAAGTCTTTTCGGAGCATAAAAGTTGGAAATGCAACTTAAAGCAGTAAAACGTGATGAGAGCATCAGGTACTCTTACAATATAGTACAACTTGAATGTCTGGTATTCTATGTTGCATTAAATGCAGGAAATCATAGAATCTAAGTGTTTGACAACAAAATGCACTTTTGGACTCTGTTAAGGCTGAAAAGTCTTTTCGGAGCATAAAAGTTGGAAATGCAACTTAAAGCAGTAAAACATGATGAGAGCATCAGGTACTCTTACAATATAGTACAACTTGAATGTCTGGTATTCTATGATGCATTAAATGCAGGAAATCATAGAATCTAACTGTTTGACAACAAAATGCACTTTTGGACTCTGTTAAGGCTGAAAAGTCTTTTCGGAGCATAAAAGTTGGAAATGCAACTTAAAGCAGTAAAACGTG
The DNA here is from genome assembly GCF_910589615.1 of Taurulus bubalis. Taxonomy (NCBI): domain Eukaryota; kingdom Metazoa; phylum Chordata; class Actinopteri; order Perciformes; family Cottidae; genus Taurulus; species Taurulus bubalis. The sequence continues at coordinate 2,184,417 of NC_136592.1, forward strand.
ATGAGAGCACCAGGTACTCTTTTATTATAATGAAACATGACTGTCTGGTTTTTTATGATGCATTAAATGCAGGAAATCATAGAATCTAAGTGTTTGACAACAAAATGCACTTTTGGACTCTGTTGAGGCTGAAAAGTCTTTTCGGAGCATAAAAGTTGGAAATGCAACTTAAAGCAATAAAACATGATGAGAGCATCAGGTACTCTTACAATATAGTACAACTTGAATGTCTGGTATTCTATGATGCATTAAATGCAGGAAATCATAGAATCTAAGTGTTTGACAACAAAATGCACTTTTGGACTCTGTTAAGGCTGAAAAGTCTTTTCGGAGCATAAAAGTTGGAAATGCAACTTAAAGCAGTAAAACGTGATGAGAGCACCAGGTACTCTTTTATTATAATGAAACATGACTGTCTGGTTTTTTATGATGCATTAAATGCAGGAAATCATAGAATCTAAGTGTTTGACAACAAAATGCACTTTTGGACTCTGTTGAGGCTGAAAAGTCTTTTCGGAGCATAAAAGTTGGAAATGCAACTTAAAGCAGTAAAACGTGATGAGAGCATCAGGTACTCTTACAATATAGTACAACTTGAATGTCTGGTATTCTATGATGCCTTAATTGCAGGAAATCATAGAATCTAAGTGATTGACAACAAAATGCACATTTGGACTCTGTTGGAGCTGAAACGTCTTTTCGGAGCATAAAAGATGGAAATGCAACTTAAAGCAGTAAAACTTGATGAGAGCATCGGGTACTCTTACAATATAGTACAACTTGAATGTATGGTATTCTATGATGCATTAAATGCAGGAAATCATAGAATCTAAGTGATTGACAACAAAATGCACTTTTGGACTCTGTTGAGGCTGAAACGTCTTTTCGGAGCATAAAAGATGGAAATGCAACTTAAAGCAGTAAAACGTGATGAGAGCATCAGGTACTCTTATATCATAATGAAACATGAATGTTTGGTATTCTATGATGCCTTAATTGCAGGAAATCATAGAATCTAAGTGATTGACAACAAAATGCACATTTGGACTCTGTTGGAGCTGAAACGTCTTTTCGGAGCATAAAAGATGGAAATGCAACTTAAAGCAGTAAAACTTGATGAGAGCATCGGGTACTCTTACAATATAGTACAACTTGAATGTATGGTATTCTATTATGCATTAAATGCAGGAAATCATAGAATCTAAGTGATTGACAACAAAATGCACTTTTGGACTCTGTTGAGGCTGAAACGTCTTTTCGGAGCATAAAAGATGGAAATGCAACTTAAAGCAGTAAAACGTGATGAGAGCATCGGGTACTCTTATATCATAATGAAACATGAATGTTTGGTATTCTATGATGCATTAATTGCAGGAAATCATAGAATCTAAGTGATTGACAACAAAATGCACATTTGGACTCTGTTGGAGCTGAAACGTCTTTTCGGAGCATAAAAGATGGAAATGCAACTTAAAGCAGTAAAACGTGATGAGAGCATCAGGTACTCTTACAATATAGTACAACTTGAATGTCTGGTATTCTATGATGCCTTAATTGCAGGAAATCATAGAATCTAAGTGATTGACAACAAAATGCACATTTGGACTCTGTTGGAGCTGAAACGTCTTTTCGGAGCATAAAAGATGGAAATGCAACTTAAAGCAGTAAAACGTGATGAGAGCATCAGGTACTCTTATATCATAATGAAACATGAATGTTTGGTATTCTATGATGCCTTAATTGCAGGAAATCATAGAATCTAAGTGATTGACAACAAAATGCACATTTGGACTCTGTTGGAGCTGAAACGTCTTTTCGGAGCATAAAAGATGGAAATGCAACTTAAAGCAGTAAAACGTGATGAGAGCATCAGGTACTCTTATATCATAATGAAACATGAATGTTTGGTATTCTATGATGCCTTAATTGCAGGAAATCATAGAATCTAAGTGATTGACAACAAAATGCACATTTGGACTCTGTTGGAGCTGAAACGTCTTTTCGGAGCATAAAAGATGGAAATGCAACTTAAAGCAGTAAAACTTGATGAGAGCATCGGGTACTCTTACAATATAGTACAACTTGAATGTATGGTATTCTATTATGCATTAAATGCAGGAAATCATAGAATCTAAGTGATTGACAACAAAATGCACTTTTGGACTCTGTTGAGGCTGAAACGTCTTTTCGGACCATAAAAGATGGAAATGCAACTTAAAGCAGTAAAACGTGATGAGAGCATCAGGTACTCTTACAATATAGTACAACTTGAATGTCTGGTATTCTATTATGCATTAAATGCAGGAAATCATAGAATCTAAGTGATTGACAACAAAATGCACTTTTGGACTCTGTTGAGGCTGAAACGTCTTTTCGGAGCATAAAAGATGGAAATGCAACTTAAAGCAGTAAAACGTGATGAGAGCATCGGGTACTCTTATATCATAATGAAACATGAATGTTTGGTATTCTATGATGCATTAATTGCAGGAAATCATAGAATCTAAGTGATTGACAACAAAATGCACATTTGGACTCTGTTGGAGCTGAAACGTCTTTTCGGAGCATAAAAGATGGAAATGCAACTTAAAGCAGTAAAACGTGATGAGAGCATCCGGTACTCTTACAATATAGTACAACTTGAATGTCTGGTATTCTATGATGCATTAAATGCAGGAAATCATAGAATCTAAGTGTTTGACAACAAAATGCACTTTTGGACTCTGTTGAGGCTGAAACGTCTTTTCGGACCATAAAAGATGGAAATGCAACTTAAAGCAGTAAAACGTGATGAGAGCATCAGGTACTCTTACAATATAGTACAACTTGAATGTCTGGTATTCTATTATGCATTAAATGCAGGAAATCATAGAATCTAAGTGATTGACAACAAAATGCACTTTTGGACTCTGTTGAGGCTGAAACGTCTTTTCGGACCATAAAAGATGGAAATGCAACTTAAAGCAGTAAAACTTGATGAGAGCATCGGGTACTCTTACAATATAGTACAACTTGAATGTCTGGTATTGTATTATGCATTAAATGCAGGAAATCATAGAATCTAAGTGTTTGACAACAAAATGCACTTTTGGACTCTGTTAAGGCTGAAAAGTCTTTTCGGAGCATAAAAGTTGGAAATGCAACTTAAAGCAGTAAAACGTGATGACAGCATCAGGTACTCTTACAATATAGTACAACTTGAATGTCTGGTATTCTATGATGCATTAAATGCAGGAAATCATAGAATCTAACTGTTTGACAACAAAATGCACTTTTGGACTCTGTTAAGGCTGAAAAGTCTTTTCGGAGCATAAAAGTTGGAAATGCAACTTAAAGCAATAAAACATGATGAGAGCATCAGGTACTCTTACAATATAGTACAACTTGAATGTCTGGTATTCTATGATGCATTAAATGCAGGAAATCATAGAATCTAACTGTTTGACAACAAAATGCACTTTTGGACTCTGTTAAGGCTGAAAAGTCTTTTCGGAGCATAAAAGTTGGAAATGCAACTTAAAGCAGTAAAACGTGATGACAGCATCAAGGTACTCTTACAATATAGTACAACTTGAATGTCTGGTATTCTATGATGCATTAAATGCAGGAAATCATAGAATCTAAGTGATTGACAACAAAATGCACATTTGGACTCTGTTGGAGCTGAAACGTCTTTTCGGAGCATAAAAGATGGAAATGCAACTTAAAGCAGTAAAACTTGATGAGAGCATCGGGTACTCTTACAATATAGTACAACTTGAATGTATGGTATTCTATTATGCATTAAATGCAGGAAATCATAGAATCTAAGTGATTGACAACAAAATGCACTTTTGGACTCTGTTGAGGCTGAAACGTCTTTTCGGACCATAAAAGATGGAAATGCAACTTAAAGCAGTAAAACGTGATGAGAGCATCGGGTACTCTTATATCATAATGAAACATGAATGTTTGGTATTCTATGATGCATTAATTGCAGGAAATCATAGAATCTAAGTGTTTGACAACAAAATGCACTTTTGGACTCTGTTAAGGCTGAAAAGTCTTTTCGGAGCATAAAAGTTGGAAATGCAACTTAAAGCAGTAAAACGTGATGACAGCATCAGGTACTCTTACAATATAGTACAACTTGAATGTCTGGTATTCTATGATGCATTAAATGCAGGAAATCATAGAATCTAAGTGTTTGACAACAAAATGCACTTTTGGACTCTGTTGAGGCTGAAAAGTCTTTTCGGAGCATAAAAGTTGGAAATGCAACTTAAAGCAATAAAACATGATGAGAGCATCAGGTACTCTTACAATATAGTACAACTTGAATGTCTGGTATTCTATGATGCATTAAATGCAGGAAATCATAGAATCTAACTGTTTGACAACAAAATGCACTTTTGGACTCTGTTAAGGCTGAAAAGTCTTTTCGGAGCATAAAAGTTGGAAATGCAACTTAAAGCAGTAAAACGTGATGAGAGCACCAGGTACTCTTTTATTATAATGAAAGATGACTGTCTGGTTTTTTTATGATGCATTAAATGCAGGAAATCATAGAATCTAAGTGTTTGACAACAAAATGCACTTTTGGACTCTGTTGAGGCTGAAAAGTCTTTTCGGAGCATAAAAGTTGGAAATGCAACTTAAAGCAATAAAACATGATGAGAGCATCAGGTACTCTTACAATATAGTACAACTTGAATGTCTGGTATTCTATGATGCATTAAATGCAGGAAATCATAGAATCTAACTGTTTGACAACAAAATGCACTTTTGGACTCTGTTTAGGCTGAAAAGTCTTTTCGGAGCATAAAAGTTGGAAATGCAACTTAAAGCAGTAAAACGTGATGAGAGCACCAGGTACTCTTTTATTATAATGAAACATGACTGTCTGGTTTTTTATGATGCATTAAATGCAGGAAATCATAGAATCTAAGTGTTCGACAACAAAATGCACTTTTGGACTCTGTTGAGGCTGAAAAGTCTTTTCGGAGCATAAAAGTTGGAAATAATATTAAAGCAGTAAAACGTGATGACAGCACCAGGTACTCTTTTATTATAATGAAACATGACTGTCTGGTTTTTTATGATGCATTAAATGCAGGAAATCATAGAATCTAAGTGTTCGACAACAAAATGCACTTTTGGACTCTGTTGAGGCTGAAAAGTCTTTTCGGAGCATAAAAGTTGGAAATGCAACTTAAAGCAGTAAAACGTGATGAGAGCATCAGGTACTCTAACAATATAGTACAACTTGAATTTCTGGTATTCTATAATGCATCAAATGCAGGAAATCATAGAATCTAAGTGTTTGACAACAAAATGCACTTTTGGACTCTGTTTAGGCTGAAAAGTCTTTTCGGAGCATAAAAGTTGGAAATGCAACTTAAAGCAGTAAAACGTGATGAGAGCACCAGGTACTCTTTTATTATAATGAAACATGACTGTCTGGTTTTTTATGATGCATTAAATGCAGGAAATCATAGAATCTAAGTGTTCGACAACAAAATGCACTTTTGGACTCTGTTGAGGCTGAAAAGTCTTTTCGGAGCATAAAAGTTGGAAATGCAACTTAAAGCAGTAAAACGTGATGAGAGCATCAGGTACTCTTACAATATAGCACAACTTGAATGTCTGGTATTCTATGATGCATTAAATGCAGGAAATCATAGAATCTAAGTGTTTGACAACAAAATGCACTTTTGGACTCTGTTAAGGCTGAAAAGTCTTTTCGGAGCATAAAAGTTGGAAATGCAACTTAAAGCAGTAAAACGTGATGAGAGCATCAGGTACTCTTACAATATAGTACAACTTGAATGTCTGGTATTCTATGTTGCATTAAATGCAGGAAATCATAGAATCTAAGTGTTTGACAACAAAATGCACTTTTGGACTCTGTTAAGGCTGAAAAGTCTTTTCGGAGCATAAAAGTTGGAAATGCAACTTAAAGCAGTAAAACGTGATGACAGCATCAGGTACTCTTACAATATAGTACAACTTGAATGTCTGGTATTCTATGATGCATTAAATGCAGGAAATCATAGAATCTAAGTGTTTGACAACAAAATGCACTTTTGGACTCTGTTGAGGCTGAAAAGTCTTTTCGGAGCATAAAAGTTGGAAATGCAACTTAAAGCAGTAAAACATGATGAGAGCATCAGGTACTCTTACAATATAGTACAACTTGAATGTCTGGTATTCTATGATGCATTAAATGCAGGAAATCATAGAATCTAAGTGTTTGACAACAAAATGCACTTTTGGACTCTGTTGAGGCTGAAAAGTCTTTTCGGAGCATAAAAGTTGGAAATGCAACTTAAAGCAATAAAACATGATGAGAGCATCAGGTACTCTTACAATATAGTACAACTTGAATGTCTGGTATTCTATGATGCATTAAATGCAGGAAATCATAGAATCTAAGTGTTTGACAACAAAATGCACTTTTGGACTCTGTTGAGGCTGAAAAGTCTTTTCGGAGCATAAAAGTTGGAAATGCAACTTAAAGCAATAAAACATGATGAGAGCATCAGGTACTCTTACAATATAGTACAACTTGAATGTCTGGTATTCTATGATGCATTAAATGCAGGAAATCATAGAATCTAACTGTTTGACAACAAAATGCACTTTTGGACTCTGTTGCGGCTGAAAAGTCTTTTCGGAGCATAAAAGTTGGAAATGCAACTTAAAGCAGTAAAACGTGATGAGAGCACCAGGTACTCTTTTATTATAATGAAACATGACTGTCTGGTTTTTTATGATGCATTAAATGCAGGAAATCATAGAATCTAAGTGTTCGACAACAAAATGCACTTTTGGACTCTGTTTAGGCTGAAAAGTCTTTTCGGAGCATAAAAGTTGGAAATGCAACTTAAAGCAGTAAAACGTGATGACAGCATCAGGTACTCTTACAATATAGTACAACTTGAATGTCTGGTATTCTATGATGCATTAAATGCAGGAAATCATAGAATCTAAGTGTTTGACAACAAAATGCACTTTTGGACTCTGTTGAGGCTGAAAAGCCTTTTCGGAGCATAAAAGTTGGAAATGCAACTTAAAGCAGTAAAACATGATGAGAGCATCAGGTACTCTTACAATATAGTACAACTTGAATGTCTGGTATTCTATGATGCATTAAATGCAGGAAATCATAGAATCTAAGTGTTTGACAACAAAATGCACTTTTGGACTCTGTTTAGGCTGAAAAGTCTTTTCGGAGCATAAAAGTTGGAAATGCAACTTAAAGCAGTAAAACGTGATGAGAGCACCAGGTACTCTTTTATTATAATGAAACATGACTGTCTGGTTTTTTATGATGCATTAAATGCAGGAAATCATAGAATCTAAGTGTTCGACAACAAAATGCACTTTTGGACTCTGTTTAGGCTGAAAAGTCTTTTCGGAGCATAAAAGTTGGAAATGCTACTTAAAGCAGTAAAACGTGATGAGAGCACCAGGTACTCTTTTATTATAATGAAACATGACTGTCTGGTTTTTTATGATGCATTAAATGCAGGAAATCATAGAATCTAAGTGTTCGACAACAAAATGCACTTTTGGACTCTGTTGAGGCTGAAAAGTCTTTTCGGAGCATAAAAGTTGGAAATGCAACTTAAAGCAGTAAAACGTGATGACAGCATCAGGTACTCTTACAATATAGTACAACTTGAATGTCTGGTATTCTATGATGCATTGAATGCAGGAAATCATAGAATCTAAGTGTTTGACAACAAAATGCACTTTTGGACTCTGTTAAGGCTGAAAAGTCTTTTCGGAGCATAAAAGTTGGAAATGTAACTTAAAGCAGTAAAACGTGATGACAGCATCAGGTACTCTTACAATATAGTACAACTTGAATGTCTGGTATTCTATGATGCATTAAATGCAGGAAATCATAGAATCTAAGTGTTTGACAACAAAATGCACTTTTGGACTCTGTTTAGGCTGAAAAGTCTTTTCGGAGCATAAAAGTTGGAAATGCAACTTAAAGCAGTAAAACGTGATGAGAGCACCAGGTACTCTTTTATTATAATGAAACATGACTGTCTGGTTTTTTATGATGCATTAAATGCAGGAAATCATAGAATCTAAGTGTTCGACAACAAAATGCACTTTTGGACTCTGTTGAGGCTGAAAAGTCTTTTCGGAGCATAAAAGTTGGAAATGCAACCTAAAGCAGTAAAACGTGATGAGAGCATCAGGTACTCTTACAATTTAGTACAACTTGAATGTCTGGTCTTCTATGATGCATTAAATGCAGGAAATCATAGAATCTAAGTGTTCGACAACAAAATGCACTTTTGGACTCTGTTGAGGCTGAAAAGTCTTTTCGGAGCATAAAAGTTGGAAATGCAACTTAAAGCAGTAAAACGTGATGAGAGCATCAGGTACTCTTACAATATAGTACAACTTGAATGTCTGGTATTCTATGATGCATTAAATGCAGGAAATCATAGAATCTAAGTGTTTGACAACAAAATGCACTTTTGGACTCTGTTAAGGCTGAAAAGTCTTTTCGGAGCATAAAAGTTGGAAATGCAACTTAAAGCAGTAAAACATGATGAGAGCATCAGGTACTCTTACAATATAGTACAACTTGAATGTCTGGTATTCTATGATGCATTGAATGCAGGAAATCATAGAATCTAAGTGTTTGACAACAAAATGCACTTTTGGACTCTGTTAAGGCTGAAAAGTCTTTTCGGAGCATAACAGTTGGAAATGCAACTTAAAGCAGTAAAACGTGATGACAGCATCAGGTACTCTTACAATATAGTACAACTTGAATGTCTGGTATTCTATGATGCATTAAATGCAGGAAATCATAGAATCTAAGTGTTTGACAACAAAATGCACTTTTGGACTCTGTTTAGGCTGAAAAGTCTTTTCGGAGCATAAAAGTTGGAAATGCAACTTAAAGCAGTAAAACGTGATGAGAGCACCAGGTACTCTTTTATTATAATGAAACATGACTGTCTGGTTTTTTATGATGCCTTAATTGCAGGAAATCATAGAATCTAAGTGATTGACAACAAAATGCACATTTGGACTCTGTTGGAGCTGAAACGTCTTTTCGGAGCATAAAAGATGGAAATGCAACTTAAAGCAGTAAAACTTGATGAGAGCATCGGGTACTCTTACAATATAGTACAACTTGAATGTATGGTATTCTATGATGCATTAAATGCAGGAAATCATAGAATCTAAGTGATTGACAACAAAATGCACTTTTGGACTCTGTTGAGGCTGAAACGTCTTTTCGGAGCATAAAAGATGGAAATGCAACTTAAAGCAGTAAAACGTGATGAGAGCATCGGGTACTCTTATATCATAATGAAACATGAATGTTTGGTATTCTATGATGCATTAATTGCAGGAAATCATAGAATCTAAGTGATTGACAACAAAATGCACTTTTGGACTCTGTTGAGGCTGAAACGTCTTTTCGGAGCATAAAAGATGGAAATGCAATTTAAACCAGTAAAACGTGATGAAAGCATCAGGTACTCTTACAATATAGTACAACTTGAATGTCTGGTATTCTATTATGCATTAAATGCAGGAAATCATAGAATCTAAGTGATTGACAACAAAATGCACTTTTGGACTCTGTTGAGGCTGAAACGTCTTTTCGGAGCATAAAAGATGGAAATGCAACTTAAAGCAGTAAAACGTGATGAGAGCATCAGATACTCTTATATCATAATGAAACATGAATGTTTGGTATTCTATGATGCCTTAAATGCAGGAAATCATAGAATCTAAGTGATTGACAACAAAATGCACATTTGGACTCTGTTGGAGCTGAAACGTCTTTTCGGACCATAAGAGATGGAAATGCAACTTAAAGCAGTAAAACTTGATGAGAGCATCGGGTACTCTTACAATATATATTACAACTTGAATGTCTGGTATTCTATTATGCATTAAATGCAGGAAATCATAGAATCTAAGTGATTGACAACAAAATGCACATTTGGACTCTGTTGGAGCTGAAACGTCTTTTCGGACCATAAGAGATGGAAATGCAACTTAAAGCAGTAAAACGTGATGAGAGCATCGGGTACTCTTATATCATAATGAAACATGAATGTTTGGTATTCTATGATGCATTAATTGCAGGAAATCATAGAATCTAAGTGATTGACAACAAAATGCACTTTTGGACTCTGTTGAGTCTGAAACGTCTTTTCGGAGCATAAAAGATGGAAATGCAACTTAAAGCAGTAAAACGTGATGAGAGCATCAGATACTCTTATGTCATAATGAAACATGAATGTTTGGTATTCTATGATGCCTTAAATGCAGGAAATCATAGAATCTAAGTGATTGACAACAAAATGCACATTTGGACTCTGTTGGAGCTGAAACGTCTTTTCGGACCATAAGAGATGGAAATGCAACTTAAAGCAGTAAAACTTGATGAGAGCATCGGGTACTCTTACAATATAGTACAACTTGAATGTCTGGTATTCTATTATGCATTAAATGCAGGAAATCATAGAATCTAAGTGATTGACAACAAAATGCACTTTTGGACTCTGTTGAGGCTGAAACGTCTTTTCGGAATATAAAAGATGGAAATGCAACTTAAAGCAGTAAAACGTGATGAGAGCATCGGGTACTCTTATATCATAATGAAACATGAATGTTTGGTATTCTATGATGCATTAATTGCAGGAAATCATAGAATCTAAGTGATTGACAACAAAATGCACTTTTGGACTCTGTTGAGTCTGAAACGTCTTTTCGGAGCATAAAAGATGGAAATGCAACTTAAAGCAGTAAAACGTGATGAGAGCATCAGATACTCTTATATCATAATGAAACATGAATGTTTGGTATTCTATGATGCCTTAAATGCAGGAAATCATAGAATCTAAGTGATTGACAACAAAATGCACTTTTGGACTCTGCTGAGGCTGAAACGTCTTTTCGGAGCATAAAAGATGGAAATGCAACTTAAAGCAGTAAAACGTGATGAGAGCATCGGGTACTCTTATAATATAGTACAACTTGAATGTCTGGTATTCTATTATGCATTAAATGCAGGAAATCATAGAATCTAAGTGATTGACAACAAAATGCACTTTTGGACTCTGTTGAGGCTGAAACGTCTTTTCGGAATATAAAAGATGGAAATGCAACTTAAAGCAGTAAAACGTGATGAGAGCATCGGGTACTCTTATATCATAATGAAACATGAATGTTTGGTATTCTATGATGCATTAATTGCAGGAAATCATAGAATCTAAGTGATTGACAACAAAATGCACTTTTGGACTCTGTTGAGTCTGAAACGTCTTTTCGGAGCATAAAAGATGGAAATGCAACTTAAAGCAGTAAAACGTGATGAGAGCATCAGATACTCTTATATCATAATGAAACTTGAATTTCTGGTATTCTATGATGCATTAAATGCAGGAAATCATAGAATCTAAGTGTTTGACAACAAAATGCACTTTTGGACTCTGTTAAGGCTGAAAAGTCTTTTCGGAGCATAAAAAGTTAGAAATGCAACTTAAAGCAGTAAAACGTGATGAGAGCATCAGGTACTCTAACAATATAGTACAACTTGAATGTCTGGTATTCTATGATGCATTAAATGCAGGAAATCATAGAATCTAACTGTTTGACAACAAAATGCACTTTTGGACTCTGTTAAGGCTGAAAAGTCTTTTCGGAGCATAAAAGTTGGAAATGCAACTTAAAGCAGTAAAACGTGATGACAGCATCAGGTACTCTTACAATATAGTACAACTTGAATGTCTGGTATTCTATGATGCATTAAATGCAGGAAATCATAGAATCTAAGTGTTTGACAACAAAATGCACTTTTGGACTCTGTTGAGGCTGAAAAGTCTTTTCGGAGCATAAAAGTTGGAAATGCAACTTAAAGCAGTAAAACGTGATGAGAGCATCAGGTACTCTTACAATATAGTACAACTTGAATGTCTGGTATTCTATGATGCATTAAATGCAGGAAATCATAGAATCTAAGTGTTTGACAACAAAATGCACTTTTGGACTCTGTTAAGGCTGAAAAGTCTTTTCGGAGCATAAAAGTTGGAAATGCAACTTAAAGCAGTAAAACGTGATGACAGCATCAGGTACTCTTACAATATAGTACAACTTGAATGTCTGGTATTCTATGATGCATTAAATGCAGGAAATCATAGAATCTAACTGTTTGACAACAAAATGCACTTTTGGACTCTGTTGAGGCTGAAAAGTCTTTTCGGAGCATAAAAGTTGGAAATGCAACTTAAAGCAATAAAACATGATGAGAGCATCAGGTACTCTTACAATATAGTACAACTTGAATGTCTGGTATTCTATGATGCATTAAATGCAGGAAATCATAGAATCTAAGTGTTTGACAACAAAATGCACTTTTGGACTCTGTTGAGGCTGAAAAGTCTTTTCGGAGCATAAAAGTTGGAAATGCAACTTAAAGCAGTAAAACATGATGAGAGCATCAGGTACTCTTACAATATAGTACAACTTGAATGTCTGGTATTCTATGATGCATTAAATGCAGGGAATCATAGAATCTAACTGTTTGACAACAAAATGCACTTTTGGACTCTGTTAAGGCTGAAAAGTCTTTTCGGAGCATAAAAGTTGGAAATGCAACTTAAAGCAGTAAAACGTGATGAGAGCACCAGGTACTCTTTTATTATAATGAAACATGACTGTCTGGTTTTTTATGATGCATTAAATGCAGGAAATCATAGAATCTAAGTGTTTGACAACAAAATGCACTTTTGGACTCTGTTGAGGCTGAAAAGTCTTTTCGGAGCATAAAAGTTGGAAATGCAACTTAAAGCAATAAAACATGATGAGAGCATCAGGTACTCTTACAATATAGTACAACTTGAATGTCTGGTATTCTATGATGCATTAAATGCAGGAAATCATAGAATCTAAGTGTTTGACAACAAAATGCACTTTTGGACTCTGTTAAGGCTGAAAAGTCTTTTCGGAGCATAAAAGTTGGAAATGCAACTTAAAGCAGTAAAACGTGATGAGAGCACCAGGTACTCTTTTATTATAATGAAACATGACTGTCTGGTTTTTTATGATGCATTAAATGCAGGAAATCATAGAATCTAAGTGTTTGACAACAAAATGCACTTTTGGACTCTGTTGAGGCTGAAAAGTCTTTTCGGAGCATAAAAGTTGGAAATGCAACTTAAAGCAGTAAAACGTGATGAGAGCATCAGGTACTCTTACAATATAGTACAACTTGAATGTCTGGTATTCTATGATGCCTTAATTGCAGGAAATCATAGAATCTAAGTGATTGACAACAAAATGCACATTTGGACTCTGTTGGAGCTGAAACGTCTTTTCGGAGCATAAAAGATGGAAATGCAACTTAAAGCAGTAAAACTTGATGAGAGCATCGGGTACTCTTACAATATAGTACAACTTGAATGTATGGTATTCTATTATGCATTAAATGCAGGAAATCATAGAATCTAAGTGATTGACAACAAAATGCACTTTTGGACTCTGTTGAGGCTGAAACGTCTTTTCGGACCATAAAAGATGGAAATGCAACTTAAAGCAGTAAAACTTGATGAGAGCATCGGGTACTCTTACAATATAGTACAACTTGAATGTATGGTATTCTATTATGCATTAAATGCAGGAAATCATAGAATCTAAGTGATTGACAACAAAATGCACTTTTGGACTCTGTTGAGGCTGAAACGTCTTTTCGGAGCATAAAAGATGGAAATGCAACTTAAAGCAGTAAAACGTGATGAGAGCATCGGGTACTCTTATATCATAATGAAACATGAATGTTTGGTATTCTATGATGCATTAATTGCAGGAAATCATAGAATCTAAGTGATTGACAACAAAATGCACATTTGGACTCTGTTGGAGCTGAAACGTCTTTTCGGAGCATAAAAGATGGAAATGCAACTTAAAGCAGTAAAACGTGATGAGAGCATCAGGTACTCTTATATCATAATGAAACATGAATGTTTGGTATTCTATGATGCCTTAATTGCAGGAAATCATAGAATCTAAGTGATTGACAACAAAATGCACATTTGGACTCTGTTGGAGCTGAAACGTCTTTTCGGAGCATAAAAGATGGAAATGCAACTTAAAGCAGTAAAACGTGATGAGAGCATCAGGTACTCTTATATCATAATGAATCATGAATGTTTGGTATTCTATGATGCCTTAATTGCAGGAAATCATAGAATCTAAGTGATTGACAACAAAATGCACATTTGGACTCTGTTGGAGCTGAAACGTCTTTTCGGAGCATAAAAGATGGAAATGCAACTTAAAGCAGTAAAACTTGATGAGAGCATCGGGTACTCTTACAATATAGTACAACTTGAATGTATGGTATTCTATTATGCATTAAATGCAGGAAATCATAGAATCTAAGTGATTGACAACAAAAAGCACTTTTGGACTCTGTTGAGGCTGAAACGTCTTTTCGGACCATAAAAGATGGAAATGCAACTTAAAGCAGTAAAACGTGATGAGAGCATCAGGTACTCTTACAATATAGTACAACTTGAATGTCTGGTATTCTATTATGCATTAAATGCAGGAAATCATAGAATCTAAGTGATTGACAACAAAATGCACTTTTGGACTCTGTTGAGGCTGAAACGTCTTTTCGGAGCATAAAAGATGGAAATGCAACTTAAAGCAGTAAAACGTGATGAGAGCATCCGGTACTCTTACAATATAGTACAACTTGAATGTCTGGTATTCTATTATGCATTAAATGCAGGAAATCATAGAATCTAAGTGATTGACAACAAAATGCACTTTTGGACTCTGTTGAGGCTGAAACGTCTTTTCGGACCATAAAAGATGGAAATGCAACTTAAAGCAGTAAAACTTGATGAGAGCATCGGGTACTCTTACAATATAGTACAACTTGAATGTCTGGTATTGTATTATGCATTAAATGCAGGAAATCATAGAATCTAAGTGTTTGACAACAAAATGCACTTTTGGACTCTGTTAAGGCTGAAAAGTCTTTTCGGAGCATAAAAGTTGGAAATGCAACTTAAAGCAGTAAAACGTGATGACAGCATCAGGTACTCTTACAATATAGTACAACTTGAATGTCTGGTATTCTATGATGCATTAAATGCAGGAAATCATAGAATCTAACTGTTTGACAACAAAATGCACTTTTGGACTCTGTTAAGGCTGAAAAGTCTTTTCGGAGCATAAAAGTTGGAAATGCAACTTAAAGCAGTAAAACGTGATGACAGCATCAAGGTACTCTTACAATATAGTACAACTTGAATGTCTGGTATTCTATGATGCATTAAATGCAGGAAATCATAGAATCTAAGTGTTTGACAACAAAATGCACTTTTGGACTCTGTTGAGGCTGAAACGTCTTTTCGGAGCATAAAAGATGGAAATGCAACTTAAAGCAGTAAAACTTGATGAGAGCATCGGGTACTCTTACAATATAGTACAACTTGAATGTATGGTATTCTATTATGCATTAAATGCAGGAAATCATAGAATCTAAGTGATTGACAACAAAATGCACTTTTGGACTCTGTTGAGGCTGAAACGTCTTTTCGGACCATAAAAGATGGAAATGCAACTTAAAGCAGTAAAACGTGATGAGAGCATCAGGTACTCTTACAATATAGTACAACTTGAATGTCTGGTATTCTATTATGCATTAAATGCAGGAAATCATAGAATCTAAGTGATTGACAACAAAATGCACTTTTGGACTCTGTTGAGGCTGAAACGTCTTTTCGGAGCATAAAAGATGGAAATGCAACTTAAAGCAGTAAAACGTGATGAGAGCATCGGGTACTCTTATATCATAATGAAACATGAATGTTTGGTATTCTATGATGCATTAATTGCAGGAAATCATAGAATCTAAGTGTTTGACAACAAAATGCACTTTTGGACTCTGTTAAGGCTGAAAAGTCTTTTCGGAGCATAAAAGTTGGAAATGCAACTTAAAGCAGTAAAACGTGATGACAGCATCAGGTACTCTTACAATATAGTACAACTTGAATGTCTGGTATTCTATGATGCATTAAATGCAGGAAATCATAGAATCTAAGTGTTTGACAACAAAATGCACTTTTGGACTCTGTTGAGGCTGAAAAGTCTTTTCGGAGCATAAAAGTTGGAAATGCAACTTAAAGCAATAAAACATGATGAGAGCATCAGGTACTCTTACAATATAGTACAACTTGAATGTCTGGTATTCTATGATGCATTAAATGCAGGAAATCATAGAATCTAACTGTTTGACAACAAAATGCACTTTTGGACTCTGTTAAGGCTGAAAAGTCTTTTCGGAGCATAAAAGTTGGAAATGCAATTTAACGCAGTAAAACGTGATGAGAGCATCAGGTACTCTAACAATATAGTACAACTTGAATGTCTGGTATTCTATGATGCATTAAATGCAGGAAATCATAGAATCTAACTGTTTGACAACAAAATGCACTTTTGGACTCTGTTGGAGCTGAAACGTCTTTTCGGAGCATAAAAGATGGAAATGCAACTTAAAGCAGTAAAACTTGATGAGAGCATCGGGTACTCTTACAATATAGTACAACTTGAATGTATGGTATTCTATGATGCATTAAATGCAGGAAATCATAGAATCTAAGTGATTGACAACAAAATGCACTTTTGGACTCTGTTGAGGCTGAAACGTCTTTTCGGAGCATAAAAGATGGAAATGCAACTTAAAGCAGTAAAACGTGATGAGAGCATCAGGTACTCTTATATCATAATGAAACATGAATGTTTGGTATTCTATGATGCCTTAATTGCAGGAAATCATAGAATCTAACTGTTTGACAACAAAATGCACTTTTGGACTCTGTTAAGGCTGAAAAGTCTTTTCGGAGCATAAAAGTTGGAAATGCAACTTAAAGCAGTAAAACGTGATGACAGCATCAGGTACTCTTACAATATAGTACAACTTGAATGTCTGGTATTCTATGATGCATTAAATGCAGGAAATCATAGAATCTAAGTGTTTGACAACAAAATGCACTTTTGGACTCTGTTGAGGCTGAAAAGTCTTTTCGGAGCATAAAAGTTGGAAATGCAACTTAAAGCAATAAAACATGATGAGAGCATCAGGTACTCTTACAATATAGTACAACTTGAATGTCTGGTATTCTATGATGCATTAAATGCAGGAAATCATAGAATCTATCTGTTTGACAACAAAATGCACTTTTGGACTCTGTTAAGGCTGAAAAGTCTTTTCGGAGCATAAAAGTTGGAAATGCAACTTAAAGCAGTAAAACGTGATGAGAGCACCAGGTACTCTTTTATTATAATGAAACATGACTGTCTGGTTTTTTATGATGCATTAAATGCAGGAAATCATAGAATCTAAGTGTTCGACAACAAAATGCACTTTTGGACTCTGTTGAGGCTGAAAAGTCTTTTCGGAGCATAAAAGTTGGAAATGCAACTTAAAGCAGAAAAACGTGATGAGAGCATCAGGTACTCTTACAATATAGTACAACTTGAATGTCTGGTATTCTATGATGCATTAAATGCAGGAAATCATAGAATCTAAGTGTTTGACAACAAAATGCACTTTTGGACTCTGTTAAGGCTGAAAAGTCTTTTCGGAGCATAAAAGTTGGAAATGCAACTTAAAGCAGTAAAACGTGATGAGAGCATCGGGTACTCTTACAATATAGTACAACTTGAATGTCTGGTATTGTATTATGCATTAAATGCAGGAAATCATAGAATCTAAGTGTTTGACAACAAAATGCACTTTTGGACTCTGTTGAGGCTGAAAAGTCTTTTCGGAGCATAAAAGTTGGAAATGCAACTTAAAGCAGTAAAACATGATGAGAGCATCAGGTACTCTTACAATATAGTACAACTTGAATGTCTGGTATTCTATGTTGCATTAAATGCAGGAAATCATAGAATCTAAGTGTTTGACAACAAAATGCACTTTTGGACTCTGTTAAGGCTGAAAAGTCTTTTCGGAGCATAAAAGTTGGAAATGCAACTTAAAGCAGTAAAACGTGATGACAGCATCAGGTACTCTTACAATATAGTACAACTTGAATGGCTGGTATTCTATGATGCATTAAATGCAGGAAATCATAGAATCTAAGTGTTTGACAACAAAATGCACTTTTGGACTCTGTTGAGGCTGAAAAGTCTTTTCGGAGCATAAAAGTTGGAAATGCAACTTAAAGCAGTAAAACATGATGAGAGCATCAGGTACTCTTACAATATAGTACAACTTGAATGTCTGGTATTCTATGATGCATTAAATGCAGGAAATCATAGAATCTAAGTGTTTGACAACAAAATGCACTTTTGGACTCTGTTAAGGCTGAAAAGTCTTTTTGGAGCATAAAAGTTGGAAATGCAACTTAAAGCAGTAAAACGTGATGACAGCATCAGGTACTCTTACAATATAGTACAACTTGAATGTCTGGTATTCTATGATGCATTAAATGCAGGAAATCATAGAATCTAAGTGTTTGACAACAAAATGCACTTTTGGACTCTGTTGAGGCTGAAAAGTCTTTTCGGAGCATAAAAGTTGGAAATGCAACTTAAAGCAATAAAACATGATGAGAGCATCAGGTACTCTTACAATATAGTACAACTTGAATGTCTGGTATTCTATGATGCATTAAATGCAGGAAATCATAGAATCTAAGTGTTTGACAACAAAATGCACTTTTGGACTCTGTTGAGGCTGAAAAGTCTTTTCGGAGCATAAAAGTTGGAAATGCAACTTAAAGCAGTAAAACGTGATGACAGCATCAGGTACTCTTACAATATAGTACAACTTGAATGTCTGGTATTCTATGATGCATTAAATGCAGGAAATCATAGAATCTAACTGTTTGACAACAAAATGCACTTTTGGACTCTGTTAAGGCTGAAAAGTCTTTTCGGAGCATAAAAGTTGGAAATGCAACTTAAAGCAGTAAAACGTGATGAGAGCATCAGGTACTCTTACAATATAGTACAACTTGAATGTCTGGTATTCTATGTTGCATTAAATGCAGGAAATCATAGAATCTAAGTGTTTGACAACAAAATGCACTTTTGGACTCTGTTAAGGCTGAAAAGTCTTTTCGGAGCATAAAAGTTGGAAATGCAACTTAAAGCAGTAAAACGTGATGACAGCATCAGGTACTCTTACAATATAGTACAACTTGAATGTCTGGTATTCTATGATGCATTAAATGCAGGAAATCATAGAATCTAAGTGTTTGACAACAAAATGCACTTTTGGACTCTGTTAAGGCTGAAAAGTCTTTTCGGAGCATAAAAGTTGGAAATGCAACTTAAAGCAGTAAAACGTGATGACAGCATCAGGTACTCTTACAATATAGTACAACTTGAATGTCTGGTATTCTATTATGCATTAAATGCAGGAAATCATAGAATCTAAGTGATTGACAACAAAATGCACTTTTGGACTCTGTTGAGGCTGAAACGTCTTTTCGGACCATAAAAGATGGAAATGCAACTTAAAGCAGTAAAACTTGATGAGAGCATCGGGTACTCTTACAATATAGTACAACTTGAATGTCTGGTATTGTATTATGCATTAAATGCAGGAAATCATAGAATCTAAGTGTTTGACAACAAAATGCACTTTTGGACTCTGTTGAGGCTGAAAAGTCTTTTCGGAGCATAAAAGTTGGAAATGCAACTTAAAGCAGTAAAACATGATGAGAGCATCAGGTACTCTTACAATATAGTACAACTTGAATGTCTGGTATTCTATGATGCATTAAATGCAGGAAATCATAGAATCTAACTGTTTGACAACAAAATGCACTTTTGGACTCTGTTAAGGCTGAAAAGTCTTTTCGGAGCATAAAAGTTGGAAATGCAACTTAAAGCAGTAAAACGTGATGACAGCATCAGGTACTCTTACAATATAGTACAACTTGAATGTCTGGTATTCTATGATGCATTAAATGCAGGAAATCATAGAATCTAACTGTTTGACAACAAAATGCACTTTTGGACTCTGTTGAGGCTGAAAAGTCTTTTCGGAGCATAAAAGTTGGAAATGCAACTTAAAGCAATAAAACATGATGAGAGCATCAGGTACTCTTACAATATAGTACAACTTGAATGTCTGGTATTCTATGATGCATTAAATGCAGGAAATCATAGAATCTAACTGTTTGACAACAAAATGCACTTTTGGACTCTGTTAAGGCTGAAAAGTCTTTTCGGAGCATAAAAGTTGGAAATGCAACTTAAAGCAGTAAAACGTGATGAGAGCACCAGGTACTCTTTTATTATAATGAAACATGACTGTCTGGTTTTTTATGATGCATTAAATGCAGGAAATCATAGAATCTAAGTGTTCGACAACAAAATGCACTTTTGGACTCTGTTGAGGCTGAAAAGTCTTTTCGGAGCATAAAAGTTGGAAATGCAACTTAAAGCAGTAAAACATGATGAGAGCATCAGGTACTCTTACAATATAGTACAACTTGAATGTCTGGTATTCTATGATGCATTAAATGCAGGAAATCATAGAATCTAAGTGTTTGACAACAAAATGCACTTTTGGACTCTGTTAAGGCTGAAAAGTCTTTTCGGAGCATAAAAGTTGGAAATGCAACTTAAAGCAGTAAAACGTGATGACAGCATCAGGTACTCTTACAATATGGTACAACTTGAATGTCTGGTATTCTATGATGCATTAAATGCAGGAAATCATAGAATCTAAGTGTTTGACAACAAAATGCACTTTTGGACTCTGTTGAGGCTGAAAAGTCTTTTCGGAGCATAAAAGTTGGAAATGCAACTTAAAGCAATAAAACATGATGAGAGCATCAGGTACTCTTACAATATAGTACAACTTGAATGTCTGGTATTCTATGATGCATTAAATGCAGGAAATCATAGAATCTAAGTGTTTGACAACAAAATGCACTTTTGGACTCTGTTGAGGCTGAAAAGTCTTTTCGGAGCATAAAAGTTGGAAATGCAACTTAAAGCAGTAAAACATGATGAGAGCATCAGGTACTCTTACAATATAGTACAACTTGAATGTCTGGTATTCTATGATGCATTAAATGCAGGAAATCATAGAATCTAACTGTTTGACAACAAAATGCACTTTTGGACTCTGTTAAGGCTGAAAAGTCTTTTCGGAGCATAAAAGTTGGAAATGCAACTTAAAGCAGTAAAACGTGATGAGAGCATCAGGTACTCTTACAATATAGTACAACTTGAATGTATGGTATTCTATTATGCATTAAATGCAGGAAATCATAGAATCTAAGTGATTGACAACAAAATGCACTTTTGGACTCTGTTGAGGCTGAAAAGTCTTTTCGGAGCATAAAAGTTGGAAATGCAACTTAAAGCAGTAAAACGTGATGAGAGCATCAGGTACTCTTACAATATAGTACAACTTGAATGTCTGGTATTCTATTATGCATTAAATGCAGGAAATCATAGAATCTAAGTGATTGACAACAAAATGCACTTTTGGACTCTGTTGAGGCTGAAACGTCTTTTCGGACCATAAAAGATGGAAATGCAACTTAAAGCAGTAAAACTTGATGAGAGCATCGGGTACTCTTACAATATAGTACAACTTGAATGTCTGGTATTGTATTATGCATTAAATGCAGGAAATCATAGAATCTAAGTGTTTGACAACAAAATGCACTTTTGGACTCTGTTGAGGCTGAAAAGTCTTTTCGGAGCATAAAAGTTGGAAATGCAACTTAAAGCAGTAAAACATGATGAGAGCATCAGGTACTCTTACAATATAGTACAACTTGAATGTCTGGTATTCTATGATGCATTAAATGCAGGAAATCATAGAATCTAACTGTTTGACAACAAAATGCACTTTTGGACTCTGTTAAGGCTGAAAAGTCTTTTCGGAGCATAAAAGTTGGAAATGCAACTTAAAGCAGTAAAACGTGATGAGAGCATCAGGTACTCTTACAATATAGTACAACTTGAATGTCTGGTATTCTATGTTGCATTAAATGCAGGAAATCATAGAATCTAAGTGTTTGACAACAAAATGCACTTTTGGACTCTGTTAAGGCTGAAAAGTCTTTTCGGAGCATAAAAGTTGGAAATGCAACTTAAAGCAGTAAAACGTGATGACAGCATCAGGTACTCTTACAATATAGTACAACTTGAATGTCTGGTATTCTATGATGCATTAAATGCAGGAAATCATAGAATCTAAGTGTTTGACAACAAAATGCACTTTTGGACTCTGTTGAGGCTGAAAAGTCTTTTCGGAGCATTAAAGTTGGAAATGCAACTTAAAGCAGTAAAACATGATGAGAGCATCAGGTACTCTTACAATATAGTACAACTTGAATGTCTGGTATTCTATGATGCATTAAATGCAGGAAATCATAGAATCTAAGTGTTTGACAACAAAATGCACTTTTGGACTCTGTTAAGGCTGAAAAGTCTTTTCGGAGCATAAAAGTTGGAAATGCAACTTAAAGCAGTAAAACGTGATGACAGCATCAGGTACTCTTACAATATAGTACAACTTGAATGTATGGTATTCTATTATGCATTAAATGCAGGAAATCATAGAATCTAAGTGATTGACAACAAAATGCACTTTTGGACTCTGTTGAGGCTGAAAAGTCTTTTCGGAGCATAAAAGTTGGAAATGCAACTTAAAGCAGTAAAACGTGATGAGAGCATCAGGTACTCTTACAATATAGTACAACTTGAATGTCTGGTATTCTATTATGCATTAAATGCAGGAAATCATAGAATCTAAGTGATTGACAACAAAATGCACTTTTGGACTCTGTTGAGGCTGAAACGTCTTTTCGGAGCATAAAAGTTGGAAATGCAACTTAAAGCAGTAAAACGTGATGAGAGCACCAGGTACTCTTTTATTATAATGAAACATGACTGTCTGGTTTTTTATGATGCATTAAATGCAGGAAATCATAGAATCTAAGTGTTCGACAACAAAATGCACTTTTGGACTCTGTTGAGGCTGAAAAGTCTTTTCGGAGCATAAAAGTTGGAAATGCAACTTAAAGCAGTAAAACGTGATGACAGCATCAGGTACTCTTACAATATAGTACAACTTGAATGTCTGGTATTCTATGATGCATTAAATGCAGGAAATCATAGAATCTAAGTGTTTGACAACAAAATGCACTTTTGGACTCTGTTAAGGCTGAAAAGTCTTTTCGGAGCATAAAAGTTGGAAATGCAACTTAAAGCAGTAAAACGTGATGACAGCATCAGGTACTCTTACAATATAGTACAACTTGAATGTCTGGTATTCTATGATGCATTAAATGCAGGAAATCATAGAATCTAACTGTTTGACAACAAAATGCACTTTTGGACTCTGTTAAGGCTGAAAAGTCTTTTCGGAGCATAAAAGTTGGAAATGCAACTTAAAGCAGTAAAACGTGATGACAGCATCAGGTACTCTTACAATATAGTACAACTTGAATGTCTGGTATTCTATGATGCATTAAATGCAGGAAATCATAGAATCTAAGTGTTTGACAACAAAATGCACTTTTGGACTCTGTTAAGGCTGAAAAGTCTTTTCGGAGCATAAAAGTTGGAAATGCAACTTAAAGCAGTAAAACATGATGAGAGCATCAGGTACTCTTACAATATAGTACAACTTGAATGTCTGGTATTCTATGATGCATTAAATGCAGGAAATCATAGAATCTAAGTGTTTGACAACAAAATGCACTTTTGGACTCTGTTAAGGCTGAAAAGTCTTTTCGGAGCATAAAAGTTGGAAATGCAACTTAAAGCAGTAAAACGTGATGAGAGCACCAGGTACTCTTTTATTATAATGAAACATGACTGTCTGGTTTTTTATGATGCATTAAATGCAGGAAATCATAGAATCTAAGTGTTTGACAACAAAATGCACTTTTGGACTCTGTTGAGGCTGAAAAGTCTTTTCGGAGCATAAAAGTTGGAAATGCAACTTAAAGCAGTAAAACGTGATGAGAGCATCAGGTACTCTTACAATATAGTACAACTTGAATGTCTGGTATTCTATGATGCCTTAATTGCAGGAAATCATAGAATCTAAGTGATTGACAACAAAATGCACATTTGGACTCTGTTGGAGCTGAAACGTCTTTTCGGAGCATAAAAGATGGAAATGCAACTTAAAGCAGTAAAACTTGATGAGAGCATCGGGTACTCTTACAATATAGTACAACTTGAATGTCTGGTATTCTATGATGCATTAAATGCAGGAAATCATAGAATCTAAGTGATTGACAACAAAATGCACTTTTGGACTCTGTTGAGGCTGAAACGTCTTTTCGGAGCATAAAAGATGGAAATGCAACTTAAAGCAGTAAAACGTGATGAGAGCATCAGGTACTCTTATATCATAATGAAACATGAATGTTTGGTATTCTATGATGCCTTAATTGCAGGAAATCATAGAATCTAAGTGATTGACAACAAAATGCACATTTGGACTCTGTTGGAGCTGAAACGTCTTTTCGGAGCATAAAAGATGGAAATGCAACTTAAAGCAGTAAAACTTGATGAGAGCATCGGGTACTCTTACAATATAGTACAACTTGAATGTATGGTATTCTATTATGCATTAAATGCAGGAAATCATAGAATCTAAGTGATTGACAACAAAATGCACTTTTGGACTCTGTTGAGGCTGAAACGTCTTTTCGGAGCATAAAAGATGGAAATGCAACTTAAAGCAGTAAAACGTGATGAGAGCATCGGGTACTCTTATATCATAATGAAACATGAATGTTTGGTATTCTATGATGCATTAATTGCAGGAAATCATAGAATCTAAGTGATTGACAACAAAATGCACATTTGGACTCTGTTGGAGCTGAAACGTCTTTTCGGAGCATAAAAGATGGAAATGCAACTTAAAGCAGTAAAACGTGATGAGAGCATCAGGTACTCTTACAATATAGTACAACTTGAATGTCTGGTATTCTATGATGCCTTAATTGCAGGAAATCATAGAATCTAAGTGATTGACAACAAAATGCACATTTGGACTCTGTTGGAGCTGAAACGTCTTTTCGGAGCATAAAAGATGGAAATGCAACTTAAAGCAGTAAAACGTGATGAGAGCATCAGGTACTCTTATATCATAATGAAACATGAATGTTTGGTATTCTATGATGCCTTAATTGCAGGAAATCATAGAATCTAAGTGATTGACAACAAAATGCACATTTGGACTCTGTTGGAGCTGAAACGTCTTTTCGGAGCATAAAAGATGGAAATGCAACTTAAAGCAGTAAAACGTGATGAGAGCATCAGGTACTCTTATATCATAATGAAACATGAATGTTTGGTATTCTATGATGCCTTAATTGCAGGAAATCATAGAATCTAAGTGATTGACAACAAAATGCACATTTGGACTCTGTTGGAGCTGAAACGTCTTTTCGGAGCATAAAAGATGGAAATGCAACTTAAAGCAGTAAAACTTGATGAGAGCATCGGGTACTCTTACAATATAGTACAACTTGAATGTATGGTATTCTATTATGCATTAATTGCAGGAAATCATAGAATCTAAGTGATTGACAACAAAATGCACATTTGGACTCTGTTGGAGCTGAAACGTCTTTTCGGAGCATAAAAGATGGAAATGCAACTTAAAGCAGTAAAACGTGATGAGAGCATCCGGTACTCTTACAATATAGTACAACTTGAATGTCTGGTATTCTATTATGCATTAAATGCAGGAAATCATAGAATCTAAGTGATTGACAACAAAATGCACTTTTGGACTCTGTTGAGGCTGAAACGTCTTTTCGGAGCATAAAAGTTGGAAATGCAACTTAAAGCAGTAAAACGTGATGACAGCATCAGGTACTCTTACAATATAGTACAACTTGAATGTCTGGTATTCTATGATGCATTAAATGCAGGAAATCATAGAATCTAAGTGTTTGACAACAAAATGCACTTTTGGACTCTGTTGAGGCTGAAAAGTCTTTTCGGAGCATAAAAGTTGGAAATGCAACTTAAAGCAATAAAACATGATGAGAGCATCAGGTACTCTTACAATATAGTACAACTTGAATGTCTGGTATTCTATGATGCATTAAATGCAGGAAATCATAGAATCTAAGTGTTTGACAACAAAATGCACTTTTGGACTCTGTTAAGGCTGAAAAGTCTTTTCGGAGCATAAAAGTTGGAAATGCAACTTAAAGCAGTAAAACGTGATGACAGCATCAGGTACTCTTACAATATAGTACAACTTGAATGTCTGGTATTCTATGATGCATTAAATGCAGGAAATCATAGAATCTAAGTGTTTGACAACAAAATGCACTTTTGGACTCTGTTAAGGCTGAAAAGTCTTTTCGGAGCATAAAAGTTGGAAATGCAACTTAAAGCAGTAAAACGTGATGACAGCATCAGGTACTCTTACAATATAGTACAACTTGAATGTCTGGTATTCTATGATGCATTAAATGCAGGAAATCATAGAATCTAAGTGTTTGACAACAAAATGCACTTTTGGACTCTGTTGAGGCTGAAAAGTCTTTTCGGAGCATAAAAGTTGGAAATGCAACTTAAAGCAGTAAAACGTGATGACAGCATCAGGTACTCTTACAATATAGTACAACTTGAATGTCTGGTATTCTATGATGCATTAAATGCAGGAAATCATAGAATCTAAGTGTTTGACAACAAAATGCACTTTTGGACTCTGTTGAGGCTGAAAAGTTTTTTCGGAGCATAAAAGTTGGAAATGCAACTTAAAGCAGTAAAACGTGATGAGAGCATCAGGTACTCTTACAATATAGTACAACTTGAATGTCTGGTATTCTATGATGCATTAAATGCAGGAAATCATAGAATCTAAGTGTTTGACAACAAAATGCACTTTTGGACTCTGTTGAGGCTGAAAAGTCTTTTCGGAGCATAAAAGTTGGAAATGCAACTTAAAGCAGTAAAACGTGATGAGAGCATCAGGTACTCTAACAATATAGTACAACTTGAATGTCTGGTATTCTATGTTGCATTAAATGCAGGAAATCATAGAATCTAAGTGTTTGACAACAAAATGCACTTTTGAACTCTGTTAAGGCTGAAAAGTCTTTTCGGAGCATAAAAGTTGGAAATGCAACTTAAAGCAGTAAAACGTGATGAGAGCATCAGGTACTCTAACAATATAGTACAACTTGAATGTCTGGTATTCTATGTTGCATTAAATGCAGGAAATCATAGAATCTAAGTGTTTGACAACAAAATGCACTTTTGAACTCTGTTAAGGCTGAAAAGTCTTTTCGGAGCATAAAAGTTGGAAATGCAACTTAAAGCAGTAAAACGTGATGAGAGCATCAGGTACTCTAACAATATAGTACAACTTGAATGTCTGGTATTCTATGTTGCATTAAATGCAGGAAATCATAGAATCTAACTGTTTGACAACAAAATGCACTTTTGGACTCTGTTAAGGCTGAAAAGTCTTTTCGGAGCATAAAAGTTGGAAATGCAACTTAAAGCAGTAAAACGTGATGACAGCATCAGGTACTCTTACAATATAGTACAACTTGAATGTCTGGTATTCTATGATGCATTAAATGCAGGAAATCATAGAATCTAACTGTTTGACAACAAAATGCACTTTTGGACTCTGTTAAGGCTGAAAAGTCTTTTCGGAGCATAAAAGTTGGAAATGCAACTTAAAGCAGTAAAACGTGATGAGAGCATCAGGTACTCTAACAATATAGTACAACTTGAATGTCTGGTATTCTATGTTGCATTAAATGCAGGAAATCATAGAATCTAAGTGTTTGACAACAAAATGCACTTTTGAACTCTGTTAAGGCTGAAAAGTCTTTTCGGAGCATAAAAGTTGGAAATGCAACTTAAAGCAGTAAAACGTGATGAGAGCATCAGGTACTCTAACAATATAGTACAACTTGAATGTCTGGTATTCTATGTTGCATTAAATGCAGGAAATCATAGAATCTAAGTGTTTGACAACAAAATGCACTTTTGAACTCTGTTAAGGCTGAAAAGTCTTTTCGGAGCATGAAAGTTGGAAATGCAACTTAAAGCAGTAAAACGTGATGAGAGCATCAGGTACTCTAACAATATAGTACAACTTGAATGTCTGGTATTCTATGTTGCATTAAATGCAGGAAATCATAGAATCTAACTGTTTGACAACAAAATGCACTTTTGGACTCTGTTAAGGCTGAAAAGTCTTTTCGGAGCATAAAAGTTGGAAATGCAACTTAAAGCAGTAAAACGTGATGAGAGCACCAGGTACTCTTTTATTATAATGAAACATGACTGTCTGGTTTTTTATGATGCATTAAATGCAGGAAATCATAGAATCTAAGTGTTCGACAACAAAATGCACTTTTGGACTCTGTTGAGGCTGAAAAGTCTTTTCGGAGCATAAAAGTTGGAAATGCAACTTAAAGCAGTAAAACGTGATGACAGCGTCAGGTACTCTTACAATATAGTACAACTTGAATGTCTGGTATTCTATGATGCATTAAATGCAGGAAATCATAGAATCTAAGTGTTTGACAACAAAATGCACTTTTGGACTCTGTTGAGGCTGAAAAGTCTTTTCGGAGCATAAAAGTTGGAAATGCAACTTAAAGCAATAAAACATGATGAGAGCATCAGGTACTCTTACAATATAGTACAACTTGAATGTCTGGTATTCTATGATGCATTAAATGCAGGAAATCATAGAATCTAACTGTTTGACAACAAAATGCACTTTTGGACTCTGTTAAGGCTGAAAAGTCTTTTCGGAGCATAAAAGTTGGAAATGCAATTTAAAGCAGTAAAACGTGATGAGAGCACCAGGTACTCTTTTATTATAATGAAACATGACTGTCTGGTTTTTTATGATGCATTAAATGCAGGAAATCATAGAATCTAAGTGTTCGACAACAAAATGCACTTTTGGACTCTGTTGAGGCTGAAAAGTCTTTTCGGAGCATAAAAGTTGGAAATGCAACTTAAAGCAGTAAAACGTGATGACAGCATCAGGTACTCTTACAATATAGTACAACTTGAATGTCTGGTATTCTATGATGCATTAAATGCAGGAAATCATAGAATCTAACTGTTTGACAACAAAATGCACTTTTGGACTCTGTTGAGGCTGAAAAGTCTTTTCGGAGCATAAAAGTTGGAAATGCAACTTAAAGCAGTAAAACGTGATGACAGCATCAGGTACTCTTACAATATAGTACAACTTGAATGTCTGGTATTCTATGATGCATTAAATGCAGGAAATCATAGAATCTAAGTGTTTGACAACAAAATGCACTTTTGGACTCTGTTGAGGCTGAAAAGTCTTTTCGGAGCATAAAAGTTGGAAATGCAACTTAAAGCAATAAAACATGATGAGAGCATCAGGTACTCTTACAATATAGTACAACTTGAATGTCTGGTATTCTATGATGCATTAAATGCAGGAAATCATAGAATCTAACTGTTTGACAACAAAATGCACTTTTGGACTCTGTTAAGGCTGAAAAGTCTTTTCGGAGCATAAAAGTTGGAAATGCAACTTAAAGCAGTAAAACGTGATGACAGCAACAGGTACTCTTACAATATAGTACAACTTGAATGTCTGGTAGTCTATGATGCATTAAATGCAGGAAATCATAGAATCTAACTGTTTGACAACAAAATGCACTTTTGGACTCTGTTGAGGCTGAAAAGTCTTTTCGGAGCATAAAAGTTGGAAATGCAACTTAAAGCAATAAAACATGATGAGAGCATCAGGTACTCTTACAATATAGTACAACTTGAATGTCTGGTATTCTATGATGCATTAAATGCAGGAAATCATAGAATCTAAGTGTTTGACAACAAAATGCACTTTTGGACTCTGTTGAGGCTGAAAAGTCTTTTCGGAGCATAAAAGTTGGAAATGCAACTTAAAGCAATAAAACATGATGAGAGCATCAGGTACTCTTACAATATAGTACAACTTGAATGTCTGGTATTCTATGATGCATTAAATGCAGGAAATCATAGAATCTAACTGTTTGACAACAAAATGCACTTTTGGACTCTGTTAAGGCTGAAAAGTCTTTTCGGAGCATAAAAGTTGGAAATGCAACTTAAAGCAGTAAAACGTGATGAGAGCATCAGGTACTCTAACAATATAGTACAACTTGAATGTCTGGTATTCTATGTTGCATTAAATGCAGGAAATCATAGAATCTAAGTGTTTGACAACAAAATGCACTTTTGAACTCTGTTAAGGCTGAAAAGTCTTTTCGGAGCATAAAAGTTGGAAATGCAACTTAAAGCAGTAAAACGTGATGACAGCATCAGGTACTCTTACAATATAGTACAACTTGAATGTCTGGTATTCTATGATGCATTAAATGCAGGAAATCATAGAATCTAAGTGTTTGACAACAAAATGCACTTTTGGACTCTGTTGAGGCTGAAAAGTCTTTTCGGAGCATAAAAGTTGGAAATGCAACTTAAAGCAGTAAAACGTGATGAGAGCACCAGGTACTCTTTTATTATAATGAAACATGACTGTCTGGTTTTTTATGATGCATTAAATGCAGGAAATCATAGAATCTAAGTGTTCGACAACAAAATGCACTTTTGGACTCTGTTGAGGCTGAAAAGTCATTTCGGAGCATAAAAGTTGGAAATGCAACTTAAAGCAGTAAAACGTGATGAGAGCATCAGGTACTCTTACAATATAGTACAACTTGAATGTCTGGTATTCTATGATGCATTAAATGCAGGAAATCATAGAATCTAAGTGTTTGACAACAAAATGCACTTTTGGACTCTGTTAAGGCTGAAAAGTCTTTTCGGAGCATAAAAGTTGGAAATGCAACTTAAAGCAGTAAAACGTGATGACAGCATCAGGTACTCTTACAATATAGTACAACTTGAATGTCTGGTATTCTATGATGCATTAAATGCAGGAAATCATAGAATCTAAGTGTTTGACAACAAAATGCACTTTTGGACTCTGTTGAGGCTGAAAAGTCTTTTCGGAGCATAAAAGTTGGAAATGCAACTTAAAGCAGTAAAACATGATGAGAGCATCAGGTACTCTTACAATATAGTACAACTTGAATGTCTGGTATTCTATGATGCATTAAATGCAGGAAATCATAGAATCTAAGTGTTTGACAACAAAATGCACTTTTGGACTCTGTTGAGGCTGAAAAGTCTTTTCGGAGCATAAAAGTTGGAAATGCAACTTAAAGCAATGAAACATGATGAGAGCATCAGGTACTCTTACAATATAGTACAACTTGAATGTCTGGTATTCAATGATGCATTAAATGCAGGAAATCATAGAATCTAACTGTTTGACAACAAAATGCACTTTTGGACTCTGTTAAGGCTGAAAAGTCTTTTCGGAGCATAAAAGTTGGAAATGCAACTTAAAGCAGTAAAACGTGATGACAGCATCAGGTACTCTTACAATATAGTACAACTTGAATGTCTGGTTTTCTATGATGCATTAAATGCAGGAAATCATAGAATCTAACTGTTTGACAACAAAATGCACTTTTGGACTCTGTTAAGGCTGAAAAGTCTTTTCGGAGCATAAAAGTTGGAAATGCAACTTAAAGCAGTAAAACGTGATGAGAGCATCAGGTACTCTAACAATATAGTACAACTTGAATGTCTGGTATTCTATGTTGCATTAAATGCAGGAAATCATAGAATCTAAGTGTTTGACAACAAAATGCACTTTTGAACTCTGTTAAGGCTGAAAAGTCTTTTCGGAGCATAAAAGTTGGAAATGCAACTTAAAGCAGTAAAACGTGATGACAGCATCAGGTACTCTTACAATATAGTACAACTTGAATGTCTGGTATTCTATGATGCATTAAATGCAGGAAATCATAGAATCTAACTGTTTGACAACAAAATGCACTTTTGGACTCTGTTAAGGCTGAAAAGTCTTTTCGGAGCATAAAAGTTGGAAATGCAACTTAAAGCAGTAAAACGTGATGAGAGCATCAGGTACTCTAACAATATAGTACAACTTGAATGTCTGGTATTCTATGTTGCATTAAATGCAGGAAATCATAGAATCTAAGTGTTTGACAACAAAATGCACTTTTGAACTCTGTTAAGGCTGAAAAGTCTTTTCGGAGCATAAAAGTTGGAAATGCAACTTAAAGCAGTAAAACGTGATGACAGCATCAGGTACTCTAACAATATAGTACAACTTGAATGTCTGGTATTCTATGTTGCATTAAATGCAGGAAATCATAGAATCTAAGTGTTTGACAACAAAATGCACTTTTGAACTCTGTTAAGGCTGAAAAGTCTTTTCGGAGCATAAAAGTTGGAAATGCAACTTAAAGCAGTAAAACGTGATGAGAGCACCAGGTACTCTTTTATTATAATGAAACATGACTGTCTGGTTTTTTATGATGCATTAAATGCAGGAAATCATAGAATCTAAGTGTTCGACAACAAAATGCACTTTTGGACTCTGTTGAGGCTGAAAAGTATTTTCGGAGCATAAAAGTTGGAAATGCAACTTAAAGCAGTAAAACGTGATGACAGCATCAGGTACTCTTACAATATAGTACAACTTGAATGTCTGGTATTCTATGATGCATTAAATGCAGGAAATCATAGAATCTAACTGTTTGACAACAAAATGCACTTTTGGACTCTGTTAAGGCTGAAAAGTCTTTTCGGAGCATAAAAGTTGGAAATGCAACTTAAAGCAGTAAAACGTGATGACAGCATCAGGTACTCTTACAATATAGTACAACTTGAATGTCTGGTATTCTATGATGCATTAAATGCAGGAAATCATAGAATCTAAGTGTTTGACAACAAAATGCACTTTTGGACTCTGTTGAGGCTGAAAAGTCTTTTCGGAGCATAAAAGTTGGAAATGCAACTTAAAGCAATAAAACATGATGAGAGCATCAGGTACTCTTACAATATAGTACAACTTGAATGTCTGGTATTCTATGATGCATTAAATGCAGGAAATCATAGAATCTAACTGTTTGACAACAAAATGCACTTTTGGACTCTGTTAAGGCTGAAAAGTCTTTTCGGAGCATAAAAGTTGGAAATGCAACTTAAAGCAGTAAAACGTGATGACAGCATCAGGTACTCTTACAATATAGTACAACTTGAATGTCTGGTATTCTATGATGCATTAAATGCAGGAAATCATAGAATCTAAGTGTTTGACAACAAAATGCACTTTTGGACTCTGTTGAGGCTGAAAAGTCTTTTCGGAGCATAAAAGTTGGAAATGCAACTTAAAGCAATAAAACATGATGAGAGCATCAGGTACTCTTACAATATAGTACAACTTGAATGTCTGGTATTCTATGATGCATTAAATGCAGGAAATCATAGAATCTAACTGTTTGACAACAAAATGCACTTTTGGACTCTGTTAAGGCTGAAAAGTCTTTTCGGAGCATAAAAGTTGGAAATGCAACTTAAAGCAGTAAAACGTGATGAGAGCACCAGGTACTCTTTTATT
This sequence comes from Taurulus bubalis, assembly GCF_910589615.1. Lineage (NCBI taxonomy): Eukaryota > Metazoa > Chordata > Actinopteri > Perciformes > Cottidae > Taurulus > Taurulus bubalis. The sequence goes on from NC_136592.1 coordinate 2,217,928, forward strand.
ATAATGAAACATGACTGTCTGGTTTTTTATGATGCATTAAATGCAGGAAATCATAGAATCTAAGTGTTCGACAACAAAATGCACTTTTGGACTCTGTTGAGGCTGAAAAGTCTTTTCGGAGCATAAAAGTTGGAAATGCAACTTAAAGCAGTAAAACGTGATGACAGCATCAGGTACTCTTACAATATAGTACAACTTGAATGTCTGGTATTCTATGATGCATTAAATGCAGGAAATCATAGAATCTAACTGTTTGACAACAAAATGCACTTTTGGACTCTGTTAAGGCTGAAAAGTCTTTTCGGAGCATAAAAGTTGGAAATGCAACTTAAAGCAGTAAAACATGATGAGAGCATCAGGTACTCTTACAATATAGTACAACTTGAATGTCTGGTATTCTATGATGCATTAAATGCAGGAAATCATAGAATCTAAGTGTTTGACAACAAAATGCACTTTTGGACTCTGTTGAGGCTGAAAAGTCTTTTCGGAGCATAAAAGTTGGAAATGCAACTTAAAGCAATGAAACATGATGAGAGCATCAGGTACTCTTACAATATAGTACAACTTGAATGTCTGGTATTCAATGATGCATTAAATGCAGGAAATCATAGAATCTAACTGTTTGACAACAAAATGCACTTTTGGACTCTGTTAAGGCTGAAAAGTCTTTTCGGAGCATAAAAGTTGGAAATGCAACTTAAAGCAGTAAAACGTGATGACAGCATCAGGTACTCTTACAATATAGTACAACTTGAATGTCTGGTATTCTATGATGCATTAAATGCAGGAAATCATAGAATCTAACTGTTTGACAACAAAATGCACTTTTGGACTCTGTTAAGGCTGAAAAGTCTTTTCGGAGCATAAAAGTTGGAAATGCAACTTAAAGCAGTAAAACGTGATGAGAGCATCAGGTACTCTAACAATATAGTACAACTTGAATGTCTGGTATTCTATGTTGCATTAAATGCAGGAAATCATAGAATCTAAGTGTTTGACAACAAAATGCACTTTTGGACTCTGTTAAGGCTGAAAAGTCTTTTCGGAGCATAAAAGTTGGAAATGCAACTTAAAGCAGTAAAACGTGATGAGAGCATCAGGTACTCTAACAATATAGTACAACTTGAATGTCTGGTATTCTATGATGCATTAAATGCAGGAAATCATAGAATCTAAGTGTTTGACAACAAAATGCACTTTTGAACTCTGTTAAGGCTGAAAAGTCTTTTCGGAGCATAAAAGTTGGAAATGCAACTTAAAGCAGTAAAACGTGATGAGAGCATCAGGTACTCTAACAATATAGTACAACTTGAATGTCTGGTATTCTATGTTGCATTAAATGCAGGAAATCATAGAATCTAACTGTTTGACAACAAAATGCACTTTTGGACTCTGTTAAGGCTGAAAAGTCTTTTCGGAGCATAAAAGTTGGAAATGCAACTTAAAGCAGTAAAACGTGATGAGAGCACCAGGTACTCTTTTATTATAATGAAACATGACTGTCTGGTTTTTTATGATGCATTAAATGCAGGAAATCATAGAATCTAAGTGTTCGACAACAAAATGCACTTTTGGACTCTGTTGAGGCTGAAAAGTCTTTTCGGAGCATAAAAGTTGGAAATGCAACTTAAAGCAGTAAAACGTGATGACAGCATCAGGTACTCTTACAATATAGTACAACTTGAATGTCTGGTATTCTATGATGCATTAAATGCAGGAAATCATAGAATCTAAGTGTTTGACAACAAAATGCACTTTTGGACTCTGTTGAGGCTGAAAAGTCTTTTCGGAGCATAACAGTTGGAAATGCAACTTAAAGCAATAAAACATGATGAGAGCATCAGGTACTCTTACAATATAGTACAACTTGAATGTCTGGTATTCTATGATGCATTAAATGCAGGAAATCATAGAATCTAACTGTTTGACAACAAAATGCACTTTTGGACTCTGTTAAGGCTGAAAAGTCTTTTCGGAGCATAAAAGTTGGAAATGCAACTTAAAGCAGTAAAACGTGATGAGAGCACCAGGTACTCTTTTATTATAATGAAACATGACTGTCTGGTTTTTTATGATGCATTGAATGCAGGAAATCATAGAATCTAAGTGTTCGACAACAAAATGCACTTTTGGACTCTGTTGAGGCTGAAAAGTCTTTTCGGAGCATAAAAGTTGGAAATGCAACTTAAAGCAGTAAAACGTGATGACAGCATCAGGTACTCTTACAATATAGTACAACTTGAATGTCTGGTATTCTATGATGCATTAAATGCAGGAAATCATAGAATCTAACTGTTTGACAACAAAATGCACTTTTGGACTCTGTTAAGGCTGAAAAGTCTTTTCGGAGCATAAAAGTTGGAAATGCAACTTAAAGCAGTAAAACGTGATGACAGCATCAGGTACTCTTACAATATAGTACAACTTGAATGTCTGGTATTCTATGATGCATTAAATGCAGGAAATCATAGAATCTAAGTGTTTGACAACAAAATGCACTTTTGGACTCTGTTGAGGCTGAAAAGTCTTTTCGGAGCATAAAAGTTGGAAATGCAACTTAAAGCAATAAAACATGATGAGAGCATCAGGTACTCTTACAATATAGTACAACTTGAATGTCTGGTATTCTATGATGCATTAAATGCAGGAAATCATAGAATCTAACTGTTTGACAACAAAATGCACTTTTGGACTCTGTTAAGGCTGAAAAGTCTTTTCGGAGCATAAAAGTTGGAAATGCAACTTAAAGCAGTAAAACGTGATGAGAGCACCAGGTACTCTTTTATCATAATGAAACATGACTGTCTGGTTTTTTATGATGCATTGAATGCAGGAAATCATAGAATCTAAGTGTTCGACAACAAAATGCACTTTTGGACTCTGTTGAGGCTGAAAAGTCTTTTCGGAGCATAAAAGTTGGAAATGCAACTTAAAGCAGTAAAACGTGATGACAGCATCAGGTACTCTTACAATATAGTACAACTTGAATGTCTGGTATTCTATGATGCATTAAATGCAGGAAATCATAGAATCTAACTGTTTGACAACAAAATGCACTTTTGGACTCTGTTAAGGCTGAAAAGTCTTTTCGGAGCATAACAGTTGGAAATGCAACTTAAAGCAATAAAACATGATGAGAGCATCAGGTACTCTTACAATATAGTACAACTTGAATGTCTGGTATTCTATGATGCATTAAATGCAGGAAATCATAGAATCTAACTGTTTGACAACAAAATGCACTTTTGGACTCTGTTAAGGCTGAAAAGTCTTTTCGGAGCATAAAAGTTGGAAATGCAACTTAAAGCAGTAAAACGTGATGAGAGCACCAGGTACTCTTTTATTATAATGAAACATGACTGTCTGGTTTTTTATGATGCATTGAATGCAGGAAATCATAGAATCTAAGTGTTCGACAACAAAATGCACTTTTGGACTCTGTTGAGGCTGAAAAGTCTTTTCGGAGCATAAAAGTTGGAAATGCAACTTAAAGCAGTAAAACGTGATGACAGCATCAGGTACTCTTACAATATAGTACAACTTGAATGTCTGGTATTCTATGATGCATTAAATGCAGGAAATCATAGAATCTAACTGTTTGACAACAAAATGCACTTTTGGACTCTGTTAAGGCTGAAAAGTCTTTTCGGAGCATAAAAGTTGGAAATGCAACTTAAAGCAGTAAAACGTGATGACAGCATCAGGTACTCTTACAATATAGTACAACTTGAATGTCTGGTATTCTATGATGCATTAAATGCAGGAAATCATAGAATCTAAGTGTTTGACAACAAAATGCACTTTTGGACTCTGTTGAGGCTGAAAAGTCTTTTCGGAGCATAAAAGTTGGAAATGCAACTTAAAGCAATAAAACATGATGAGAGCATCAGGTACTCTTACAATATAGTACAACTTGAATGTCTGGTATTCTATGATGCATTAAATGCAGGAAATCATAGAATCTAACTGTTTGACAACAAAATGCACTTTTGGACTCTGTTAAGGCTGAAAAGTCTTTTCGGAGCATAAAAGTTGGAAATGCAACTTAAAGCAGTAAAACGTGATGAGAGCACCAGGTACTCTTTTATTATAATGAAACATGACTGTCTGGTTTTTTATGATGCATTGAATGCAGGAAATCATAGAATCTAAGTGTTCGACAACAAAATGCACTTTTGGACTCTGTTGAGGCTGAAAAGTCTTTTCGGAGCATAAAAGTTGGAAATGCAACTTAAAGCAGTAAAACGTGATGACAGCATCAGGTACTCTTACAATATAGTACAACTTGAATGTCTGGTATTCTATGATGCATTAAATGCAGGAAATCATAGAATCTAACTGTTTGACAACAAAATGCACTTTTGGACTCTGTTAAGGCTGAAAAGTCTTTTCGGAGCATAAAAGTTGGAAATGCAACTTAAAGCAGTAAAACGTGATGACAGCATCAGGTACTCTTACAATATAGTACAACTTGAATGTCTGGTATTCTATGATGCATTAAATGCAGGAAATCATAGAATCTAAGTGTTTGACAACAAAATGCACTTTTGGACTCTGTTGAGGCTGAAAAGTCTTTTCGGAGCATAAAAGTTGGAAATGCAACTTAAAGCAATAAAACATGATGAGAGCATCAGGTACTCTTACAATATAGTACAACTTGAATGTCTGGTATTCTATGATGCATTAAATGCAGGAAATCATAGAATCTAACTGTTTGACAACAAAATGCACTTTTGGACTCTGTTAAGGCTGAAAAGTCTTTTCGGAGCATAAAAGTTGGAAATGCAACTTAAAGCAGTAAAACGTGATGACAGCATCAGGTACTCTTACAATATAGTACAACTTGAATGTCTGGTATTCTATGATGCATTAAATGCAGGAAATCATAGAATCTAAGTGTTTGACAACAAAATGCACTTTTGGACTCTGTTGAGGCTGAAAAGTCTTTTCGGAGCATAAAAGTTGGAAATGCAACTTAAAGCAATAAAACATGATGAGAGCATCAGGTACTCTTACAATATAGTACAACTTGAATGTCTGGTATTCTATGATGCATTAAATGCAGGAAATCATAGAATCTAAGTGTTTGACAACAAAATGCACTTTTGGACTCTGTTAAGGCTGAAAAGTCTTTTCGGAGCATAAAAGTTGGAAATGCAACTTAAAGCAGTAAAACGTGATGACAGCATCAGGTACTCTTACAATATAGTACAACTTGAATGTCTGGTATTCTATGATGCATTAAATGCAGGAAATCATAGAATCTAAGTGTTTGACAACAAAATGCACTTTTGGACTCTGTTGAGGCTGAAAAGTCTTTTCGGAGCATAAAAGTTGGAAATGCAACTTAAAGCAATAAAACATGATGAGAGCATCAGGTACTCTTACAATATAGTACAACTTGAATGTCTGGTATTCTATGATGCATTAAATGCAGGAAATCATAGAATCTAACTGTTTGACAACAAAATGCACTTTTGGACTCTGTTAAGGCTGAAAAGTCTTTTCGGAGCATAAAAGTTGGAAATGCAACTTAAAGCAGTAAAACGTGATGAGAGCACCAGGTACTCTTTTATTATAATGAAACATGACTGTCTGGTTTTTTATGATGCATTAAATGCAGGAAATCATAGAATCTAAGTGTTCGACAACAAAATGCACTTTTGGACTCTGTTGAGGCTGAAAAGTCTTTTCGGAGCATAAAAGTTGGAAATGCAACTTAAAGCAGTAAAACGTGATGACAGCATCAGGTACTCTTACAATGTAGTACAACTTGAATGTCTGGTATTCTATGATGCATTAAATGCAGGAAATCATAGAATCTAAGTGTTTGACAACAAAATGCACTTTTGGACTCTGTTAGGCTGAAAAGTCTTTTCGGAGCATAAAAGTTGGAAATGCAACTTAACGCAGTAAAACGTGATGACAGCATCAGGTACTCTTACAATATAGTACAACTTGAATGTCTGGTATTCTATGATGCATTAAATGCAGGAAATCATAGAATCTAAGTGTTTGACAACAAAATGCACTTTTGGACTCTGTTGAGGCTGAAAAGTCTTTTCGGAGCATAAAAGTTGGAAATGCAACTTAAAGCAATAAAACATGATGAGAGCATCAGGTACTCTTACAATATAGTACAACTTGAATGTCTGGTATTCTATGATGCATTAAATGCAGGAAATCATAGAATCTAACTGTTTGACAACAAAATGCACTTTTGGACTCTGTTAAGGCTGAAAAGTCTTTTCGGAGCATAAAAGTTGGAAATGCAACTTAAAGCAGTAAAACGTGATGAGAGCACCAGGTACTCTTTTATTATAATGAAACATGACTGTCTGGTTTTTTATGATGCATTAAATGCAGGAAATCATAGAATCTAAGTGTTCGACAACAAAATGCACTTTTGGACTCTGTTGAGGCTGAAAAGTCTTTTCGGAGCATAAAAGTTGGAAATGCAACTTAAAGCAGTAAAACGTGATGACAGCATCAGGTACTCTTACAATATAGTACAACTTGAATGTCTGGTATTCTATGATGCATTAAATGCAGGAAATCATAGAATCTAACTGTTTGACAACAAAATGCACTTTTGGACTCTGTTAAGGCTGAAAAGTCTTTTCGGAGCATAAAAGTTGGAAATGCAACTTAAAGCAATAAAACATGATGAGAGCATCAGGTACTCTTACAATATAGTACAACTTGAATGTCTGGTATTCTATGATGCATTAAATGCAGGAAATCATAGAATCTAACTGTTTGACAACAAAATGCACTTTTGGACTCTGTTAAGGCTGAAAAGTCTTTTCGGAGCATAAAAGTTGGAAATGCAACTTAAAGCAGTAAAACGTGATGACAGCATCAGGTACTCTTACAATATAGTACAACTTGAATGTCTGGTATTCTATGATGCATTAAATGCAGGAAATCATAGAATCTAACTGTTTGACAACAAAATGCACTTTTGGACTCTGTTAAGGCTGAAAAGTCTTTTCGGAGCATAAAAGTTGGAAATGCAACTTAAAGCAGTAAAACGTGATGAGAGCATCAGGTACTCTAACAATATAGCACAACTTGAATGTCTGGTATTCTATGTTGCATTAAATGCAGGAAATCATAGAATCTAACTGTTTGACAACAAAATGCACTTTTGGACTCTGTTAAGGCTGAAAAGTCTTTTCGGAGCATAAAAGTTGGAAATGCAACTTAAAGCAGTAAAACGTGATGAGAGCACCAGGTACTCTTTTATTATAATGAAACATGACTGTCTGGTTTTTTATGATGCATTAAATGCAGGAAATCATAGAATCTAAGTGTTCGACAACAAAATGCACTTTTGGACTCTGTTGAGGCTGAAAAGTCTTTTCGGAGCATAAAAGTTGGAAATGCAACTTAAAGCAATAAAACATGATGAGAGCATCAGGTACTCTTACAATATAGTACAACTTGAATGTCTGGTATTCTATGATGCATTAAATGCAGGAAATCATAGAATCTAACTGTTTGACAACAAAATGCACTTTTGGACTCTGTTAAGGCTGAAAAGTCTTTTCGGAGCAAAAAAGTTGGAAATGCAACTTAAAGCAGTAAAACGTGATGAGAGCACCAGGTACTCTTTTATTATAATGAAACATGACTGTCTGGTTTTTTATGATGCATTAAATGCAGGAAATCATAGAATCTAAGTGTTCGACAACAAAATGCACTTTTGGACTCTGTTGAGGCTGAAAAGTCTTTTCGGAGCATAAAAGTTGGAAATGCAACTTAAAGCAGTAAAACGTGATGACAGCATCAGGTACTCTTACAATATAGTACAACTTGAATGTCTGGTATTCTATGATGCATTAAATGCAGGAAATCATAGAATCTAACTGTTTGACAACAAAATGCACTTTTGGACTCTGTTAAGGCTGAAAAGTCTTTTCGGAGCATAAAAGTTGGAAATGCAACTTAAAGCAATAAAACATGATGAGAGCATCAGGTACTCTTACAATATAGTACAACTTGAATGTCTGGTATTCTATGATGCATTAAATGCAGGAAATCATAGAATCTAACTGTTTGACAACAAAATGCACTTTTGGACTCTGTTAAGGCTGAAAAGTCTTTTCGGAGCATAAAAGTTGGAAATGCAACTTAAAGCAGTAAAACGTGATGACAGCATCAGGTACTCTTACAATATAGTACAACTTGAATGTCTGGTATTCTATGATGCATTAAATGCAGGAAATCATAGAATCTAACTGTTTGACAACAAAATGCACTTTTGGACTCTGTTAAGGCTGAAAAGTCTTTTCGGAGCATAAAAGTTGGAAATGCAACTTAAAGCAGTAAAACGTGATGAGAGCATCAGGTACTCTAACAATATAGTACAACTTGAATGTCTGGTATTCTATGTTGCATTAAATGCAGGAAATCATAGAATCTAACTGTTTGACAACAAAATGCACTTTTGGACTCTGTTAAGGCTGAAAAGTCTTTTCGGAGCATAAAAGTTGGAAATGCAACTTAAAGCAGTAAAACGTGATGAGAGCACCAGGTACTCTTTTATTATAATGAAACATGACTGTCTGGTTTTTTATGATGCATTAAATGCAGGAAATCATAGAATCTAAGTGTTCGACAACAAAATGCACTTTTGGACTCTGTTGAGGCTGAAAAGTCTTTTCGGAGCATAAAAGTTGGAAATGCAACTTAAAGCAGTAAAACGTGATGACAGCATCAGGTACTCTTACAATATAGTACAACTTGAATGTCTGGTATTCTATGATGCATTAAATGCAGGAAATCATAGAATCTAAGTGTTTGACAACAAAATGCACTTTTGGACTCTGTTGAGGCTGAAAAGTCTTTTCGGAGCATAAAAGTTGGAAATGCAACTTAAAGCAGTAAAACGTGATGAGAGCACCAGGTACTCTTTTATTTTAATGAAACATGACTGTCTGGTTTTTTATGATGCATTAAATGCAGGAAATCATAGAATCTAAGTGTTCGACAACAAAATGCACTTTTGGACTCTGTTGAGGCTGAAAAGTCTTTTCGGAGCATAAAAGTTGGAAATGCAACTTAAAGCAGAAAAACGTGATGACAGCATCAGGTACTCTTACAATATAGTACAACTTGAATGTCTGGTATTCTATGATGCATTAAATGCAGGAAATCATAGAATCTAACTGTTTGACAACAAAATGCACTTTTGGACTCTGTTAAGGCTGAAAAGTCTTTTCGGAGCATAAAAGTTGGAAATGCAACTTAAAGCAGTAAAACGTGATGAGAGCATCAGGTACTCTAACAATATAGTACAACTTGAATGTCTGGTATTCTATGTTGCATTAAATGCAGGAAATCATAGAATCTAAGTGTTTGACAACAAAATGCACTTTTGAACTCTGTTAAGGCTGAAAAGTCTTTTCGGAGCATAAAAGTTGGAAATGCAACTTAAAGCAGTAAAACGTGATGACAGCATCAGGTACTCTTACAATATAGTACAACTTGAATGTCTGGTATTCTATGATGCATTAAATGCAGGAAATCATAGAATCTAAGTGTTTGACAACAAAATGCACTTTTGGACTCTGTTGAGGCTGAAAAGTCTTTTCGGAGCATAAAAGTTGGAAATGCAACTTAAAGCAGTAAAACGTGATGAGAGCACCAGGTACTCTTTTATTATAATGAAACATGACTGTCTGGTTTTTTTTGATGCATTAAATGCAGGAAATCATAGAATCTAAGTGTTCGACAACAAAATGCACTTTTGGACTCTGTTGAGGCTGAAAAGTCTTTTCGGAGCATAAAAGTTGGAAATGCAACTTAAAGCAGTAAAACGTGATGACAGCATCAGGTACTCTTACAATATAGTACAACTTGAATGTCTGGTATTCTATGATGCATTAAATGCAGGAAATCATAGAATCTAACTGTTTGACAACAAAATGCACTTTTGGACTCTGTTAAGGCTGAAAAGTCTTTTCGGAGCATAAAAGTTGGAAATGCAACTTAAAGCAGTAAAACGTGATGACAGCATCAGGTACTCTTACAATATAGTACAACTTGAATGTCTGGTATTCTATGATGCATTGAATGCAGGAAATCATAGAATCTAAGTGTTTGACAACAAAATGCACTTTTGGACTCTGTTAAGGCTGAAAAGTCTTTTCGGAGCATAAAAAGTTAGAAATGCAACTTAAAGCACTAAAACATGATGAGAGCATCAGGTACTCTTACACTATAGTACAACTTGAATGTCTGGTATTCTATGATGCATTACATGTAGGAAATCATAGAATCTAAGTGTTTGACAACAAAATGCACTTTTGGACTCTGTTAAGTCTGAAAAGTCTTTTCGGAGCATAAAAAGTTAGAAATGCAACTTAAAGCACTAAAACGTGATGAGAGCATCAGGTACTCTTATGCTATAGTACAACTTGAATGTCTGGTATTCTATGATGCATTACATGCAGAAAATCACATAATCTAAGTGTTTGACAACAAAATGCACTTTTGGACTCTGTTAAGTCTGAAAAGTCTTTTCGGGTCACAAAAAGTTAGAAATGCACTTTAAAGCAGTAAAACGTAATGAGAGCATCAGGTACTCTTATACTATAGTACAACTTGAATGTCTGGTATTCTATGATGCATTACATGCAGAAAATCACATAATCTAAGTGTTTGACAACAAAATGCACTTTTGGACTCTGTTAAGTCTGAAAAGTCTTTTCGAAGCATAAAAAGTTAGAAATGCAACTTAAAGGTCTAAAACGTGATAAGAGCATCAGGTACTCTTACACTATAGTACAACTTGAATGTCTGGTATTCTATGATGCATTAAATGCAGGAAATCATAGAATCTAACTGTTTGACAACAAAATGCACTTTTGGACTCTGTTAAGGCTGAAAAGTCTTTTCGGAGCATAAAAGTTGGAAATGCAACTTAAAGCAGTAAAACGTGATGACAGCATCAGGTACTCTTACAATATAGTACAACTTGAATGTCTGGTATTCTATGATGCATTAAATGCAGGAAATCATAGAATCTAACTGTTTGACAACAAAATGCACTTTTGGACTCTGTTAAGGCTGAAAAGTCTTTTCGGAGCATAAAAGTTGGAAATGCAACTTAAAGCAGTAAAACGTGATGACAGCATCAGGTACTCTTACAATATAGTACAACTTGAATGTCTGGTATTCTATGATGCATTAAATGCAGGAAATCATAGAATCTAAGTGTTTGACAACAAAATGCACTTTTGGACTCTGTTGAGGCTGAAAAGTCTTTTCGGAGCATAAAAGTTGGAAATGCAACTTAAAGCAGTAAAACGTGATGAGAGCACCAGGTACTCTTTTATTATAATGAAACATGACTGTCTGGTTTTTTATGATGCATTAAATGCAGGAAATCATAGAATCTAAGTGTTCGACAACAAAATGCACTTTTGGACTCTGTTGAGGCTGAAAAGTCATTTCGGAGCATAAAAGTTGGAAATGCAACTTAAAGCAGTAAAACGTGATGAGAGCATCAGGTACTCTTACAATATAGTACAACTTGAATGTCTGGTATTCTATGATGCATTAAATGCAGGAAATCATAGAATCTAAGTGTTTGACAACAAAATGCACTTTTGGACTCTGTTGAGGCTGAAAAGTCTTTTCGGAGCATAAAAGTTGGAAATGCAACTTAAAGCAGTAAAACGTGATGAGAGCATCAGGTACTCTTACAATATAGTACAACTTGAATGTCTGGTATTCTATGATGCATTGAATGCAGGAAATCATAGAATCTAAGTGTTTGACAACAAAATGCACTTTTGGACTCTGTTAAGGCTGAAAAGTCTTTTCGGAGCATAAAAAGTTAGAAATGCAACTTAAAGCACTAAAACATGATGAGAGCATCAGGTACTCTTACACTATAGTACAACTTGAATGTCTGGTATTCTATGATGCATTACATGTAGGAAATCATAGAATCTAAGTGTTTGACAACAAAATGCACTTTTGGACTCTGTTAAGTCTGAAAAGTCTTTTCGGAGCATAAAAAGTTAGAAATGCAACTTAAAGCACTAAAACGTGATGAGAGCATCAGGTACTCTTATGCTATAGTACAACTTGAATGTCTGGTATTCTATGATGCATTACATGCAGAAAATCACATAATCTAAGTGTTTGACAACAAAATGCACTTTTGGACTCTGTTAAGTCTGAAAAGTCTTTTCGGGTCACAAAAAGTTAGAAATGCACTTTAAAGCAGTAAAACGTAATGAGAGCATCAGGTACTCTTATACTATAGTACAACTTGAATGTCTGGTATTCTATGATGCATTACATGTAGGAAATCATAGAATCTAAGTGTTTGACAACAAAATGCACTTTTGGACTCTGTTAAGGCTGAAAAGTCTTTTCGGAGCATAAAAAGTTAGAAATGCAACTTAAAGCACTAAAACATGATGAGAGCATCAGGTACTCTTACACTATAGTACAACTTGAATGTCTGGTATTCTATGATGCATTACATGTAGGAAATCATAGAATCTAAGTGTTTGACAACAAAATGCACTTTTGGACTCTGTTAAGTCTGAAAAGTCTTTTCGGAGCATAAAAAGTTAGAAATGCAACTTAAAGCACTAAAACGTGATGAGAGCATCAGGTACTCTTATGCTATAGTACAACTTGAATGTCTGGTATTCTATGATGCATTACATGCAGAAAATCACATAATCTAAGTGTTTGACAACAAAATGCACTTTTGGACTCTGTTAAGTCTGAAAAGTCTTTTCGGGTCACAAAAAGTTAGAAATGCACTTTAAAGCAGTAAAACGTAATGAGAGCATCAGGTACTCTTATACTATAGTACAACTTGAATGTCTGGTATTCTATGATGCATTACATGTAGGAAATCATAGAATCTAAGTGTTTGACAACAAAATGCACTTTTGGACTCTGTTAAGGCTGAAAAGTCTTTTCGGAGCATAAAAAGTTAGAAATGCAACTTAAAGCACTAAAACATGATGAGAGCATCAGGTACTCTTACACTATAGTACAACTTGAATGTCTGGTATTCTATGATGCATTACATGTAGGAAATCATAGAATCTAAGTGTTTGACAACAAAATGCACTTTTGGACTCTGTTAAGTCTGAAAAGTCTTTTCGGAGCATAAAAAGTTAGAAATGCAACTTAAAGCACTAAAACGTGATGAGAGCATCAGGTACTCTTATGCTATAGTACAACTTGAATGTCTGGTATTCTATGATGCATTACATGCAGAAAATCACATAATCTAAGTGTTTGACAACAAAATGCACTTTTGGACTCTGTTAAGTCTGAAAAGTCTTTTCGAAGCATAAAAAGTTAGAAATGCAACTTAAAGGTCTAAAACGTGATAAGAGCATCAGGTACTCTTACACTATAGTACAACTTGAATGTCTGGTATTCTATGATGCATTAAATGCAGGAAATCATATAATCTAAGTGTTTAAAAACAAAATGCACTTTTGGACTCTGTTAAGGCTGAAAAGTCTTTTCGGAGCATAAAAAGTTAGAAATGCAACTTAAAGCACTAAAACATGATGAGAGCATCAGGTACTCTTACACTATAGTACAACTTGAATGTCTGGTATTCTATGATGCATTACATGTAGGAAATCATAGAATCTAAGTGTTTGACAACAAAATGCACTTTTGGACTCTGTTAAGTCTGAAAAGTCTTTTCGGAGCATAAAAAGTTAGAAATGCAACTTAAAGCAGTAAAACATGATGAGAGCATCAGGTACTCTTATACTATAGTACAACTTGAATGTCTGGTATTCTATGATGCATTAAATGCAGGAAATCATATAATCTAAGTGTTTAAAAACAAAATGCACTTTTGGACTCTGTTAAGGCTGAAAAGTCTTTTCGGAGCATAAAAAGTTAGAAATGCAACTTAAAGCACTAAAACATGATGAGAGCATCAGGTACTCTTACACTATAGTACAACTTGAATGTCTGGTATTCTATGATGCATTACATGTAGGAAATCATAGAATCTAAGTGTTTGACAACAAAATGCACTTTTGGACTCTGTTAAGTCTGAAAAGTCTTTTCGGAGCATAAAAAGTTAGAAATGCAACTTAAAGCAGTAAAACATGATGAGAGCATCAGGTACTCTTATACTATAGTACAACTTGAATGTCTGGTATTCTATGATGCATTACATGCAGAAAATCACATAATCTAAGTGTTTAAAAACAAAATGCACTTTTGGACTCTGTTAAGGCTGAAAAGTCTTTTCGGAGCATAAAAAGTTAGAAATGCACTTTAAAGCAGTAAAACGTAATGAGAGCATCAGGTACTCTTATATTACAATGAAACTTGAATGTCTGGTATTCTATGATGCATTACATGCAGAAAATCACATAATCTAAGTGTTTAAAAACAAAATGCACTTTTGGACTCTGTTAAGTCTGAAAAGTCTTTTCGGAGCATAAAAAGTTAGAAATGCAACTTAAAGCACTAAAACGTGATGAGAGCATCAGGTACTCTTATACTATAGTACAACTTGAATGTCTGGTATTCTATGATGCATTACATGCAGAAAATCACATAATCTAAGTGTTTAAAAACAAAATGCACTTTTGGACTCTGTTAAGGCTGAAAAGTCTTTTCGGAGCATAAAAAGTTAGAAATGCACTTTAAAGCAGTAAAACGTAATGAGAGCATCAGGTACTCTTATATTACAATGAAACTTGAATGTCTGGTATTCTATGATGCATTAAATGCAGGAAATCATAGAATCTAACTGTTTGACAACAAAATGCACTTTTGGACTCTGTTAAGGCTGAAAAGTCTTTTCGGAGCATAAAAGTTGGAAATGCAACTTAAAGCAGTAAAACGTGATGACAGCATCAGGTACTCTTACAATATAGTACAACTTGAATGTCTGGTATTCTATGATGCATTAAATGCAGGAAATCATAGAATCTAAGTGTTTGACAACAAAATGCACTTTTGGACTCTGTTGAGGCTGAAAAGTCTTTTCGGAGCATAAAAGTTGGAAATGCAACTTAAAGCAATAAAACATGATGAGAGCATCAGGTACTCTTACAATATAGTACAACTTGAATGTCTGGTATTCTATGATGCATTAAATGCAGGAAATCATAGAATCTAACTGTTTGACAACAAAATGCACTTTTGGACTCTGTTAAGGCTGAAAAGTCTTTTCGGAGCATAAAAGTTGGAAATGCAACTTAAAGCAGTAAAACGTGATGACAGCATCAGGTACTCTTACAATATAGTACAACTTGAATGTCTGGTATTCTATGATGCATTAAATGCAGGAAATCATAGAATCTAAGTGTTTGACAACAAAATGCACTTTTGGACTCTGTTAAGTCTGAAAAGTCTTTTCGGAGCATAAAAAGTTAGAAATGCAACTTAAAGCACTAAAACGTGATGAGAGCATCAGGTACTCTTATACTATAGTACAACTTGAATGTCTGGTATTCTATGATGCATTACATGCAGAAAATCACATAATCTAAGTGTTTGACAACAAAATGCACTTTTGGACTCTGTTAAGTCTGAAAAGTCTTTTCGGGTCATAAAAAGTTAGAAATGCACTTTAAAGCAGTAAAACGTAATGAGAGCATCAGGTACTCTTATACTATAGTACAACTTGAATGTCTGGTATTCTATGATGCATTACATGCAGAAAATCAAAGAATCTAAGTGTTTGACAACAAAATGCACTTTTGACTCTGTTGAGGCTGAAACGTCTTTTTGGAGCATAAAAGTTGGAAATGCACTTTAAAGCAGTAAAACGTAATGAGAGCATCAGGTACTCTTGTATTACAATGAAACTTGAATGTCTGGTATTCTATGATGCATAACATGTAGGAAATCATAGAATCTAAGTGTTTGACAACAAAATGCACTTTTGGACTCTGTTAAGGCTGAAAAGTCTTTTCGGAGCATAAAAAGTTAGAAATGCAACTTAAAGCACTAAAACGTGATGAGAGCATCAGGTACTCTTATACTATAGTACAACTTGAATGTCTGGTATTCTATGATGCATTACATGCAGAAAATCAAAGAATCTAAGTGTTTGACAACAAAATGCACTTTTGGACTCTGTTAAGTCTGAAAAGTCTTTTCGGGTCATAAAAAGTTAGAAATGCACTTTAAAGCAGTAAAACGTAATGAGAGCATCAGGTACTCTTATACTATAGTACAACTTGAATGTCTGGTATTCTATGATGCATTACATGCAGAAAATCAAAGAATCTAAGTGTTTGACAACAAAATGCACTTTTGGACTCTGTTAAGGCTGAAAAGTCTTTTCGGAGCATAAAAAGTTAGAAATGCAACTTAAAGCACTAAAACATGATGAGAGCATCAGGTACTCTTACACTATAGTACAACTTGAATGTCTGGTATTCTATGATGCATTACATGTAGGAAATCATAGAATCTAAGTGTTTGACAACAAAATGCACTTTTGGACTCTGTTAAGTCTGAAAAGTCTTTTCGGAGCATAAAAAGTTAGAAATGCAACTTAAAGCAGTAAAACATGATGAGAGCATCAGGTACTCTTATACTATAGTACAACTTGAATGTCTGGTATTCTATGATGCATTACATGCAGAAAATCACATAATCTAAGTGTTTAAAAACAAAATGCACTTTTGGACTCTGTTAAGGCTGAAAAGTCTTTTCGGAGCATAAAAAGTTAGAAATGCACTTTAAAGCAGTAAAACGCAATGAGAGCATCAGGTACTCTTATATTACAATGAAACTTGAATGTCTGGTATTCTATGATGCATTACATGCAGAAAATCACATAATCTAAGTGTTTAAAAACAAAATGCACTTTTGGACTCTGTTTAGGCTGAAAAGTCTTTTCGGAGCATAAAAAGTTAGAAATGCAACTTAAAGCACTAAAACATGATGAGAGCATCAGGTACTCCTAAACTATAGTACAACTTGAATGTCTGGTATTCTATGATGCATTAAATGCAGGAAATCATAGAATCTAAGTGTTTGACAACAAAATGCACTTTTGGACTCTGTTGAGGCTGAAAAGTCTTTTCGGAGCATAAAAGTTGGAAATGCAACTTAAAGCAATAAAACATGATGAGAGCATCAGGTACTCTTACAATATAGTACAACTTGAATGTCTGGTATTCTATGATGCATTAAATGCAGGAAATCATAGAATCTAACTGTTTGACAACAAAATGCACTTTTGGACTCTGTTAAGTCTGAAAAGTCTTTTCGGAGCATAAAAAGTTAGAAATGCAACTTAAAGCAGTAAAACATGATGAGAGCATCAGGTACTCTTATACTATAGTACAACTTGAATGTCTGGTATTCTATGATGCATTACATGCAGAAAATCACATAATCTAAGTGTTTAAAAACAAAATGCACTTTTGGACTCTGTTAAGGCTGAAATGTCTTTTCGGAGCATAAAAAGTTAGAAATGCACTTTAAAGCAGTAAAACGTAATGAGAGCATCAGGTACTCTTATATTACAATGAAACTTGAATGTCTGGTATTCTATGATGCATTAAATGCAGGAAATCATAGAATCTAACTGTTTGACAACAAAATGCACTTTTGGACTCTGTTAAGGCTGAAAAGTCTTTTCGGAGCATAAAAGTTGGAAATGCAACTTAAAGCAGTAAAACGTGATGACAGCATCAGGTACTCTTACAATATAGTACAACTTGAATGTCTGGTATTCTATGATGCATTAAATGCAGGAAATCATAGAATCTAAGTGTTTGACAACAAAATGCACTTTTGGACTCTGTTAAGGCTGAAAAGTCTTTTCGGAGCATAAAAAGTTAGAAATGCAACTTAAAGCACTAAAACATGATGAGAGCATCAGGTACTCTTACACTATAGTACAACTTGAATGTCTGGTATTCTATGATGCATTACATGTAGGAAATCATAGAATCTAAGTGTTTGACAACAAAATGCACTTTTGGACTCTGTTAAGTCTGAAAAGTCTTTTCGGAGCATAAAAAGTTAGAAATGCACTTTAAAGCAGTAAAACGTAATGAGAGCATCAGGTACTCTTATATTACAATGAAACTTGAATGTCTGGTATTCTATGATGCATTACATGTAGGAAATCATAGAATCTAAGTGTTTGACAACAAAATGCACTTTTGGACTCTGTTAAGGCTGAAAAGTCTTTTCGGAGCATAAAAAGTTAGAAATGCAACTTAAAGCACTAAAACATGAAGAGAGCATCAGGTACTCTTACACTATAGTACAACTTGAATGTCTGGTATTCTATGATGCATTACATGTAGGAAATCATAGAATCTAAGTGTTTGACAACAAAATGCACTTTTGGACTCTGTTAAGTCTGAAAAGTCTTTTCGGAGCATAAAAAGTTAGAAATGCAACTTAAAGCAGTAAAACGTGATGAGAGCATCAGGTACTCTTATACTATAGTACAACTTGAATGTCTGGTATTCTATGATGCATTACATGCAGAAAATCACATAATCTAAGTGTTTAAAAACAAAATGCACTTTTGGACTCTGTTAAGGCTGAAAAGTCTTTTCGGAGCATAAAAAGTTAGAAATGCACTTTAAAGCAGTAAAACGTAATGAGAGCATCAGGTACTCTTATATTACAATGAAACTTGAATGTCTGGTATTCTATGATGCATTACATGTAGGAAATCATAGAATCTAAGTGTTTGACAACAAAATGCACTTTTGGACTCTGTTAAGTCTGAAAAGTCTTTTCGGGTCATAAAAAGTTAGAAATGCACTTTAAAGCAGTAAAACGTAATGAGAGCATCAGGTACTCTTATACTATAGTACAACTTGAATGTCTGGTATTCTATGATGCATTACATGCAGAAAATCACATAATCTAAGTGTTTAAAAACAAAATGCACTTTTGGACTCTGTTAAGTCTGAAAAGTCTTTTCGGAGCATAAAAAGTTAGAAATGCAACTTAAAACACTAAAACGTGATGAGAGCATCAGGTACTCTTATACTATAGTACAACTTGAATGTCTGGTATTCTATGATGCATTACATGCAGAAAATCACATAATCTAAGTGTTTAAAAACAAAATGCACTTTTGGACTCTGTTAAGGCTGAAAAGTCTTTTCGGAGCATAAAAAGTTAGAAATGCACTTTAAAGCAGTAAAACGTAATGAGAGCATCAGGTACTCTTATATTACAATGAAACTTGAATATCTGGTATTCTATGATGCATAACATGTAGGAAATCATAGAATCTAAGTGTTTGACAACAAAATGCACTTTTGACTCTGTTGAGGCTGAAACGTCTTTTTGGAGCATAAAAGTTGGAAATGAACTTTAAAGCAGTAAAACGTAATGAGAGCATCAGGTACTCTTATATTACAATGAAACTTGAATGTCTGGTATTCTATGATGCATAACATGTAGGAAATCATAGAATCTAAGTGTTTGACAACAAAATGCACTTTTGGACTCTGTTAAGGCTGAAAAGTCTTTTCGGAGCATAAAAAGTTAGAAATGCAACTTAAAGCACTAAAACGTGATGAGAGCATCAGGTACTCTTATACTATAGTACAACTTGAATGTCTGGTATTCTATGATGCATTACATGTAGGAAATCATAGAATCTAAGTGTTTGACAACAAAATGCACTTTTGGACTCTGTTAAGTCTGAAAAGTCTTTTCGGGTCATAAAAAGTTAGAAATGCACTTTAAAGCAGTAAAACGTGATGAGAGCATCAGGTACTCTTACAATATAGTACAACTTGAATGTCTGGTATTCTATGATGCATTAAATGCAGGAAATCATAGAATCTAAGTGTTTGACAACAAAATGCACTTTTGGACTCTGTTAAGGCTGAAAAGTCTTTTCGGAGCATAAAAGTTGGAAATGCAACTTAAAGCAGTAAAACGTGATGACAGCATCAGGTACTCTTACAATATAGTACAACTTGAATGTCTGGTATTCTATGATGCATTAAATGCAGGAAATCATAGAATCTAAGTGTTTGACAACAAAATGCACTTTTGGACTCTGTTAAGGCTGAAAAGTCTTTTCGGAGCATAAAAAGTTAGAAATGCAACTTAAAGCACTAAAACATGATGAGAGCATCAGGTACTCTTAAACTATAGTACAACTTGAATGTCTGGTATTCTATGATGCATTACATGTAGGAAATCATAGAATCTAAGTGTTTGACAACAAAATGCACTTTTGGACTCTGTTAAGTCTGAAAAGTCTTTTCGGGTCATAAAAAGTTAGAAATGCACTTTAAAGCAGTAAAACGTAATGAGAGCATCAGGTGCTCTTACACTATAGTACAACTTGAATGTCTGGTATTCTATGATGCATTAAATGCAGGAAATCATAGAATCTAAGTGTTTGACAACAAAATGCACTTTTGGACTCTGTTAAGGCTGAAAAGTCTTTTCGGAGCATAAAAAGTTAGAAATGCACTTTAAAGCAGTAAAACGTAATGAGAGCATCAGGTGCTCTTACACTATAGTACAACTTGAATGTCTGGTATTCTATGATGCATTACATGCAGAAAATCAAAGAATCTAAGTGTTTGACAACAAAATGCACTTTTGGACTCTGTTAAGGCTGAAAAGTCTTTTCGGAGCATAAAAAGTTAGAAATGCAACTTAAAAGTCTAAAACGTGATGAGAGCATCAGGTACTCTTACACTATAGTACAACTTGAATGTCTGGTATTCTATGATGCATTACATGTAGGAAATCATAGAATCTAAGTGTTTGACAACAAAATGCACTTTTGGACTCTGTTAAGGCTGAAAAGTCTTTTCGGAGCATAAAAAGTTAGAAATGCAACTTAAAGCACTAAAACATGATGAGAGCATCAGGTACTCTTACACTATAGTACAACTTGAATGTCTGGTATTCTATGATGCATTACATGTAGGAAATCATAGAATCTAAGTGTTTGACAACAAAATGCACTTTTGGACTCTGTTAAGTCTGAAAAGTCTTTTCGGAGCATAAAAAGTTAGAAATGCAACTTAAAGCAGTAAAACGTGATGAGAGCATCAGGTACTCTTACACTATAGTACAACTTGAATGTCTGGTATTCTATGATGCATTACATGTAGGAAATCATAGAATCTAAGTGTTTGACAACAAAATGCACTTTTGGACTCTGTTAAGGCTGAAAAGTCTTTTCGGAGCATAAAAAGTTAGAAATGCAACTTAAAGCACTAAAACATGATGAGAGCATCAGGTACTCTTACACTATAGTACAACTTGAATGTCTGGTATTCTATGATGCATTACATGTAGGAAATCATAGAATCTAAGTGTTTGACAACAAAATGCACTTTTGGACTCTGTTAAGTCTGAAAAGTCTTTTCGGAGCATAAAAAGTTAGAAATGCAACTTAAAGCAGTAAAACGTGATGAGAGCATCAGGTACTCTTACACTATAGTACAACTTGAATGTCTGGTATTCTATGATGCATTACATGTAGGAAATCATAGAATCTAAGTGTTTGACAACAAAATGCACTTTTGGACTCTGTTAAGTCTGAAAAGTCTTTTCGGAGCATAAAAAGTTAGAAATGCAACTTAAAGCAGTAAAACGTGATGAGAGCATCAGGTACTCTTACACTATAGTACAACTTGAATGTCTGGTATTCTATGATGCATTACATGTAGGAAATCATAGAAACTAAGTGTTTGACAACAAAATGCACTTTTGGACTCTGTTAAGGCTGAAAAGTCTTTTCGGAGCATAAAAAGCTAGAAATGCAACTTAAAGCACTAAAACATGATGAGAGCATCAGGTACTCTTACACTATAGTACAACTTGAATGTCTGGTATTCTATGATGCATTACATGTAGGAAATCATAGAATCTAAGTGTTTGACAACAAAATGCACTTTTGGACTCTGTTAAGTCTGAAAAGTCTTTTCGGAGCATAAAAAGTTAGAAATGCAACTTAAAGCAGTAAAACGTGATGAGAGCATCAGGTACTCTTACACTATAGTACAACTTGAATGTCTGGTATTCTATGATGCATTACATGTAGGAAATCATAGAATCTAAGTGTTTGACAACAAAATGCACTTTTGGACTCTGTTAAGGCTGAAAAGTCTTTTCGGAGCATAAAAAGTTAGAAATGCAACTTAAAGCACTAAAACATGATGAGAGCATCAGGTACTCTTAAACTATAGTACAACTTGAATGTCTGGTATTCTATGATGCATTACATGTAGGAAATCATAGAATCTAAGTGTTTGACAACAAAATGCACTTTTGGACTCTGTTAAGTCTGAAAAGTCTTTTCGGAGCATAAAAAGTTAGAAATGCAACTTAAAGCAGTAAAACGTGATGAGAGCATCAGGTACTCTTACACTATAGTACAACTTGAATGTCTGGTATTCTATGATGCATTACATGTAGGAAATCATAGAATCTAAGTGTTTGACAACAAAATGCACTTTTGGACTCTGTTAAGGCTGAAAAGTCTTTTCGGAGCATAAAAAGTTAGAAATGCAACTTAAAGCACTAAAACATGATGAGAGCATCAGGTACTCTTAAACTATAGTACAACTTGAATGTCTGGTATTCTATGATGCATTACATGTAGGAAATCATAGAATCTAAGTGTTTGACAACAAAATGCACTTTTGGACTCTGTTAAGTCTGAAAAGTCTTTTCGGAGCATAAAAAGTTAGAAATGCAACTTAAAGCAGTAAAACGTGATGAGAGCATCAGGTACTCTTATACTATAGTACAACTTGAATGTCTGGTATTCTATGATGCATTACATGCAGAAAATCACATAATCTAAGTGTTTAAAAACAAAATGCACTTTTGGACTCTGTTAAGGCTGAAAAGTCTTTTCGGAGCATAAAAAGTTAGAAATGCACTTTAAAGCAGTAAAACGTAATGAGAGCATCAGGTACTCTTATATTACAATGAAACTTGAATGTCTGGTATTCTATGATGCATTACATGTAGGAAATCATAGAATCTAAGTGTTTGACAACAAAATGCACTTTTGGACTCTGTTAAGTCTGAAAAGTCTTTTCGGGTCATAAAAAGTTAGAAATGCACTTTAAAGCAGTAAAACGTGATGAGAGCATCAGGTACTCTTACAATATAGTACAACTTGAATGTCTGGTATTCTATGATGCATTAAATGCAGGAAATCATAGAATCTAAGTGTTTGACAACAAAATGCACTTTTGGACTCTGTTAAGGCTGAAAAGTCTTTTCGGAGCATAAAAGTTGGAAATGCAACTTAAAGCAGTAAAACGTGATGACAGCATCAGGTACTCTTACAATATAGTACAACTTGAATGTCTGGTATTCTATGATGCATTAAATGCAGGAAATCATAGAATCTAAGTGTTTGACAACAAAATGCACTTTTGGACTCTGTTAAGGCTGAAAAGTCTTTTCGGAGCATAAAAAGTTAGAAATGCAACTTAAAGCACTAAAACATGATGAGAGCATCAGGTACTCTTACACTATAGTACAACTTGAATGTCTGGTATTCTATGATGCATTACATGCAGAAAATCAAAGAATCTAAGTGTTTGACAACAAAATGCACTTTTGGACTCTGTTGAGGCTGAAACGTCTTTTCGGAGCATAAAAGTTGGAAATGCACTTTAAAGCAGTAAAACGTAATAAGAGCATCAGGTACTCTTATATTACAATGAAACTTGAATGTCTGGTATTCTATGATGCATTACATGTAGGAAATCATAGAATCTAAGTGTTTGACATAAAATGCACTTTTGGACTCTGTTAAGTCTGAAAAGTCTTTTCGGGTCATAAAAAGTTAGAAATGCACTTTAAAGCAGTAAAACGTAATGAGAGCATCAGGTAGTCTTATATTACAATGAAACTTGAATGTCTGGTATTCTATGATGCATTACATGTAGGAAATCATAGAATCTAAGTGTTTGACAACAAAATGCACTTTTGGACTCTGTTGAGGCTGAAACGTCTTTTCGGAGCATAAAAGTTGGAAATGCACTTTAAAGCAGTAAAACGTAATGAGAGCATCAGGTACTCTTATATTACAATGAAACTTGAATGTCTGGTATTCTATGATGCATTACATGTAGGAAATCATAGAATCTAAGTGTTTGACAACAAAATGCACTTTTGGACTCTGTTAAGGCTGAAAAGTCTTTTCGGAGCATAAAAAGTTAGAAATGCAACTTAAAAGTCTAAAACGTGATGAGAGCATCAGGTACTCTTACACTATAGTACAACTTGAATGTCTGGTATTCTATGATGCATTACATGTAGGAAATCATAGAATCTAAGTGTTTGACAACAAAATGCACTTTTGGACTCTGTTAAGGCTGAAAAGTCTTTTCGGAGCATAAAAAGTTAGAAATGCAACTTAAAGCACTAAAACATGATGAGAGCATCAGGTACTCTTACACTATAGTACAACTTGAATGTCTGGTATTCTATGATGCATTACATGTAGGAAATCATAGAATCTAAGTGTTTGACAACAAAATGCACTTTTGGACTCTGTTAAGTCTGAAAAGTCTTTTCGGAGCATAAAAAGTTAGAAATGCAACTTAAAGCAGTAAAACGTGATGAGAGCATCAGGTACTCTTACACTATAGTACAACTTGAATGTCTGGTATTCTATGATGCATTACATGCAGAAAATCAAAGAATCTAAGTGTTTGACAACAAAATGCACTTTTGGACTCTGTTAAGTCTGAAAAGTCTTTTCAGGGCATAAAAAGTTAGAAATGCACTTTAAAGCAGTAAAACGTAATGAGAGCATCAGGTAGTCTTATATTACAATGAAACTTGAATGTCTGGTATTCTATGATGCATTACATGTAGGAAATCATAGAATCTAAGTGTTTGACAACAAAATGCACTTTTGGACTCTGTTGAGGCTGAAACGTCTTTTCGGAGCATAAAAGTTGGAAATGCACTTTAAAGCAGTAAAACGTAATGAGAGCATCAGGTACTCTTATATTACAATGAAACTTGAATGTCTGGTATTCTATGATGCATTACATGTAGGAAATCATAGAATCTAAGTGTTTGACAACAAAATGCACTTTTGGACTCTGTTAAGGCTGAAAAGTCTTTTCGGAGCATAAAAAGTTAGAAATGCAACTTAAAAGTCTAAAACGTGATGAGAGCATCAGGTACTCTTACACTATAGTACAACTTGAATGTCTGGTATTCTATGATGCATTACATGTAGGAAATCATAGAATCTAAGTGTTTGACAACAAAATGCACTTTTGGACTCTGTTAAGGCTGAAAAGTCTTTTCGGAGCATAAAAAGTTAGAAATGCAACTTAAAGCACTAAAACATGATGAGAGCATCAGGTACTCTTACACTATAGTACAACTTGAATGTCTGGTATTCTATGATGCATTACATGTAGGAAATCATAGAATCTAAGTGTTTGACAACAAAATGCACTTTTGGACTCTGTTAAGTCTGAAAAGTCTTTTCGGAGCATAAAAAGTTAGAAATGCAACTTAAAGCAGTAAAACGTGATGAGAGCATCAGGTACTCTTACACTATAGTACAACTTGAATGTCTGGTATTCTATGATGCATTACATGTAGGAAATCATAGAAACTAAGTGTTTGACAACAAAATGCACTTTTGGACTCTGTTGAGGCTGAAAAGTCTTTTCGGAGCATAAAAAGTTAGAAATGCAACTTAAAGCACTAAAACATGATGAGAGCATCAGGTACTCTTAAACTATAGTACAACTTGAATGTCTGGTATTCTATGATGCATTACATGTAGGAAATCATAGAATCTAAGTGTTTGACAACAAAATGCACTTTTGGACTCTGTTAAGTCTGAAAAGTCTTTTCGGAGCATAAAAAGTTAGAAATGCAACTTAAAGCAGTAAAACGTGATGAGAGCATCAGGTACTCTTATACTATAGTACAACTTGAATGTCTGGTATTTTATGATGCATTACATGCAGAAAATCACATAATCTAAGTGTTTAAAAACAAAATGCACTTTTGGACTCTGTTAAGGCTGAAAAGTCTTTTCGGAGCATAAAAAGTTAGAAATGCACTTTAAAGCAGTAAAACGTAATGAGAGCATCAGGTACTCTTACATTACAATGAAACTTGAATGTCTGGTATTCTATGATGCATTACATGTAGGAAATCATAGAATCTAAGTGTTTGACAACAAAATGCACTTTTGGACTCTGTTAAGTCTGAAAAGTCTTTTCGGGTCATAAAAAGTTAGAAATGCACTTTAAAGCAGTAAAACGTGATGAGAGCATCAGGTACTCTTACAATATAGTACAACTTGAATGTCTGGTTTTTTATGATGCATTAAATGCAGGAAATCATAGAATCTAAGTGTTCGACAACAAAATGCACTTTTGGACTCTGTTGAGGCTGAAAAGTCTTTTCGGAGCATAAAAGTTGGAAATGCAACTTAAAGCAGTAAAACGTGATGAGAGCATCAGGTACTCTTACAATATAGTACAACTTGAATGTCTGGTATTCTATGATGCATTAAATGCAGGAAATCATAGAATCTAAGTGTTTGACAACAAAATGCACTTTTGGACTCTGTTAAGGCTGAAAAGTCTTTTCGGAGCATAAAAAGTTAGAAATGCAACTTAAAGCACTAAAACATGATGAGAGCATCAGGTACTCTTACACTATAGTACAACTTGAATGTCTGGTATTCTATGATGCATTACATGTAGGAAATCATAGAATCAAAGTGTTTGACAACAAAATGCACTTTTGGACTCTGTTAAGTCTGAAAAGTCTTTTCGGAGCATAAAAAGTTAGAAATGCAACTTAAAGCAGTAAAACGTGATGAGAGCATCAGGTACTCTTACACTATAGTACAACTTGAATGTCTGGTATTCTATGATGCATTACATGTAGGAAATCATAGAAACTAAGTGTTTGACAACAAAATGCACTTTTGGACTCTGTTAAGGCTGAAAAGTCTTTTCGGAGCATAAAAAGTTAGAAATGCAACTTAAAGCACTAAAACATGATGAGAGCATCAGGTACTCTTACACTATAGTACAACTTGAATGTCTGGTATTCTATGATGCATTACATGTAGGAAATCATAGAATCTAAGTGTTTGACAACAAAATGCACTTTTGGACTCTGTTAAGTCTGAAAAGTCTTTTCGGAGCATAAAAAGTTAGAAATGCAACTTAAAGCAGTAAAACGTGATGAGAGCATCAGGTACTCTTACACTATAGTACAACTTGAATGTCTGGTATTCTATGATGCATTACATGTAGGAAATCATAGAATCTAAGTGTTTGACAACAAAATGCACTTTTGGACTCTGTTAAGGCTGAAAAGTCTTTTCGGAGCATAAAAAGTTAGAAATGCAACTTAAAGCACTAAAACATGATGAGAGCATCAGGTACTCTTAAACTATAGTACAACTTGAATGTCTGGTATTCTATGATGCATTACATGTAGGAAATCATAGAATCTAAGTGTTTGACAACAAAATGCACTTTTGGACTCTGTTAAGGCTGAAAAGTCTTTTCGGAGCATAAAAAGTTAGAAATGCAACTTAAAGCAGTAAAACGTGATGAGAGCATCAGGTACTCTTATACTATAGTACAACTTGAATGTCTGGTATTCTATGATGCATTACATGCAGAAAATCACATAATCTAAGTGTTTAAAAACAAAATGCACTTTTGGACTCTGTTGAGGCTGAAAAGTCTTTTCGGAGCATAAAAAGTTAGAAATGCACTTTAAAGCAGTAAAACGTAATGAGAGCATCAGGTACTCTTATATTACAATGAAACTTGAATGTCTGGTATTCTATGATGCATTACATGTAGGAAATCATAGAATCTAAGTGTTTGACAACAAAATGCACTTTTGGACTCTGTTAAGTCTGAAAAGTCTTTTCGGGTCATAAAAAGTTAGAAATGCACTTTAAAGCAGTAAAACGTGATGAGAGCATCAGGTACTCTTACAATATAGTACAACTTGAATGTCTGGTTTTTTATGATGCATTAAATGCAGGAAATCATAGAATCTAAGTGTTCGACAACAAAATGCACTTTTGGACTCTGTTGAGGCTGAAAAGTCTTTTCGGAGCATAAAAGTTGGAAATGCAACTTAAAGCAGTAAAACGTGATGAGAGCATCAGGTACTCTTACAATATAGTACAACTTGAATGTCTGGTATTCTATGATGCATTAAATGCAGGAAATCATAGAATCTAAGTGTTTGACAACAAAATGCACTTTTGGACTCTGTTAAGGCTGAAAAGTCTTTTCGGAGCATAAAAAGTTAGAAATGCAACTTAAAGCACTAAAACATGATGAGAGCATCAGGTACTCTTACACTATAGTACAACTTGAATGTCTGGTATTCTATGATGCATTACATGTAGGAAATCATAGAATCTAAGTGTTTGACAACAAAATGCACTTTTGGACTCTGTTAAGTCTGAAAAGTCTTTTCGGAGCATAAAAAGTTAGAAATGCAACTTAAAGCAGTAAAACGTGATGAGAGCATCAGGTACTCTTACACTATAGTACAACTTGAATGTCTGGTATTCTATGATGCATTACATGTAGGAAATCATAGAAACTAAGTGTTTGACAACAAAATGCACTTTTGGACTCTGTTAAGGCTGAAAAGTCTTTTCGGAGCATAAAAAGTTAGAAATGCAACTTAAAGCACTAAAACATGATGAGAGCATCAGGTACTCTTACACTATAGTACAACTTGAATGTCTGGTATTCTATGATGCATTACATGTAGGAAATCATAGAATCTAAGTGTTTGACAACAAAATGCACTTTTGGACTCTGTTAAGTCTGAAAAGTCTTTTCGGAGCATAAAAAGTTAGAAATGCAACTTAAAGCAGTAAAACGTGATGAGAGCATCAGGTACTCTTACACTATAGTACAACTTGAATGTCTGGTATTCTATGATGCATTACATGTAGGAAATCATAGAATCTAAGTGTTTGACAACAAAATGCACTTTTGGACTCTGTTAAGGCTGAAAAGTCTTTTCGGAGCATAAAAAGTTAGAAATGCAACTTAAAGCACTAAAACATGATGAGAGCATCAGGTACTCTTAAACTATAGTACAACTTGAATGTCTGGTATTCTATGATGCATTACATGTAGGAAATCATAGAATCTAAGTGTTTGACAACAAAATGCACTTTTGGACTCTGTTAAGTCTGAAAAGTCTTTTCGGAGCATAAAAAGTTAGAAATGCAACTTAAAGCAGTAAAACGTGATGAGAGCATCAGGTACTCTTATACTATAGTACAACTTGAATGTCTGGTATTCTATGATGCATTACATGCAGAAAATCACATAATCTAAGTGTTTAAAAACAAAATGCACTTTTGGACTCTGTTAAGGCTGAAAAGTCTTTTCGGAGCATAAAAAGTTAGAAATGCACTTTAAAGCAGTAAAACGTAATGAGAGCATCAGGTACTCTTATATTACAATGAAACTTGAATGTCTGGTATTCTATGATGCATTACATGTAGGAAATCATAGAATCTAAGTGTTTGACAACAAAATGCACTTTTGGACTCTGTTAAGTCTGAAAAGTCTTTTCGGGTCATAAAAAGTTAGAAATGCACTTTAAAGCAGTAAAACGTGATGAGAGCATCAGGTACTCTTACAATATAGTACAACTTGAATGTCTGGTATTCTATGATGCATTAAATGCAGAAAATCAAAGAATCTAAGTGTTTGACAACAAAATGCACTTTTGGACTCTGTTAAGGCTGAAAAGTCTTTTCGGAGCATAAAAAGTTAGAAATGCAACTTAAAGCACTAAAACGTGATGAGAGCATCAGGTACTCTTATACTATAGTACAACTTGAATGTCTGGTATTCTATGATGCATTACATGCAGAAAATCAAAGAATCTAAGTGTTTGACAACAAAATGCACTTTTGGACTCTGTTAAGGCTGAAAAGTCTTTTCGGAGCATAAAAAGTTAGAAATGCACTTTAAAGCAGTAAAACGTAATGAGAGCATCAGGTACTCTTATATTACAATGAAACTTGAATGTCTGGTATTCTATGATGCATTAAATGCAGGAAATCATATAATCTAAGTGTTTAAAAACAAAATGCACTTTTGGACTCTGTTAAGGCTGAAAAGTCTTTTCGGAGCATAAAAGTTGGAAATGCAACTTAAAGCAGTAAAACGTGATGACAGCATCAGGTACTCTTACAATATAGTACAACTTGAATGTCTGGTATTCTATGATGCATTAAATGCAGGAAATCATAGAATCTAAGTGTTTGACAACAAAATGCACTTTTGGACTCTGTTGATGCTGAAAAGTCTTTTCGGAGCATAAAAGTTGGAAATGCAACTTAAAGCAGTAAAACGTGATGACAGCATCAGGTACTCTTACAATATAGTACAACTTGAATGTCTGGTTTTTTATGATGCATTAAATGCAGGAAATCATAGAATCTAAGTGTTTGACAACAAAATGCACTTTTGGACTCTGTTAAGTCTGAAAAGTCTTTTCGGAGCATAAAAAGTTAGAAATGCAACTTAAAGCAGTAAAACGTGATGAGAGCATCAGGTACTCTTATACTATAGTACAACTTGAATGTCTGGTATTCTATGATGCATTACATGCAGAAAATCACATAATCTAAGTGTTTAAAAACAAAATGCACTTTTGGACTCTGTTAAGGCTGAAAAGTCTTTTCGGAGCATAAAAAGTTAGAAATGCACTTTAAAGCAGTAAAACGTAATGAGAGCATCAGGTACTCTTATATTACAATGAAACTTGAATGTCTGGTATTCTATGATGCATTACATGTAGGAAATCATAGAATCTAAGTGTTTGACATAAAATGCACTTTTGGACTCTGTTAAGTCTGAAAAGTCTTTTCGGGTCATAAAAAGTTAGAAATGCACTTTAAAGCAGTAAAACATGATGAGAGCATCAGGTACTCTTACAATATAGTACAACTTGAATGTCTGGTATTCTATGATGCATTAAATGCAGGAAATCATAGAATCTAACTGTTTGACAACAAAATGCACTTTTGGACTCTGTTAAGGCTGAAAAGTCTTTTCGGAGCATAAAAGTTGGAAATGCAACTTAAAGCACTAAAACGTGATGAGAGCATCAGGTACTCTTATACTATAGTACAACTTGAATGTCTGGTATTCTATGATGCATTACATGCAGAAAATCAAAGAATCTAAGTGTTTGACAACAAAATGCACTTTTGGACTCTGTTAAGGCTGAAAAGTCTTTTCGGAGCATAAAAAGTTAGAAATGCACTTTAAAGCAGTAAAACGTAATGAGAGCATCAGGTACTCTTATATTACAATGAAACTTGAATGTCTGGTATTCTATGATGCATTAAATGCAGGAAATCATAGAATCTAAGTGTTTAAAAACAAAATGCACTTTTGGACTCTGTTAAGGCTGAAAAGTCTTTTCGGAGCATAAAAAGTTAGAAATGCAACTTAAAGCACTAAAACGTGATAAGAGCATCAGGTACTCTTACACTATAGTACAACTTGAATGTCTGGTATTCTATGATGCATTAAATGCAGGAAATCATATAATCTAAGTGTTTAAAAACAAAATGCACTTTTGGACTCTGTTAAGGCTGAAAAGTCTTTTCGGAGCATAAAAAGTTAGAAATGCAACTTAAAGCACTAAAACGTGATGAGAGCATCAGGTACTCTTATACTATAGTACAACTTGAATGTCTGGTATTCTATGATGCATTACATGCAGAAAATCAAAGAATCTAAGTGTTTGACAACAAAATGCACTTTTGGACTCTGTTAAGTCTGAAAAGTCTTTTCAGGAGCATAAAAAGTTAGAAATGCACTTTAAAGCAGTAAAACGTAATGAGAGCATCAGGTAGTCTTATATTACAATGAAACTTGAATGTCTGGTATTCTATGATGCATTACATGTAGGAAATCATAGAATCTAAGTGTTTGACAACAAAATGCACTTTTGGACTCTGTTGAGGCTGAAACGTCTTTTCGGAGCATAAAAGTTGGAAATGCACTTTAAAGCAGTAAAACGTAATGAGAGCATCAGGTACTCTTATATTACAATGAAACTTGAATGTCTGGTATTCTATGATGCATTACATGTAGGAAATCATAGAATCTAAGTGTTTGACAACAAAATGCACTTTTGGACTCTGTTAAGGCTGAAAAGTCTTTTCGGAGCATAAAAAGTTAGAAATGCAACTTAAAAGTCTAAAACGTGATGAGAGCATCAGGTACTCTTACACTATAGTACAACTTGAATGTCTGGTATTCTATGATGCATTACATGTAGGAAATCATAGAATCTAAGTGTTTGACAACAAAATGCACTTTTGGACTCTGTTAAGGCTGAAAAGTCTTTTCGGAGCATAAAAAGTTAGAAATGCAACTTAAAGCAGTAAAACATGATGAGAGCATCAGGTACTCTTACACTATAGTACAACTTGAATGTCTGGTATTCTATGATGCATTACATGTAGGAAATCATAGAATCTAAGTGTTTGACAACAAAATGCACTTTTGGACTCTGTTAAGTCTGAAAAGTCTTTTCGGAGCATAAAAAGTTAGAAATGCAACTTAAAGCAGTAAAACGTGATGAGAGCATCAGGTACTCTTACACTATAGTACAACTTGAATGTCTGGTATTCTATGATGCATTACATGTAGGAAATCATAGAAACTAAGTGTTTGACAACAAAATGCACTTTTGGACTCTGTTAAGGCTGAAAAGTCTTTTCGGAGCATAAAAAGTTAGAAATGCAACTTAAAGCACTAAAACATGATGAGAGCATCAGGTACTCTTAAACTATAGTACAACTTGAATGTCTGGTATTCTATGATGCATTACATGTAGGAAATCATAGAATCTAAGTGTTTGACAACAAAATGCACTTTTGGACTCTGTTAAGTCTGAAATGTCTTTTCGGAGCATAAAAAGTTAGAAATGCAACTTAAAGCAGTAAAACGTGATGAGAGCATCAGGTACTCTTATACTATAGTACAACTTGAATGTCTGGTATTCTATGATGCATTACATGCAGAAAATCACATAATCTAAGTGTTTAAAAACAAAATGCACTTTTGGACTCTGTTAAGGCTGAAAAGTCTTTTCGGAGCATAAAAAGTTAGAAATGCACTTTAAAGCAGTAAAACGTAATGAGAGCATCAGGTTCTCTTATATTACAATGAAACTTGAATGTCTGGTATTCTATGATGCATTACATGTAGGAAATCATAGAATCTAAGTGTTTGACAACAAAATGCACTTTTGGACTCTGTTAAGTCTGAAAAGTCTTTTCGGGTCATAAAAAGTTAGAAATGCACTTTAAAGCAGTAAAACGTGATGAGAGCATCAGGTACTCTTATACTATAGTACAACTTGAATGTCTGGTATTCTATGATGCATAACATGCAGAAAATCAAAGAATCTAAGTGTTTGACAACAAAATGCACTTTTGGACTCTGTTAAGGCTGAAAAGTCTTTTCGGAGCATAAAAAGTTAGAAATGCACTTTAAAGCAGTAAAACGTAATGAGAGCATCAGGTACTCTTATATTACAATGAAACTTGAATGTCTGGTATTCTATGATGCATTAAATGCAGGAAATCATAGAATCTAAGTGTTTAAAAACAAAATGCACTTTTGGACTCTGTTAAGGCTGAAAAGTCTTTTCGGAGCATAAAAAGTTAGAAATGCAACTCAAAGCACTAAAACGTGATAAGAGCATCAGGTACTCTTACACTATAGTACAACTTGAATGTCTGGTATTCTATGATGCATTAAATGCAGGAAATCATATAATCTAAGTGTTTAAAAACAAAATGCACTTTTGGACTCTGTTAAGGCTGAAAAGTCTTTTCGGAGCATAAAAAGTTAGAAATGCAACTTAAAGCACTAAAACGTGATGAGAGCATCAGGTACTCTTATACTATAGTACAACTTGAATGTCTGGTATTCTATGATGCATTACATGCAGAAAATCAAAGAATCTAAGTGTTTGACAACAAAATGCACTTTTGGACTCTGTTAAGTCTGAAAAGTCTTTTCAGGGCATAAAAAGTTAGAAATGCACTTTAAAGCAGTAAAACGTAATGAGAGCATCAGGTAGTCTTATATTACAATGAAACTTGAATGTCTGGTATTCTATGATGCATTACATGTAGGAAATCATAGAATCTAACTGTTTGACAACAAAATGCACTTTTGGACTCTGTTAAGGCTGAAAAGTCTTTTCGGAGCATAAAAAGTTAGAAATGCAACTTAAAGCACTAAAACATGATGAGAGCATCAGGTACTCTTACACTATAGTACAACTTGAATGTCTGGTATTCTATGATGCATTACATGTAGGAAATCATAGAATCTAAGTGTTTGACAACAAAATGCACTTTTGGACTCTGTTAAGGCTGAAAAGTCTTTTCGGAGCATAAAAAGTTAGAAATGCACTTTAAAGCAGTAAAACGTAATGAGAGCATCAGGTACTCTTATATTACAATGAAACTTGAATGTCTGGTATTCTATGATGCATTACATGCAGAAAATCAAAGAATCTAAGTGTTTGACAACAAAATGCACTTTTGGACTCTGTTAAGGCTGAAAAGTCTTTTCGGAGCATAAAAAGTTAGAAATGCACTTTAAAGCAGTAAAACGTAATGAGAGCATCAGGTACTCTTATATTACAATGAAACTTGAATGTCTGGTATTCTATGATGCATTAAATGCAGGAAATCATAGAATCTAAGTGTTTGACAACAAAATGCACTTTTGGACTCTGTTAAGGCTGAAAAGTCTTTTCGGAGCATAAAAAGTTAGAAATGCACTTTAAAGCAGTAAAACGTAATGAGAGCATCAGGTACTCTTATATTACAATGAAACTTGAATGTCTGGTATTCTATGATGCATTACATGCAGAAAATCAAAGAATCTAAGTGTTTGACAACAAAATGCACTTTTGGACTCTGTTAAGGCTGAAAAGTCTTTTCGGAGCATAAAAAGTTAGAAATGCACTTTAAAGCAGTAAAACGTAATGAGAGCATCAGGTACTCTTATATTACAATGAAACTTGAATGTCTGGTATTCTATGATGCATTAAATGCAGGAAATCATAGAATCTAAGTGTTTGACAACAAAATGCACTTTTGGACTCTGTTAAGGCTGAAAAGTCTTTTCGGAGCATAAAAAGTTAGAAATGCAACTTAAAGCACTAAAACATGATGAGAGCATCAGGTACTCTTACACTATAGTACAACTTGAATGTCTGGTATTCTATGATGCATTACATGTAGGAAATCATAGAATCTAAGTGTTTGACAACAAAATGCACTTTTGGACTCTGTTAAGGCTGAAAAGTCTTTTCGGAGCATAAAAAGTTAGAAATGCACTTTAAAGCAGTAAAACGTAATGAGAGCATCAGGTACTCTTATATTACAATGAAACTTGAATGTCTGGTATTCTATGATGCATTACATGCAGAAAATCAAAGAATCTAAGTGTTTGACAACAAAATGCACTTTTGGACTCTGTTAAGGCTGAAAAGTCTTTTCGGAGCATAAAAAGTTAGAAATGCACTTTAAAGCAGTAAAACGTAATGAGAGCATCAGGTACTCTTATATTACAATGAAACTTGAATGTCTGGTATTCTATGATGCATTAAATGCAGGAAATCATAGAATCTAAGTGTTTGACAACAAAATGCACTTTTGGACTCTGTTAAGGCTGAAAAGTCTTTTCGGAGCATAAAAAGTTAGAAATGCAACTTAAAGCACTAAAACATGATGAGAGCATCAGGTACTCTTACACTATAGTACAACTGGAATGTCTGGTATTCTATGATGCATTACATGTAGGAAATCATAGAATCTAAGTGTTTGACAACAAAATGCACTTTTGGACTCTGTTAAGGCTGAAAAGTCTTTTCGGAGCATAAAAGTTGGAAATGCAACTTAAAGCACTAAAACGTGATGAGAGCATCAGGTACTCTTATACTATAGTACAACTTGAATGTCTGGTATTCTATGATGCATTACATGCAGAAAATCAAAGAATCTAAGTGTTTGACAACAAAATGCACTTTTGGACTCTGTTAAGGCTGAAAAGTCTTTTCGGAGCATAAAAAGTTAGAAATGCACTTTAAAGCAGTAAAACGTAATGAGAGCATCAGGTACTCTTATATTACAATGAAACTTGAATGTCTGGTATTCTATGATGCATTAAATGCAGGAAATCATAGAATCTAAGTGTTTGACAACAAAATGCACTTTTGGACTCTGTTAAGGCTGAAAAGTCTTTTCGGAGCATAAAAGTTGGAAATGCAACTTAAAGCAC
The DNA here is from genome assembly GCF_910589615.1 of Taurulus bubalis. NCBI lineage: Eukaryota > Metazoa > Chordata > Actinopteri > Perciformes > Cottidae > Taurulus > Taurulus bubalis. Next base: position 2,254,275 of record NC_136592.1, read on the forward strand.
TAAAACGTGATGAGAGCATCAGGTACTCTTATACTATAGTACAACTTGAATGTCTCGTATTCTATGATGCATTACATGCAGAAAATCAAAGAATCTAAGTGTTTGACAACAAAATGCACTTTTGGACTCTGTTAAGGCTGAAAAGTCTTTTCGGAGCATAAAAAGTTAGAAATGCACTTTAAAGCAGTAAAACGTAATGAGAGCATCAGGTACTCTTATATTACAATGAAACTTGAATGTCTGGTATTCTATGATGCATTAAATGCAGGAAATCATATAATCTAAGTGTTTAAAAACAAAATGCACTTTTGGACTCTGTTAAGGCTGAAAAGTCTTTTCGGAGCATAAAAAGTTAGAAATGCAACTTAAAGCACTAAAACGTGATAAGAGCATCAGGTACTCTTACACTATAGTACAACTTGAATGTCTGGTATTCTATGATGCATTAAATGCAGGAAATCATATAATCTAAGTGTTTAAAAACAAAATGCACTTTTGGACTCTGTTAAGGCTGAAAAGTCTTTTCGGAGCATAAAAGTTGGAAATGCAACTTAAAGCACTAAAACGTGATGAGAGCATCAGGTACTCTTATACTATAGTACAACTTGAATGTCTCGTATTCTATGATGCATTACATGCAGAAAATCAAAGAATCTAAGTGTTTGACAACAAAATGCACTTTTGGACTCTGTTAAGGCTGAAAAGTCTTTTCGGAGCATAAAAAGTTAGAAATGCACTTTAAAGCAGTAAAACGTAATGAGAGCATCAGGTACTCTTATATTACAATGAAACTTGAATGTCTGGTATTCTATGATGCATTAAATGCAGGAAATCATATAATCTAAGTGTTTAAAAACAAAATGCACTTTTGGACTCTGTTAAGGCTGAAAAGTCTTTTCGGAGCATAAAAAGTTAGAAATGCAACTTAAAGCACTAAAACGTGATAAGAGCATCAGGTACTCTTACACTATAGTACAACTTGAATGTCTGGTATTCTATGATGCATTAAATGCAGGAAATCATATAATCTAAGTGTTTAAAAACAAAATGCACTTTTGGACTCTGTTAAGGCTGAAAAGTCTTTTCGGAGCATAAAAGTTGGAAATGCAACTTAAAGCACTAAAACGTGATGAGAGCATCAGGTACTCTTATACTATAGTACAACTTGAATGTCTGGTATTCTATGATGCATTACATGCAGAAAATCAAAGAATCTAAGTGTTTGACAACAAAATGCACTTTTGGACTCTGTTAAGGCTGAAAAGTCTTTTCGGAGCATAAAAAGTTAGAAATGCACTTTAAAGCAGTAAAACGTAATGAGAGCATCAGGTACTCTTATATTACAATGAAACTTGAATGTCTGGTATTCTATGATGCATTAAATGCAGGAAATCATATAATCTAAGTCTTTAAAAACAAAATGCACTTTTGGACTCTGTTAAGGCTGAAAAGTCTTTTCGGAGCATAAAAAGTTAGAAATGCAACTTAAAGCACTAAAACGTGATAAGAGCATCAGGTACTCTTACACTATAGTACAACTTGAATGTCTGGTATTCTATGATGCATTAAATGCAGGAAATCATATAATCTAAGTGTTTAAAAACAAAATGCACTTTTGGACTCTGTTAAGGCTGAAAAGTCTTTTCGGAGCATAAAAAGTTAGAAATGCAACTTAAAGCACTAAAACGTGATGAGAGCATCAGGTACTCTTATACTATAGTACAACTTGAATGTCTGGTATTCTATGATGCATTACATGCAGAAAATCAAAGAATCTAAGTGTTTGACAACAAAATGCACTTTTGGACTCTGTTAAGTCTGAAAAGTCTTTTCAGGGCATAAAAAGTTAGAAATGCACTTTAAAGCAGTAAAACGTAATGAGAGCATCAGGTAGTCTTATATTACAATGAAACTTGAATGTCTGGTATTCTATGATGCATTACATGTAGGAAATCATAGAATCTAAGTGTTTGACAACAAAATGCACTTTTGGACTCTGTTGAGGCTGAAACGTCTTTTCGGAGCATAAAAGTTGGAAATGCACTTTAAAGCAGTAAAACGTAATGAGAGCATCAGGTACTCTTATATTACAATGAAACTTGAATGTCTGGTATTCTATGATGCATTACATGTAGGAAATCATAGAATCTAAGTGTTTGACAACAAAATGCACTTTTGGACTCTGTTAAGGCTGAAAAGTCTTTTCGGAGCATAAAAAGTTAGAAATGCAACTTAAAAGTCTAAAACGTGATGAGAGCATCAGGTACTCTTACACTATAGTACAACTTGAATGTCTGGTATTCTATGATGCATTACATGTAGGAAATCATAGAATCTAAGTGTTTGACAACAAAATGCACTTTTGGACTCTGTTAAGGCTGAAAAGTCTTTTCGGAGCATAAAAAGTTAGAAATGCAACTTAAAGCACTAAAACATGATGAGAGCATCAGGTACTCTTACACTATAGTACAACTTGAATGTCTGGTATTCTATGATGCATTACATGTAGGAAATCATAGAATCTAAGTGTTTGACAACAAAATGCACTTTTGGACTCTGTTAAGGCTGAAAAGTCTTTTCGGAGCATAAAAAGTTAGAAATGCACTTTAAAGCAGTAAAACGTAATGAGAGCATCAGGTACTCTTATATTACAATGAAACTTGAATGTCTGGTATTCTATGATGCATTAAATGCAGGAAATCATAGAATCTAAGTGTTTGACAACAAAATGCACTTTTGGACTCTGTTAAGGCTGAAAAGTCTTTTCGGAGCATAAAAAGTTAGAAATGCAACTTAAAGCACTAAAACATGATGAGAGCATCAGGTACTCTTACACTATAGTACAACTTGAATGTCTGGTATTCTATGATGCATTACATGCAGAAAATCAAAGAATCTAAGTGTTTGACAACAAAATGCACTTTTGGACTCTGTTAAGGCTGAAAAGTCTTTTCGGAGCATAAAAAGTTAGAAATGCACTTTAAAGCAGTAAAACGTAATGAGAGCATCAGGTACTCTTATATTACAATGAAACTTGAATGTCTGGTATTCTATGATGCATTAAATGCAGGAAATCATAGAATCTAAGTGTTTGACAACAAAATGCACTTTTGGACTCTGTTAAGGCTGAAAAGTCTTTTCGGAGCATAAAAGTTGGAAATGCAACTTAAAGCACTAAAACGTGATGAGAGCATCAGGTACTCTTATACTATAGTACAACTTGAATGTCTCGTATTCTATGATGCATTACATGCAGAAAATCAAAGAATCTAAGTGTTTGACAACAAAATGCACTTTTGGACTCTGTTAAGGCTGAAAAGTCTTTTCGGAGCATAAAAAGTTAGAAATGCACTTTAAAGCAGTAAAACGTAATGAGAGCATCAGGTACTCTTATATTACAATGAAACTTGAATGTCTGGTATTCTATGATGCATTAAATGCAGGAAATCATATAATCTAAGTGTTTAAAAACAAAATGCACTTTTGGACTCTGTTAAGGCTGAAAAGTCTTTTCGGAGCATAAAAAGTTAGAAATGCAACTTAAAGCACTAAAACGTGATAAGAGCATCAGGTACTCTTACACTATAGTACAACTTGAATGTCTGGTATTCTATGATGCATTAAATGCAGGAAATCATATAATCTAAGTGTTTAAAAACAAAATGCACTTTTGGACTCTGTTAAGGCTGAAAAGTCTTTTCGGAGCATAAAAGTTGGAAATGCAACTTAAAGCACTAAAACGTGATGAGAGCATCAGGTACTCTTATACTATAGTACAACTTGAATGTCTCGTATTCTATGATGCATTACATGCAGAAAATCAAAGAATCTAAGTGTTTGACAACAAAATGCACTTTTGGACTCTGTTAAGGCTGAAAAGTCTTTTCGGAGCATAAAAAGTTAGAAATGCACTTTAAAGCAGTAAAACGTAATGAGAGCATCAGGTACTCTTATATTACAATGAAACTTGAATGTCTGGTATTCTATGATGCATTAAATGCAGGAAATCATATAATCTAAGTGTTTAAAAACAAAATGCACTTTTGGACTCTGTTAAGGCTGAAAAGTCTTTTCGGAGCATAAAAAGTTAGAAATGCAACTTAAAGCACTAAAACGTGATGAGAGCATCAGGTACTCTTACACTATAGTACAACTTGAATGTCTGGTATTCTATGATGCATTAAATGCAGGAAATCATATAATCTAAGTGTTTAAAAACAAAATGCACTTTTGGACTCTGTTAAGGCTGAAAAGTCTTTTCGGAGCATAAAAGTTGGAAATGCAACTTAAAGCACTAAAACGTGATGAGAGCATCAGGTACTCTTATACTATAGTACAACTTGAATGTCTGGTATTCTATGATGCATTACATGCAGAAAATCAAAGAATCTAAGTGTTTGACAACAAAATGCACTTTTGGACTCTGTTAAGGCTGAAAAGTCTTTTCGGAGCATAAAAAGTTAGAAATGCACTTTAAAGCAGTAAAACGTAATGAGAGCATCAGGTACTCTTATATTACAATGAAACTTGAATGTCTGGTATTCTATGATGCATTAAATGCAGGAAATCATATAATCTAAGTGTTTAAAAACAAAATGCACTTTTGGACTCTGTTAAGGCTGAAAAGTCTTTTCGGAGCATAAAAAGTTAGAAATGCAACTTAAAGCACTAAAACGTGATAAGAGCATCAGGTACTCTTACACTATAGTACAACTTGAATGTCTGGTATTCTATGATGCATTAAATGCAGGAAATCATATAATCTAAGTGTTTAAAAACAAAATGCACTTTTGGACTCTGTTAAGGCTGAAAAGTCTTTTCGGAGCATAAAAGTTGGAAATGCAACTTAAAGCACTAAAACGTGATGAGAGCATCAGGTACTCTTATACTATAGTACAACTTGAATGTCTCGTATTCTATGATGCATTACATGCAGAAAATCAAAGAATCTAAGTGTTTGACAACAAAATGCACTTTTGGACTCTGTTAAGGCTGAAAAGTCTTTTCGGAGCATAAAAAGTTAGAAATGCACTTTAAAGCAGTAAAACGTAATGAGAGCATCAGGTACTCTTATATTACAATGAAACTTGAATGTCTGGTATTCTATGATGCATTAAATGCAGGAAATCATATAATCTAAGTGTTTAAAAACAAAATGCACTTTTGGACTCTGTTAAGGCTGAAAAGTCTTTTCGGAGCATAAAAAGTTAGAAATGCAACTTAAAGCACTAAAACGTGATAAGAGCATCAGGTACTCTTACACTATAGTACAACTTGAATGTCTGGTATTCTATGATGCATTAAATGCAGGAAATCATATAATCTAAGTGTTTAAAAACAAAATGCACTTTTGGACTCTGTTAAGGCTGAAAAGTCTTTTCGGAGCATAAAAGTTGGAAATGCAACTTAAAGCACTAAAACGTGATGAGAGCATCAGGTACTCTTATACTATAGTACAACTTGAATGTCTGGTATTCTATGATGCATTACATGCAGAAAATCAAAGAATCTAAGTGTTTGACAACAAAATGCACTTTTGGACTCTGTTAAGGCTGAAAAGTCTTTTCGGAGCATAAAAAGTTAGAAATGCACTTTAAAGCAGTAAAACGTAATGAGAGCATCAGGTACTCTTATATTACAATGAAACTTGAATGTCTGGTATTCTATGATGCATTAAATGCAGGAAATCATATAATCTAAGTCTTTAAAAACAAAATGCACTTTTGGACTCTGTTAAGGCTGAAAAGTCTTTTCGGAGCATAAAAAGTTAGAAATGCAACTTAAAGCACTAAAACGTGATAAGAGCATCAGGTACTCTTACACTATAGTACAACTTGAATGTCTGGTATTCTATGATGCATTAAATGCAGGAAATCATATAATCTAAGTGTTTAAAAACAAAATGCACTTTTGGACTCTGTTAAGGCTGAAAAGTCTTTTCGGAGCATAAAAAGTTAGAAATGCAACTTAAAGCACTAAAACGTGATGAGAGCATCAGGTACTCTTATACTATAGTACAACTTGAATGTCTGGTATTCTATGATGCATTACATGCAGAAAATCAAAGAATCTAAGTGTTTGACAACAAAATGCACTTTTGGACTCTGTTAAGTCTGAAAAGTCTTTTCAGGGCATAAAAAGTTAGAAATGCACTTTAAAGCAGTAAAACGTAATGAGAGCATCAGGTAGTCTTATATTACAATGAAACTTGAATGTCTGGTATTCTATGATGCATTACATGTAGGAAATCATAGAATCTAAGTGTTTGACAACAAAATGCACTTTTGGACTCTGTTGAGGCTGAAACGTCTTTTCGGAGCATAAAAGTTGGAAATGCACTTTAAAGCAGTAAAACGTAATGAGAGCATCAGGTACTCTTATATTACAATGAAACTTGAATGTCTGGTATTCTATGATGCATTACATGTAGGAAATCATAGAATCTAAGTGTTTGACAACAAAATGCACTTTTGGACTCTGTTAAGGCTGAAAAGTCTTTTCGGAGCATAAAAAGTTAGAAATGCAACTTAAAAGTCTAAAACGTGATGAGAGCATCAGGTACTCTTACACTATAGTACAACTTGAATGTCTGGTATTCTATGATGCATTACATGTAGGAAATCATAGAATCTAAGTGTTTGACAACAAAATGCACTTTTGGACTCTGTTAAGGCTGAAAAGTCTTTTCGGAGCATAAAAAGTTAGAAATGCAACTTAAAGCACTAAAACATGATGAGAGCATCAGGTACTCTTACACTATAGTACAACTTGAATGTCTGGTATTCTATGATGCATTACATGTAGGAAATCATAGAATCTAAGTGTTTGACAACAAAATGCACTTTTGGACTCTGTTAAGGCTGAAAAGTCTTTTCGGAGCATAAAAAGTTAGAAATGCACTTTAAAGCAGTAAAACGTAATGAGAGCATCAGGTACTCTTATATTACAATGAAACTTGAATGTCTGGTATTCTATGATGCATTAAATGCAGGAAATCATAGAATCTAAGTGTTTGACAACAAAATGCACTTTTGGACTCTGTTAAGGCTGAAAAGTCTTTTCGGAGCATAAAAAGTTAGAAATGCAACTTAAAGCACTAAAACATGATGAGAGCATCAGGTACTCTTACACTATAGTACAACTTGAATGTCTGGTATTCTATGATGCATTACATGCAGAAAATCAAAGAATCTAAGTGTTTGACAACAAAATGCACTTTTGGACTCTGTTAAGGCTGAAAAGTCTTTTCGGAGCATAAAAAGTTAGAAATGCACTTTAAAGCAGTAAAACGTAATGAGAGCATCAGGTACTCTTATATTACAATGAAACTTGAATGTCTGGTATTCTATGATGCATTAAATGCAGGAAATCATAGAATCTAAGTGTTTGACAACAAAATGCACTTTTGGACTCTGTTAAGGCTGAAAAGTCTTTTCGGAGCATAAAAAGTTAGAAATGCACTTTAAAGCAGTAAAACGTAATGAGAGCATCAGGTACTCTTATATTACAATGAAACTTGAATGTCTGGTATTCTATGATGCATTAAATGCAGGAAATCATATAATCTAAGTGTTTAAAAACAAAATGCACTTTTGGACTCTGTTAAGGCTGAAAAGTCTTTTCGGAGCATAAAAAGTTAGAAATGCAACTTAAAGCACTAAAACGTGATAAGAGCATCAGGTACTCTTACACTATAGTACAACTTGAATGTCTGGTATTCTATGATGCATTAAATGCAGGAAATCATATAATCTAAGTGTTTAAAAACAAAATGCACTTTTGGACTCTGTTAAGGCTGAAAAGTCTTTTCGGAGCATAAAAAGTTAGAAATGCAACTTAAAGCACTAAAACGTGATAAGAGCATCAGGTACTCTTACACTATAGTACAACTTGAATGTCTGGTATTCTATGATGCATTACATGCAGAAAATCAAAGAATCTAAGTGTTTGACAACAAAATGCACTTTTGGACTCTGTTAAGTCTGAAAAGTCTTTTCAGGGCATAAAAAGTTAGAAATGCACTTTAAAGCAGTAAAACGTAATGAGAGCATCAGGTAGTCTTATATTACAATGAAACTTGAATGTCTGGTATTCTATGATGCATTACATGTAGGAAATCATAGAATCTAAGTGTTTGACAACAAAATGCACTTTTGGACTCTGTTGAGGCTGAAACGTCTTTTCGGAGCATAAAAGTTGGAAATGCACTTTAAAGCAGTAAAACGTAATGAGAGCATCAGGTACTCTTATATTACAATGAAACTTGAATGTCTGGTATTCTATGATGCATTACATGTAGGAAATCATAGAATCTGAGTGTTTGACAACAAAATGCACTTTTGGACTCTGTTAAGGCTGAAAAGTCTTTTCGGAGCATAACAAGTTAGAAATGCAACTTAAAAGTCTAAAACGTGATGAGAGCATCAGGTACTCTTACACTATAGTACAACTTGAATGTCTGGTATTCTATGATGCATTACATGTAGGAAATCATAGAATCTAAGTGTTTGACAACAAAATGCACTTTTGGACTCTGTTAGGCTGAAAAGTCTTTTCGGAGCATAAAAAGGTAGAAATGCAACTTAAAGCACTAAAACATGATGAGAGCATCAGGTACTCTTAAACTATAGTACAACTTGAATGTCTGGTATTCTATGATGCATTACATGTAGGAAATCATAGAATCTAAGTGTTTGACAACAAAATGCACTTTTGGACTCTGTTAAGGCTGAAAAGTCTTTTCGGAGCATAAAAGTTGGAAATGCAACTTAAAGCAGTAAAACGTGATGACAGCATCAGGTACTCTTACAATATAGTACAACTTGAATGTCTGGTATTCTATGATGCATTAAATGCAGGAAATCATAGAATCTAAGTGTTTGACAACAAAATGCACTTTTGGACTCTGTTAAGGCTGAAAAGTCTTTTCGGAGCATAAAAAGTTAGAAATGCAACTTAAAGCACTAAAACATGATGAGAGCATCAGGTACTCTTACACTATAGTACAACTTGAATGTCTGGTATTCTATGATGCATTACATGTAGGAAATCATAGAATCTAAGTGTTTGACAACAAAATGCACTTTTGGACTCTGTTAAGGCTGAAAAGTCTTTTCGGAGCATAAAAAGTTAGAAATGCAACTTAAAGCACTAAAACATGATGAGAGCATCAGGTACTCTTACACTATAGTACAACTTGAATGTCTGGTATTCTATGATGCATTACATGTAGGAAATCATAGAATCTAAGTGTTTGACAACAAAATGCACTTTTGGACTCTGTTAAGGCTGAAAAGTCTTTTCGGAGCATAAAAAGTTAGAAATGCAACTTAAAGCAGTAAAACATGATGAGAGCATCAGGTACTCTTACACTATAGTACAACTTGAATGTCTGGTATTCTATGATGCATTACATGTAGGAAATCATAGAATCTAAGTGTTTGACAACAAAATGCACTTTTGGACTCTGTTAAGGCTGAAAAGTCTTTTCGGAGCATAAAAAGTTAGAAAATCACTTTAAAGCAGTAAAACGTAATGAGAGCATCAGGTACTCTTATATTACAATGAAACTTGAATGTCTGGTATTCTATGATGCATTAAATGCAGGAAATCATAGAATCTAAGTGTTTGACAACAAAATGCACTTTTGGACTCTGTTAAGGCTGAAAAGTCTTTTCGGAGCATAAAAAGTTAGAAATGCAACTTAAAGCACTAAAACATGATGAGAGCATCAGGTACTCTTACACTATAGTACAACTTGAATGTCTGGTATTCTATGATGCATTACATGTAGGAAATCATAGAATCTAAGTGTTTGACAACAAAATGCACTTTTGGACTCTGTTAAGTCTGAAAAGTCTTTTCGGAGCATAAAAAGTTAGAAATGCACTTTAAAGCAGTAAAACGTAATGAGAGCATCAGGTACTCTTATATTACAATGAAACTTGAATGTCTGGTATTCTATGATGCATTACATGCAGAAAATCAAAGAATCTAAGTGTTTGACAACAAAATGCACTTTTGGACTCTGTTAAGGCTGAAAAGTCTTTTCGGAGCATAAAAAGTTAGAAATGCACTTTAAAGCAGTAAAACGTAATGAGAGCATCAGGTACTCTTATATTACAATGAAACTTGAATGTCTGGTATTCTATGATGCATTAAATGCAGGAAATCATAGAATCTAAGTGTTTGACAACAAAATGCACTTTTGGACTCTGTTAAGGCTGAAAAGTCTTTTCGGAGCATAAAAAGTTAGAAATGCAACTTAAAGCACTAAAACATGATGAGAGCATCAGGTACTCTTACACTATAGTACAACTTGAATGTCTGGTATTCTATGATGCATTACATGTAGGAAATCATAGAATCTAAGTGTTTGACAACAAAATGCACTTTTGGACTCTGTTAAGGCTGAAAAGTCTTTTCGGAGCATAAAAAGTTAGAAATGCACTTTAAAGCAGTAAAACGTAATGAGAGCATCAGGTACTCTTATATTACAATGAAACTTGAATGTCTGGTATTCTATGATGCATTACATGCAGAAAATCAAAGAATCTAAGTGTTTGACAACAAAATGCACTTTTGGACTCTGTTAAGGCTGAAAAGTCTTTTCGGAGCATAAAAAGTTAGAAATGCACTTTAAAGCAGTAAAACGTAATGAGAGCATCAGGTACTCTTATATTACAATGAAACTTGAATGTCTGGTATTCTATGATGCATTAAATGCAGGAAATCATATAATCTAAGTGTTTAAAAACAAAATGCACTTTTGGACTCTGTTAAGGCTGAAAAGTCTTTTCGGAGCATAAAAAGTTAGAAATGCAACTTAAAGCACTAAAACGTGATGAGAGCATCAGGTACTCTTATACTATAGTACAACTTGAATGTCTGGTATTCTATGATGCATTACATGCAGAAAATCAAAGAATCTAAGTGTTTGACAACAAAATGCACTTTTGGACTCTGTTAAGGCTGAAAAGTCTTTTCGGAGCATAAAAAGTTAGAAATGCACTTTAAAGCAGTAAAACGTAATGAGAGCATCAGGTACTCTTATATTACAATGAAACTTGAATGTCTGGTATTCTATGATGCATTAAATGCAGGAAATCATATAATCTAAGTGTTTAAAAACAAAATGCACTTTTGGACTCTGTTAAGGCTGAAAAGTCTTTTCGGAGCATAAAAAGTTAGAAATGCAACTTAAAGCACTAAAACGTGATAAGAGCATCAGGTACTCTTACACTATAGTACAACTTGAATGTCTGGTATTCTATGATGCATTAAATGCAGGAAATCATATAATCTAAGTGTTTAAAAACAAAATGCACTTTTGGACTCTGTTAAGGCTGAAAAGTCTTTTCGGAGCATAAAAAGTTAGAAATGCAACTTAAAGCACTAAAACGTGATGAGAGCATCAGGTACTCTTATACTATAGTACAACTTGAATGTCTGGTATTCTATGATGCATTACATGCAGAAAATCAAAGAATCTAAGTGTTTGACAACAAAATGCACTTTTGGACTCTGTTAAGTCTGAAAAGTCTTTTCAGGGCATAAAAAGTTAGAAATGCACTTTAAAGCAGTAAAACGTAATGAGAGCATCAGGTACTCTTATATTACAATGAAACTTGAATGTCTGGTATTCTATGATGCATTAAATGCAGGAAATCATAGAATCTAAGTGTTTGACAACAAAATGCACTTTTGGACTCTGTTAAGGCTGAAAAGTCTTTTCGGAGCATAAAAAGTTAGAAATGCAACTTAAAGCACTAAAACATGATGAGAGCATCAGGTACTCTTACACTATAGTACAACTTGAATGTCTGGTATTCTATGATGCATTACATGCAGAAAATCAAAGAATCTAAGTGTTTGACAACAAAATGCACTTTTGGACTCTGTTAAGGCTGAAAAGTCTTTTCGGAGCATAAAAAGTTAGAAATGCAACTTAAAGCACTAAAACATGATGAGAGCATCAGGTACTCTTACACTATAGTACAACTTGAATGTCTGGTATTCTATGATGCATTACATGTAGGAAATCATAGAATCTAAGTGTTTGACAACAAAATGCACTTTTGGACTCTGTTAAGGCTGAAAAGTCTTTTCGGAGCATAAAAAGTTAGAAATGCACTTTAAAGCAGTAAAACGTAATGAGAGCATCAGGTACTCTTATATTACAATGAAACTTGAATGTCTGGTATTCTATGATGCATTACATGCAGAAAATCAAAGAATCTAAGTGTTTGACAACAAAATGCACTTTTGGACTCTGTTAAGGCTGAAAAGTCTTTTCGGAGCATAAAAAGTTAGAAATGCACTTTAAAGCAGTAAAACGTAATGAGAGCATCAGGTACTCTTATATTACAATGAAACTTGAATGTCTGGTATTCTATGATGCATTACATGCAGAAAATCAAAGAATCTAAGTGTTTGACAACAAAATGCACTTTTGGACTCTGTTAAGGCTGAAAAGTCTTTTCGAAGCATAAAAAGTTAGAAATGCAACTTAAAGCACTAAAACATGATGAGAGCATCAGGTACTCTTACACTATAGTACAACTTGAATGTCTGGTATTCTATGATGCATTACATGTAGGAAATCATAGAATCTAAGTGTTTGACAACAAAATGCACTTTTGGACTCTGTTAAGGCTGAAAAGTCTTTTCGGAGCATAAAAAGTTAGAAATGCACTTTAAAGCAGTAAAACGTAATGAGAGCATCAGGTAACTCTTAAATTACAATGAAACTTGAATGTCCTGGTATTCTATGATGCATTACATGCAGAAAATCAAAGAATCTAAGTGTTTGACAACAAAATGCACTTTTGGACTCTGTTAAGGCTGAAAAGTCTTTTCGGAGCATAAAAAGTTAGAAATGCACTTTAAAGCAGTAAAACGTAATGAGAGCATCAGGTACTCTTATATTACAATGAAACTTGAATGTCTGGTATTCTATGATGCATTTAAATGCAGGAAATCATAGAATCTAAGTGTTTGACAACAAAATGCACTTTTGGACTCTGTTAAGGCTGAAAGTCTTTTCGGAGCATAAAAAGTTAGAAATGCAACTTAAAGCACTAAAACATGATGAGAGCATCAGGTACTCTTACACTATAGTACAACTTGAATGTCTGGTATTCTATGATGCATTACATGTAGGAAATCATAGAATCTAAGTGTTTGACAACAAAATGCACTTTTGGACTCTGTTAAGTCTGAAAAGTCTTTTCGGGTCATAAAAAGTTAGAAATGCACTTTAAAGCAGTAAAACGTGATGAGAGCATCAGGTACTCTTACAATATAGTACAACTTGAATGTCTGGTATTCTATGATGCATTAAATGCAGGAAATCATAGAATCTAAGTGTTTGACAACAAAATGCACTTTTGGACTCTGTTAAGGCTGAAAAGTCTTTTCGGAGCATAAAAGTTGGAAATGCAACTTAAAGCAGTAAAACGTGAGACAGCATCAGGTACTCTTACAATATAGTACACACTTGAATGTCTGGTATTCTATGATGCATTAAATGCAGGAAATCATAGAATCTAAGTGTTTGACAACAAAATGCACTTTTGGACTCTGTTAAGGCTGAAAAGTCTTTTCGGAGCATAAAAGTTAGAAATGCAACTTAAAGCACTAAAACATGATGAGAGCATCAGGTACTCTTACACTATAGTACAACTTGAATGTCTGGGTATTCTATGATGCATTACATGTAGGAAATCATAGAATCTAAGTGTTTGACAACAAAATGCACTTTTGGACTCTGTTAAGGCTGAAAAGTCTTTTCGGAGCATAAAAAGTTAGAAATGCAACTTAAAGCACTAAAACATGATGAGAGCATCAGGTACTCTTACACTATAGTACAACTTGAATGTCTGGTATTCTATGATTGCATTACATGTAGGAAATCATAGAATCTAAGTGTTTGACAACAAAATGCACTTTTGGACTCTGTTAAGGCTGAAAAGTCTTTTCGGAGCATAAAAAGTTAGAAATGCAACTTAAAAGCACTAAAACATGATGAGAGCATCAGGTACTCTTACACTATAGTACAACTTGAATGTCTGGTATTCTATGATGCATTACATGTAGGAAATCATAGAATCTAAGTGTTTGACAACAAAATGCACTTTTGGACTCTGTTAAGGCTGAAAAGTCTTTTCGGAGCATAAAAAGTTAGAAATGCACTTTAAAGCAGTAAAACGTAATGAGAGCATCAGGTACTCTTATATTACAATGAAACTTGAATGTCTGGTATTCTATGATGCATTACATGCAGAAAATAAAAGAATCTAAGTGTTTGACAACAAAATGCACTTTTGGACTCTGTTAAGGCTGAAAAGTCTTTTCGGAGCATAAAAAAGTTAGAAATGCACTTTAAAGCAGTAAAACGTAATGAGAGCATCAGGTACTCTTATATTACAATGAAACTTGAATGTCTGGTATTCTATGATGCATTAAATGCAGGAAATCATAGAATCTAAGTGTTTGACAACAAAATGCCACTTTTGGACTCTGTTAAGGCTGAAAAGTCTTTTCGGAGCATAAAAAGTTAGAAATGCAACTTAAAGCACTAAAACATGATGAGAGCATCAGGTACTCTTACACTATAGTACAACTTGAATGTCTGGTATTCTATGATGCATTACATGTAGGAAATCATAGAATCTAAGTGTTTGACAACAAAATGCACTTTTGGGACTCTGTAAGGCTGAAAAGTCTTTTCGGAGCATAAAAAGTTAGAAATGCAACTTAAAGCACTAAAACATGATGAGAGCGGTACTCTTACACTATAGTACAACTTGAATGTCTGGTATTCTATGATGCATTACATGTAGGAAATCATAGAATCTAAGTGTTTGACAACAAAATGCACTTTTGGACTCTGTTAAGGCTGAAAAGTCTTTTTGGAGCATAAAAAGTTAGAAATGCACTTTAAAGCAGTAAAACGTAATGAGAGCATCAGGTACTCTTATATTACAATGAAACTTGAATGTCTGGTATTCTATGATGCATTACATGCAGAAAATCAAAGAATCTAAGTGTTTGACAACCAAAATGCACTTTTGGACTCTGTTAAGGCTGAAAAGTCTTTTCGGAGCATAAAAGTTAGAAATGCACTTTAAAGCAGTAAAACGTAATGAGAGCATCAGGTACTCTTATATTACAATGAAACTTGAATGTCTGGTATTCTATGATGCATTAAATGCAGGAAATCATAGAATCTAAGTGTTTGACAACAAAATGCACTTTTGGACTCTGTTAAGGCTGAAAAGTCTTTTCGGAGCATAAAAAGTTAGAAATGCAACTTAAAGCACTAAAACATGATGAGAGCATCAGGTACTCTTACACTATAGTACAACTTGAATGTCTGGTATTCTATGATGCATTACATGTAGGAAATCATAGAATCTAAGTGTTTGACAACAAAATGCACTTTTGGACTCTGTTAAGGCTGAAAAGTCTTTTCGGAGCATAAAAAGTTAGAAAATGCACTTTAAAGCAGTTAAAACGTAATGAGAGCATCAGGTACTCTTATATTACAATGAAACTTGAATGTCTGGTATTCTATGATGCATTTACATGCAGAAAATCAAAGAATCTAAGTGTTTGACAACAAAATGCACTTTTGGACTCTGTTAAGGCTGAAAAGTCTTTTCGGAGCATAAAAAGTTAGAAATGCCACTTTAAAGCAGTAAAACGTAATGAGAGCATCAGGTACTCTTATATTGCAATGAAACTTGAATGTCTGGTATTCTATGATGCATTAAATGCAGGAAATCATAGAATCTAAGTGTTTGACAACAAAATAGCACTTTTGGACTCTGTTAAGGCTGAAAGTCTTTTCGGAGCATAAAAAGTTTAGAAATGCAACTTAAAGCACTAAACACATGATGAGAGCATCAGGTACTCTTACACTATAGTACAACTTGAATGTCTGGTATTCTATGATGCATTACATGTAGGAAATCATAGAATCTAAGTGTTTGACAACAAAATGCACTTTTGGACTCTGTTAAGGCTGAAAAGTCTTTTCGGAGCATAAAAAGTTAGAAATGCACTTTAAAGCAGTAAAAACGTAATGAGAGCATCAGGTACTCTTATATTACAATGAAACTTGAATGTCTGGTATTCTATGATGCATTACATGCAGAAAATCATAGAATCTAAGTGTTTGACAACAAAATGCACTTTTGGACTCTGTTAAGGCTGAAAGTCTTTCGGAGCATAAAAAGTTAGAAATGCAACTTAAAGCACTAAAACATGATGAGAGCATCAGGTACTCTTACACTATAGTACAACTTGAATGTCTGGTATTCTATGATGCATTACATGTAGGAAATCATAGAATCTAAGTGTTTGACAACAAAATGCACTTTTGGACTCTGTTAAGGCTGAAAAGTCTTTTCGGAGCATAAAAAGTTAGAAATGCACTTTAAAGCAGTAAAACGTAATGAGAGCATCAGGTACTCTTATATTACAATGAAACTTGAATGTCTGGTATTCTATGATGCATTACATGCAGAAAATCAAAGAATCTAAGTGTTTGACAACAAAATGCACTTTTGGACTCTGTTAAGGCTGGAAAAGTCTTTTCGGAGCATAAAAAGTTAGAAATGCACTTTAAAGCAGTAAAACGTAATGAGAGCATCAGGTACTCTTATATTACAATGAAACTATGAATGTCTGGTATTCTATGATGCATTAAATGCAGGAAATCATAGAATCTAAGTGTTTGACAACAAAATGCACTTTTGGACTCTGTTAAGGCTGAAAAAGTCTTTTCGGAGCATAAAAAGTTAGAAAATGCAACTTAAAGCACTAAAACATGATGAGAGCATCAGGCTACCTCTTACACTATAGTACAACTTGAATGTCTGGTATTCTATGATGCATTACATGTAGGAAATCATAGAATCTAAGTGTTTGACAACAAAATGCACTTTTGGACTCTGTTAAGGCTGAAAAGTCTTTTCGGAGCATAAAAGTTAGAAATGCACTTTAAAGCAGTAAAACGTAATGAGAGCATCAGGTACTCTTATATTACAATGAAACTTGAATGTCTGGTATTCTATGATGCATTACATGCAGAAAATCAAAGAATCTAAGTGTTTGACAACAAAATGCACTTTTGGACTCTGTAAAGGCTGAAAAGTCTTTTCGGAGCATAATAAAGTTAGAAATGCACTTTAAAGCAGTAAAACGTAAATGAGAGCATCAGGTACTCTTATATTACAATGAAACTTGAATGTCTGGTATTCTATGATGCATTAAATGCAGGAAATCATAGAATCTAAGTGTTTGACAACAAAATGCACTTTTGGACTCTGTATAGGGCTGAAAAGTCTTTTCGGAGCATAAAAAAGTTAGAAATGCACTTTAAAAGCAGTAAAACGTAATGAGAGCATCAGGTACTCTTATATTACAATGAAACTTGAATGTCTGGTATTCTATGATGCATTACATGCAGAAAATCAAAGAATCTAAGTGTTTGACAACAAAATGCACTTTTGGACTCTGTTAAGGCTGAAAAGTCTTTTCGGAGCATAAAAAGTTAGAAATGCACTTTAAAGCAGTAAAACGTAATGAGAGCATCAGGTACTCTTATATTACAATGAAACTTGAATGTCTGGTATTCTATGATGCATTACATGCAGAAAATCAAAGAATCTAAGTGTTTGACAACAAAATGCACTTTTGGACTCTGTTAAGGCTGAAAAATCTTTTCGGAGCATAAAAAGTTAGAAATGCACTTTAAAGCAGTAAAACGTAATGAGAGCATCAGGTACTCTTATATTACAATGAAACTTGAATGTCTGGTATTCTATGATGCATTAAATGCAGGAAATCATAGAATCTAAGTGTTTGACAACAAAATGCACTTTTGGACTCTGTTAAGGCTGAAAAGTCTTTTCGGAGCATAAAAAAGTTAGAAATGCAACTTAAAGCACTAAAACATGATGAGAGCATCAGGTACTCTTACACTATAGTACAACTTGAATGTCTGGTATTCTATGATGCATTACATGTAGGAAATCATAGAATCTAAGTGTTTGACAACAAAATGCACTTTTGGACTCTGTTAAGGCTGAAAAGTCTTTTCGGAGCATAAAAAGTTAGAAATGCAACTTAAAGCACTAAAACATGATGAGAGCATCAGGTACTCTTACACTATAGTACAACTTGAATGTCTGGTATTCTATGATGCATTACATGTAGGAAATCATAGAATCTAAGTGTTTGACAACAAAATGCACTTTTGGACTCTGTTAAGGCTGAAAAGTCTTTTCGGAGCATAAAAAGTTAGAAATGCAACTTAAAGCACTAAAACATGATGAGAGCATCAGGTACTCTTACACTATAGTACAACTTGAATGTCTGGTATTCTATGATGCATTACATGTAGGAAATCATAGAATCTAAGTGTTTGACAACAAAATGCACTTTTGGACTCTGTTAAGGCTGAAAAGTCTTTTCGGAGCATAAAAAGTTAGAAATGCAACTTAAAGCACTAAAACATGATGAGAGCATCAGGTACTCTTACACTATAGTACAACTTGAATGTCTGGTATTCTATGATGCATTACATGTAGGAAATCATAGAATCTAAGTGTTTGACAACAAAATGCACTTTTGGACTCTGTTAAGGCTGAAAAGTCTTTTCGGAGCATAAAAAGTTAGAAATGCACTTTAAAGCAGTAAAACGTATTGAGAGCATCAGGTACTCTTATATTACAATGAAACTTGAATGTCTGGTATTCTATGATGCATTAAATGCAGGAAAACATAGAATCTAAGTGTTTGACAACAAAATGCACTTTTGGACTCTGTTAAGGCTGAAAAGTCTTTTCGGAGCATAAAAAGTTAGAAATGCACTTTAAAGCAGTAAAACGTAATGAGAGCATCAGGTACTCTTATATTACAATGAAACTTGAATGTCTGGTATTCTATGATGCATTACATGCAGAAAATCAAAGAATCTAAGTGTTTGACAACAAAATGCACTTTTGGACTCTGTTAAGGCTGAAAAGTCTTTTCGGAGCATAAAAAGTTAGAAATGCACTTTAAAGCAGTAAAACGTAATGAGAGCATCAGGTACTCTTATATTACAATGAAACTTGAATGTCTGGTATTCTATGATGCATTACATGCAGAAAATCAAAGAATCTAAGTGTTTGACAACAAAATGCACTTTTGGACTCTGTTAAGGCTGAAAAGTCTTTTCGGAGCATAAAAAGTTAGAAATGCACTTTAAAGCAGTAAAACGTAATGAGAGCATCAGGTACTCTTATATTACAATGAAACTTGAATGTCTGGTATTCTATGATGCATTAAATGCAGGAAATCATAGAATCTAAGTGTTTGACAACAAAATGCACTTTTGGACTCTGTTAAGGCTGAAAAGTCTTTTCGGAGCATAAAAAGTTAGAAATGCACTTTAAAGCAGTAAAACGTAATGAGAGCATCAGGTACTCTTATATTACAATGAAACTTGAATGTCTGGTATTCTATGATGCATTACATGCAGAAAATCAAAGAATCTAAGTGTTTGACAACAAAATGCACTTTTGGACTCTGTTAAGGCTGAAAAGTCTTTTCGGAGCATAAAAAGTTAGAAATGCACTTTAAAGCAGTAAAACGTAATGAGAGCATCAGGTACTCTTATATTACAATGAAACTTGAATGTCTGGTATTCTATGATGCATTACATGCAGAAAATCAAAGAATCTAAGTGTTTGACAACAAAATGCACTTTTGGACTCTGTTAAGGCTGAAAAATCTTTTCGGAGCATAAAAAGTTAGAAATGCACTTTAAAGCAGTAAAACGTAATGAGAGCATCAGGTACTCTTATATTACAATGAAACTTGAATGTCTGGTATTCTATGATGCATTAAATGCAGGAAATCATAGAATCTAAGTGTTTGACAACAAAATGCACTTTTGGACTCTGTTAAGGCTGAAAAGTCTTTTCGGAGCATAAAAAGTTAGAAATGCAACTTAAAGCACTAAAACATGATGAGAGCATCAGGTACTCTTACACTATAGTACAACTTGAATGTCTGGTATTCTATGATGCATTACATGTAGGAAATCATAGAATCTAAGTGTTTGACAACAAAATGCACTTTTGGACTCTGTTAAGGCTGAAAAGTCTTTTCGGAGCATAAAAAGTTAGAAATGCAACTTAAAGCACTAAAACATGATGAGAGCATCAGGTACTCTTACACTATAGTACAACTTGAATGTCTGGTATTCTATGATGCATTACATGTAGGAAATCATAGAATCTAAGTGTTTGACAACAAAATGCACTTTTGGACTCTGTTAAGGCTGAAAAGTCTTTTCGGAGCATAAAAAGTTAGAAATGCAACTTAAAGCACTAAAACATGATGAGAGCATCAGGTACTCTTACACTATAGTACAACTTGAATGTCTGGTATTCTATGATGCATTAAATGCAGGAAATCATAGAATCTAAGTTTTTGACAACAAAATGCACTTTTGGACTCTGTTAAGGCTGAAAAGTCTTTTCGGAGCATAAAAAGTTAGAAATGCACTTTAAAGCAGTAAAACGTAATGAGAGCATCAGGTACTCTTATATTGCAATGAAACTTGAATGTCTGGTATTCTATGATGCATTACATGCAGAAAATCAAAGAATCTAAGTGTTTGACAACAAAATGCACTTTTGGACTCTGTTAAGGCTGAAAAGTCTTTTCGGAGCATAAAAAGTTAGAAATGCACTTTAAAGCAGTAAAACGTAATGAGAGCATCAGGTACTCTTATATTACAATGAAACTTGAATGTCTGGTATTCTATGATGCATTAAATGCAGGAAATCATAGAATCTAAGTGTTTGACAACAAAATGCACTTTTGGACTCTGTTAAGGCTGAAAAGTCTTTTCGGAGCATAAAAAGTTAGAAATGCACTTTAAAGCAGTAAAACGTAATGAGAGCATCAGGTACTCTTATATTACAATGAAACTTGAATGTCTGGTATTCTATGATGCATTACATGCAGAAAATCAAAGAATCTAAGTGTTTGACAACAAAATGCACTTTTGGACTCTGTTAAGGCTGAAAAGTCTTTTCGGAGCATAAAAAGTTAGAAATGCACTTTAAAGCAGTAAAACGTAATGAGAGCATCAGGTACTCTTATATTACAATGAAACTTGAATGTCTGGTATTCTATGATGCATTAAATGCAGGAAATCATAGAATCTAAGTGTTTGACAACAAAATGCACTTTTGGACTCTGTTAAGGCTGAAAAGTCTTTTCGGAGCATAAAAAGTTAGAAATGCAACTTAAAGCACTAAAACATGATGAGAGCATCAGGTACTCTTACACTATAGTACAACTTGAATGTCTGGTATTCTATGATGCATTACATGTAGGAAATCATAGAATCTAAGTGTTTGACAACAAAATGCACTTTTGGACTCTGTTAAGGCTGAAAAGTCTTTTCGGAGCATAAAAAGTTAGAAATGCAACTTAAAGCACTAAAACATGATGAGAGCATCAGGTACTCTTACACTATAGTACAACTTGAATGTCTGGTATTCTATGATGCATTACATGTAGGAAATCATAGAATCTAAGTGTTTGACAACAAAATGCACTTTTGGACTCTGTTAAGGCTGAAAAGTCTTTTCGGAGCATAAAAAGTTAGAAATGCAACTTAAAGCACTAAAACATGATGAGAGCATCAGGTACTCTTACACTATAGTACAACTTGAATGTCTGGTATTCTATGATGCATTAAATGCAGGAAATCATAGAATCTAAGTGTTTGACAACAAAATGCACTTTTGGACTCTGTTAAGGCTGAAAAGTCTTTTCGGAGCATAAAAAGTTAGAAATGCAACTTAAAGCACTAAAACATGATGAGAGCATCAGGTACTCTTACACTATAGTACAACTTGAATGTCTGGTATTCTATGATGCATTACATGTAGGAAATCATAGAATCTAAGTGTTTGACAACAAAATGCACTTTTGGACTCTGTTAAGTCTGAAAAGTCTTTTCGGAGCATAAAAAGTTAGAAATGCAACTTAAAGCACTAAAACATGATGAGAGCATCAGGTACTCTTACACTATAGTACAACTTGAATGTCTGGTATTCTATGATGCATTACATGCAGAAAATCAAAGAATCTAAGTGTTTGACAACAAAATGCACTTTTGGACTCTGTTAAGTCTGAAAAGTCTTTTCAGGGCATAAAAAGTTAGAAATGCACTTTAAAGCAGTAAAACGTAATGAGAGCATCAGGTAGTCTTATATTACAATGAAACTTGAATGTCTGGTATTCTATGATGCATTACATGTAGGAAATCATAGAATCTAAGTGTTTGACAACAAAATGCACTTTTGGACTCTGTTGAGGCTGAAACGTCTTTTCGGAGCATAAAAGTTGGAAATGCACTTTAAAGCAGTAAAACGTAATGAGAGCATCAGGTACTCTTATATTACAATGAAACTTGAATGTCTGGTATTCTATGATGCATTAAATGTAGGAAATCATAGAATCTAAGTGTTTGACAACAAAATGCACTTTTGGACTCTGTTAAGGCTGAAAAGTCTTTTCGGAGCATAAAAAGTTAGAAATGCAACTTAAAGCACTAAAACATGATGAGAGCATCAGGTACTCTTACACTATAGTACAACTTGAATGTCTGGTATTCTATGATGCATTACATGTAGGAAATCATAGAATCTAAGTGTTTGACAACAAAATGCACTTTTGGACTCTGTTAAGTCTGAAAAGTCTTTTCGGAGCATAAAAAGTTAGAAATGCAACTTAAAGCACTAAAACATGATGAGAGCATCAGGTACTCTTACACTATAGTACAACTTGAATGTCTGGTATTCTATGATGCATTACATGCAGAAAATCAAAGAATCTAAGTGTTTGACAACAAAATGCACTTTTGGACTCTGTTAAGTCTGAAAAGTCTTTTCAGGGCATAAAAAGTTAGAAATGCACTTTAAAGCAGTAAAACGTAATGAGAGCATCAGGTAGTCTTATATTACAATGAAACTTGAATGTCTGGTATTCTATGATGCATTACATGTAGGAAATCATAGAATCTAAGTGTTTGACAACAAAATGCACTTTTGGACTCTGTTGAGGCTGAAACGTCTTTTCGGAGCATAAAAGTTGGAAATGCACTTTAAAGCAGTAAAACGTAATGAGAGCATCAGGTACTCTTATATTACAATGAAACTTGAATGTCTGGTATTCTATGATGCATTACATGTAGGAAATCATAGAATCTAAGTGTTTGACAACAAAATGCACTTTTGGACTCTGTTAAGGCTGAAAAGTCTTTTCGGAGCATAAAAAGTTAGAAATGCAACTTAAAAGTCTAAAACGTGATGAGAGCATCAGGTACTCTTACACTATAGTACAACTTGAATGTCTGGTATTCTATGATGCATTACATGTAGGAAATCATAGAATCTAAGTGTTTGACAACAAAATGCACTTTTGGACTCTGTTAAGGCTGAAAAGTCTTTTCGGAGCATAAAAAGTTAGAAATGCAACTTAAAGCACTAAAACATGATGAGAGCATCAGGTACTCTTACACTATAGTACAACTTGAATGTCTGGTATTCTATGATGCATTACATGTAGGAAATCATAGAATCTAAGTGTTTGACAACAAAATGCACTTTTGGACTCTGTTAAGGCTGAAAAGTCTTTTCGGAGCATAAAAAGTTAGAAATGCACTTTAAAGCAGTAAAACGTAATGAGAGCATCAGGTACTCTTATATTACAATGAAACTTGAATGTCTGGTATTCTATGATGCATTACATGCAGAAAATCAAAGAATCTAAGTGTTTGACAACAAAATGCACTTTTGGACTCTGTTAAGGCTGAAAAGTCTTTTCGGAGCATAAAAAGTTAGAAATGCACTTTAAAGCAGTAAAACGTAATGAGAGCATCAGGTACTCTTATATTACAATGAAACTTGAATGTCTGGTATTCTATGATGCATTACATGTAGGAAATCATAGAATCTAAGTGTTTGACAACAAAATGCACTTTTGGACTCTGTTGAGGCTGAAACGTCTTTTCGGAGCATAAAAGTTGGAAATGCACTTTAAAGCAGTAAAACGTAATGAGAGCATCAGGTACTCTTATATTACAATGAAACTTGAATGTCTGGTATTCTATGATGCATTACATGTAGGAAATCATAGAATCTAAGTGTTTGACAACAAAATGCACTTTTGGACTCTGTTAAGGCTGAAAAGTCTTTTCGGAGCATAAAAAGTTAGAAATGCAACTTAAAAGTCTAAAACGTGATGAGAGCATCAGGTACTCTTACACTATAGTACAACTTGAATGTCTGGTATTCTATGATGCATTACATGTAGGAAATCATAGAATCTAAGTGTTTGACAACAAAATGCACTTTTGGACTCTGTTAAGGCTGAAAAGTCTTTTCGGAGCATAAAAAGTTAGAAATGCAACTTAAAGCACTAAAACATGATGAGAGCATCAGGTACTCTTACACTATAGTACAACTTGAATGTCTGGTATTCTATGATGCATTACATGTAGGAAATCATAGAATCTAAGTGTTTGACAACAAAATGCACTTTTGGACTCTGTTAAGGCTGAAAAGTCTTTTCGGAGCATAAAAAGTTAGAAATGCACTTTAAAGCAGTAAAACGTAATGAGAGCATCAGGTACTCTTATATTACAATGAAACTTGAATGTCTGGTATTCTATGATGCATTACATGCAGAAAATCAAAGAATCTAAGTGTTTGACAACAAAATGCACTTTTGGACTCTGTTAAGGCTGAAAAGTCTTTTCGGAGCATAAAAAGTTAGAAATGCACTTTAAAGCAGTAAAACGTAATGAGAGCATCAGGTACTCTTATATTACAATGAAACTTGAATGTCTGGTATTCTATGATGCATTAAATGCAGGAAATCATAGAATCTAAGTGTTTGACAACAAAATGCACTTTTGGACTCTGTTAAGGCTGAAAAGTCTTTTCGGAGCATAAAAAGTTAGAAATGCAACTTAAAGCACTAAAACATGATGAGAGCATCAGGTACTCTTACACTATAGTACAACTTGAATGTCTGGTATTCTATGATGCATTACATGTAGGAAATCATAGAATCTAAGTGTTTGACAACAAAATGCACTTTTGGACTCTGTTAAGGCTGAAAAGTCTTTTCGGAGCATAAAAAGTTAGAAATGCACTTTAAAGCAGTAAAACGTAATGAGAGCATCAGGTACTCTTATATTACAATGAAACTTGAATGTCTGGTATTCTATGATGCATTAAATGCAGGAAATCATAGAATCTAAGTGTTTGACAACAAAATGCACTTTTGGACTCTGTTAAGGCTGAAAAGTCTTTTCGGAGCATAAAAAGTTAGAAATGCAACTTAAAGCACTAAAACGTGATGAGAGCATCAGGTACTCTTACACTATAGTACAACTTGAATGTCTGGTATTCTATGATGCATTACATGTAGGAAATCATAGAATCTAAGTGTTTGACAACAAAATGCACTTTTGGACTCTGTTAAGGCTGAAAAGTCTTTTCGGAGCATAAAAAGTTAGAAATGCAACTTAAAGCACTAAAACATGATGAGAGCATCAGGTACTCTTACACTATAGTACAACTTGAATGTCTGGTATTCTATGATGCATTACATGTAGGAAATCATAGAATCTAAGTGTTTGACAACAAAATGCACTTTTGGACTCTGTTAAGGCTGAAAAGTCTTTTTGGAGCATAAAAAGTTAGAAATGCACTTTAAAGCAGTAAAACGTAATGAGAGCATCAGGTACTCTTATATTACAATGAAACTTGAATGTCTGGTATTCTATGATGCATTACATGCAGAAAATCAAAGAATCTAAGTGTTTGACAACAAAATGCACTTTTGGACTCTGTTAAGGCTGAAAAGTCTTTTCGGAGCATAAAAAGTTAGAAATGCACTTTAAAGCAGTAAAACGTAATGAGAGCATCAGGTACTCTTATATTACAATGAAACTTGAATGTCTGGTATTCTATGATGCATTAAATGCAGGAAATCATAGAATCTAAGTGTTTGACAACAAAATGCACTTTTGGACTCTGTTAAGGCTGAAAAGTCTTTTCGGAGCATAAAAAGTTAGAAATGCAACTTAAAGCACTAAAACATGATGAGAGCATCAGGTACTCTTACAATATAGTACAACTTGAATGTCTGGTATTCTATGATGCATTACATG